>NW_026623422.1:979572-985110 GCF_030028575.1 Malurus melanocephalus
ACAGACCCAAGGAGGCTGTCACCATGCAGCCACAGGAAAACACCACACAGGGGCAAGGATGGACAAAGGCATGGCCAGACATCCCAGAGTGGCTTTTGCTGTCACTTAACCTCACCCCGTTTGTCCTCTGCAGGTGACACTCACCTCATGGCACCGCTCACAGGCACAGAGCTCTGCCCCATCCTTGCATCCTTTGACATCCCCTGCATCTGCAGGGAAGGATTTCCACCAGGATAAAGCTGTGGCACCACCCTCAGTGGGGAGCAATGTGCCATGGTGGAAAACTGATGGTGAAACTGGAGATCCAGAGGAGACCACCTGGGCATTCACACACCCAGCCCTGAGCTCCAGAGACCACCTGAGCATTCACACAGTGAGCCCTGAGCTCCAGAGACCAGAAACCAGTGTTTTTGGCCACCTGAGCATTCACCCAGCCAGCCCTGAGCTCGTCCTCATGATGTGAGGAGCCCAGACACTTCCCTCACCTCTCCTGGGGATCCTGAGCTGATCTTTGTGGCCACCCCTTGGCTCAGTGCCCTCGACACACCCAACCTTCCTCAGAGTGACCAGGGCCAGCGTTTGGGACAGGGGAAACCCACAAAAGTTTCCTTTGCCTCACCCCTGAACACACATCACTTTTCCTGTTCATTAGACAAGGCTTTCCCTCCTGTATTTTGCATCCCTCCCATCTCATTCACTCCCTGCCCTGGCTGCTCACTGCAGCACTCAGGGACATCATTCTCCCTCTTTCTTCTACTCTTTAGCACCACCTTGCACAGGAGAGGTGTTTTTTGCTGCCAATAAAACAAAACAAAAGAGTGGAAGATCCTTTCCTTTTCCTTCTAAGCCCATGCAAAGTCCTCAAAAGGCTTTGCTGTGGCACAGAGCACTGGAGAGCAAGATCAAGAAATCAGAAATTGCCTTTATTTCCTCCTCTTAAAAACAGCTCAGTTGGCCCATTTGCAACTTATTCCTGCTGTCCCTATTYATATATTTTCTTCCAGCAGCTGCCAATTGATGCTGCACACTTGCTTGGAGTGGAATACACCAGTGGGCCTGAGCTCTAAAACGTTGTTTCAGTCATATTTCAATATTTATCCTATACACATCGTATAAATCCTTTTTTTTCCTCACAATCTTGTACACAAAGAGAGCTAAATGGGGTTATTTCCTTATTTGCTGTGGTCAGGAAATGCAAATTCCAGCTGCAGAAGGTTTTGCCAATGCCAGAGCTGCCCACCAGGGCTTTCTCCTGTATGGACTGAGAGAAGGGGACCCCAAACCACTCCATCCCCGTGATTCCTCCAGGATCAGTGCCCTAGGATGGGATGGATCACTGCTGCTGTGCTGGCTGGGTGCCCTTCCACGAGAGTTTTCCCTGGAAAAGGCTGGGATGCAAAGGGGCTCATGCAAGAGAGGATTTGGAGAGGTCCTGCTTCATCTTCACCATCTTCATCTTCATTTTCATCTTCATCTTCTTCATCTTCTTCATCTTCATCTTCATCTTCATCTTCATCTTCATCTTCATCTTCATCTTCATCTTCTTCCTGGGTTGCTCCCAGCCTGGAGAGCCACTCAGGATTTATCCCATTTTCCATGAGACATCAGCAAAGCCATAGAAATAGAGGCACCTGTAGGAAATTCCAGGGGAATCTGCAGAGATGTGATTTTTTTTTTTTCTACCAAGCATGTATTTATCACGATTTAATATTTTGGGACTGAAAATTTTATATTGTAATTTTTATATTTATATATATATATATTTATATACATATTTATATATATATTTATATATATATAAAGATATATGTATAAATGTATTTATATAAAATGTACATCATTATTTTATATTTTCAGACTGAAAATTCAGGGGTGATAGGGTTTTGGGGTTTTTTTTAGACAAAATCTATGAYTTCTTATTTTCAACACAGCTTCTATTTTAAAATGGCCCTCTAAGGAAGAAGCCTTTGCAACCAAAAGGCTCAAATAATGCTCCAAATAATGCAAATTATTTCACTGCTGATGAGTGGACCATCACAAGAAATGTTTCAACAGCAGAAAAAAMGTGACCTAATCTAATCTAAACTGACTTCAAATAATTTCTATAATTCCCAKTGGGAATTCCTGCTACCATTGCCATGTGAGTGGTAGAAATATCCACTGCCATGAGTTTGTGGAGAGCAGCCACCGTGTTCTTACCAAAAGAAAAGGACACAAAACCTCCCTGAAACTAGTTCAGTTAATTCCCATGGCTTCTACTCCCTCCAAAGGGAAAAGAATCAACCTGCCAGGGCCAGAGCAGCCTTCCCTCCCCCTGAGATCCTGCACATCCTGCTCCAGGGGGTGTTTTGGTTCAATTATGACAGAACAGCAGCACCCATCRCTCTCCTGCCTCGTTGGAGATGAAAGTTTCCATTTCTCACCAGCYTCGAGCTTGGCAGGAGGGGTGGGAKGYRTTTGGGGTCTGGGGGATCTTGTTTCAGTGATTGCACAATGGTTTGGGATTGCAAGAGCTCAAATCACAGAATTATTTGGGTTGGAAAAGCCCTCTGAGATCACTGAGTCCAGTCACTCCCCCAGCACTGCCAAGGCCACCACTGACCCATGTCCCCAAATGTCACATCCACACGGCTTTGAAATCCCTCCATGGATGGGGATTCCACCGCTTCCCAAATTCCACATGTTTGGGGATGCTTCCTCCTTGCAGAGATCTACAAATAGACCCTGGGCTGGAGAATTCAGTGATCTCTGTCCCTAAAAACAGAGACTCTCACAGAGGTCTGGACAGCCTGCAGGCCTTGCAGGCACTACCCCCAGTTGTGTGATTAAACAGCAGCACTGAGTTTGCAAAGCTGTCAATCCCATACCTTTCATCAGCACTTAATTCACATTAAAAAAAAAAAAAAAAGTCACACCAGCCCTTAAAAGCTTTGGAGATGCATTTCTCGTGGCTGCAATAATACTTACTTACAATATGGACTCTAGATGCTTTTTATGTAACTGCTGCTCTTAATCAGCTCAGTGTTAGCAGCTCTAACCTGCTCTTGCTTGATTTATTTTATTTTATTTCTAAAACAAACATAGCTTTACAATCTCTCCGATTTCCCAGCTTTTATGCCACTCCACTGAGGCGCTTTAAACATCTCATTTATCTCCCATACGTTGGGAAATTACAACCCCCCTCCTCTCCAAAACAAACAAGCAAGCAGARAAAAAAAACCTCCAGCTAAAATCTACACAGTTGGAAAGTGTTGATTTAAACAAAAACCCTGAAACAAGATAGGGAGAAACCAGAACATGAAAACAGACTCCTTTTTCTCCTCGCACAGATTGAGTTCTGAGGTTGTTTGCATCAAATGTTGACTTGTTCCAAGGCAGCATCTTATTTAGATATTGTGCAACTGGAAGGAACCAGCGTGAAAAACATTTTTCAGTTGTTTGAGAAACACTGTGCTGTTGTATTTCTTCTCACACGCATTTCCCTCTCTTCCTTCCCTCCTTCCTTCCCGCTTCATCCCACTCGTGCAAAAGGGGGTTGGAAGCAGTGGGAATAATTTGAAATATCAAGCTTTCCAAAAGAGGCTGGGTGGGAAGAACATTAACTGGGTTTTGGGGTTGGTTTTTTTTTTGGTTTTTTTTTTTCTGATCTGTATTATTTATGAAAAAAATTCTCCCCTGATCAGAGAGGCTGATTTAAGGGTTGTGCTTGTTCCTGGGGGACTGTACTTGGGAATATCCACCTTCTCTGCWCTTGTGAAAGCACTGCTGTGCCCCAATGGTCCATTTTTCTAATTGCATAATTCATTGAATGCAAATAATAGCAAAAATTTATTTTAAATCTCTTGGTTTAGGCTTCTCTTAAATCTTCTTCCCATCTATCTCCAGCCTAGTGCAATCACAGGATTTATTCCACAGTGCATGAAACTAATGGGAAACTTTCTCTTCCCAGTCACTGTTTTCTTATATATAAGCCAGGGACTCTCATTTTTCCAAAAATAAAAGGGACAATATTCCCCCTCCTTATAATTATCTTTAACCTTTATTGGTTTTTCACTCTGTAACATTTTTATTTACCCACAGAAACCCAGGTAAAAACGCTGCTGGAAGAACATGCTACCACAAGACRCATCCTCTCCCTACCAGCAGCCAAAATTTGAATTTTTAATTGAACATATCACCCAAAGACCAAAACAGTGCTTTAACAAACAAACCCAACAATTTAACGAAACACGAAGTGGGCAAAACATAAAAATCTCCGATGTATGGATGGGGTCTGAATGGGCAGAAGAGTTATTAACCTAAAACCTCCATTCCAGACCCCATCCCCAAATGGAAATAAACACCAAAGCGTGCTGTTACATATTTTTTATGCAGAAAATAATTCCAAAGAGCCTTATCGGCGGCGGCGGATCCGGCCTGGCGCCCATCACTTATCCGTTGTGCCCTCTGCTGGATGCAGCACACAAAGGCAAGGAATATTATTTCCAATTAATTTTTGGCATCATCCCTTGGCATCTGCGTTAGGAATGCAAAGCGTGAAATTTGTAGTAGCAGGTTTAATATTTGATCCAGCCAAAAAAAGAAAAAAAAAATTTGTTTTTTTTGCTACAAGGACTTACCTTTGGTAGTGTTTTCCTCCCCGCTCGCCCCCCTCCTCCGGCTCCGCGTTGTGTTGCTGCCACCGAGCCTTGTTTATGGTCCAAACGGAGAAATCTGCCACCGAACGCCATCCATGGCAGGAATAATTTCATGCTGTGCAAAATTTGTTTCATTTCACATCCTGTAAGAATAATTACTTAGCATAATGCCACTTAAGCTGTATTTCTAGCCGCAAACATTAAGGAAATGGTAAAAAGCTCAATCCCGGTTGGGAGAGGGGAAAAAAAAAGGGGTATTTAGGGGTCCCCGGGGTTTCTTCAAACTGGTTGCTTTTAACACCAGGGACAAGTGGAAGAATTAAAGTGTTAGGAGTGATGTCACTGAATTTAAAAGCACAATGAACCCCAAAATTTTCAATGATATTTGAGGTCATTCATGTGCTGRGGACCTCGATAGGACACTGCCTTYAGAAATTGAGGACAAAACAGTTCAYATTGCCCACAATTCTCATTTTTCTGCAAGCAAGTTTATTTGAAGGTGACCGTTGCCCAAATGGTCCTAAATAATACAACAAGTGAAGAAGCTGAATCCTCTTCATGTCATGTCACAGATTCCAATTTTCATGTGACAAAAAACAGGTCTCAGTAGGTTTGGAGGAGAGTGAACGTGATGGGTGAGCACGGTGTATTGATCAAATATCAGCATAAGCTGATACACTGAGCCAAAGGAGGCTCCGACCTCCCTCCTGGGCCCCCACAAGAGAGAAAAATCCTCTTTCATATCTAGTCAGAATTATCCACGGTTCACTCTTACCTTCTAGCAAAACCAAGCTGCAGTCTTCAATCAAATGCAAGACTGGCATGGTCTAATTGAATTAGTTCAATTAAGTTTAAAGATCAAAATTACGATTGCGGATTTCTAAAAAAATCCCGCTTCCTC
>NW_026623422.1:986873-1002372 GCF_030028575.1 Malurus melanocephalus
AAACCCTAGTAAACTTCTCTCCCCAACAAAAAAAAAAAAACCAAAAAAACAAAAAACCTAAAGCCAACCAAACCCATGCTCCTCTTACATGTTTTTTCCCCAAATTTCAGCAAGCTGCTGCTTTATCTGACCAGCAGCGATGCTCTGCAACTCTGGAACAACCAAGAACACTCAAATACTCCCATAGAAAGGACAGTGTGGTGTCACCATCACTGTCCAACCCCTCTGTGTGGCTCTTGGTGGCCCTGGAGCCAGGCAGTGTCTCATGGCCACCCAGCAGGGGCAACGCTCAGGCTCTGTCAGGCAAATCCAAACCAAACAGGCTTTCCAAGGGTGCCACAATGATATATCTTCATTCCCCACAGCGTGATGGGAGAGTTCAGCTGCCCGTTTGCTCAGGTAGCAYCATGCCAAGTCCCTGGAAAAGTCCCTTCCCAGTCCTGGAAGTCCTTGGAAAGAAATGGTAAGGGTTTGGCAGGGTACACGAATTGGCATCCCAGTGGGAGATGCCGTCCTTAGTGGGGGCACCTTGGATCATGAGTCYCCCAAATGCAGAGTTTAGGGCACACATCAGTGGGATTTTGTGCTCTAAAATCCCCAATTTGATGTCTTCCAGGTGGAGGTTGCCCATGATGTTGTCACTTCTCATGTACAAGAYGCTTTCACAACTTTGCAAAAGTTTATTTAAAGAATACGCTGGGGGGACATGGGCAGAAAGGGCAATCAGTGCCTTCAAATTAATGCAGCACTTACCAAAATCAACATTAAAAACAAATTCATTCATCAGAATGTCTGAGTGCTTCCATGCTGAAATACTTCCCATCTATAAATCCCACCATCAAACCCAGGGATGACTTTCAGACAGCCAGAATTGTCTTCTGGCACATGGAAACCTCAGCTTGACCCTGGAGTGGGTGCAAACCGTCCAGAACCGTGGTGCCTCCTCACAGACCATCTCCCAGGATTTTGGGAAGCCTGTCCCATGAGTAGGTTTGGGTGATGCCCACATATAGGATACATGAATTCCAGCTGCATTCCAGGGTGGATCTCCCTGTGCCACATCTGCCTCCATCCCTCTCTTTTAAAGAGCAATACAAGTTGCCAACATCCTCATGAAGGATAAGCTCAACAACTTAGCCATTCCCTATTTTTTAATTATTTAATTCTTTTTTTTTAAAACACCACATCAGATCCCGACGGGGTTTTGGGGGGTTTTGTTTTAATGGCGAGGCAAAAATTTGCTGATCCTCCCCGTGGCGAAGTTACTTTCAAGTCAGTGAAAGTTCTTGGCCCGCAATGAAAAGTCTTTGCCAATTAGCGCTCAACAACTTCAATTCATCCCTCCTGGTTCAAGATGAGTAGGAACCTAATAAGGCTGCGATAAAAGGGCAAAAGGCACCGAGTACCCAAAGGGGATTAATGGGCTCTTCCATTTATTTGTCTTCCTAACAGCTGAACTGTTACAAGTATTGACGGTCTTCAAACGCCGGGCGCCGGGGTCTCCAATGGCCAACTCCAGCTCCCGAGGGCTTCCCCCTGGGCGATGCCAAAACCAACAAAGCCCCGGGGATCAGGTAATGAAACTTCAGCTTTTCCCCCCCTCCTCCTTCTTCTTTGAGATTTATTTACTGGCAGCTGACAAGGGGCAAATTCAGCTGGAATTGTGTAGTCAAGGCCCTGTCAAGCCTTCAGAGGCACCCTTATGTCGAATCACCTTCCTGACTGGCATGTCGCTGAAAAGCCCTCGGCGCTGGTCCTTAACAGCTCCCGACAGCACAAAGGACACTCCAGACAGATGCCTACATGGCATCCTGCAGCATTTTAAAAGAGAATTAGTGGTTTTAATTATGGTCGTCGTATGAAAGGAAACCATGCAAGCTCGGCAGGAGACCTTTGATCAAACCCTTTTGCTAGCACAATGCCGCGGAACTGTGACTATTCCTAGCAAGGGGCCTTTTCTCGCTGAATGACTCACCAGTGATCTTTGAATGCAGACAAGTTCCTCACCCTCCCTCTTCATTAGCGAGCATTTCTATACAGCCCCTATATAGTGCGCCGAGTCTCGGAGCTATACAATGGGGGGGAAAAAAGAATCCCTACAGATTCTGGCCTCTACTTAGGAAGTGCTGAAGGACTCTGAGTGACTTTATTCATTAAAACAGGTTGCTATTAATTAACTGTCATAATAAAATAAAGAACTATTATTTGCATTTCTTAGTGCGCTCCCTTTAGTAATATGTATAAAAGATGCTTGTAACAAAAATGAATTCATAAGGGAGAAAAAAAAACCCCTCAGAAGTCTTTTTTTTCCCCTCTCCCCCCACCCCTTTTCTTTTTTTTTTTTTTTTTAAGGTCTAGGCAGCAGGAGCCTGACTAATTATTAGGACCCGTTTTGCAAGAGAACAAATAGAGGTAAAACACAAATATGAAAGTAATTAGGAAAATGCAAAATCCTGTTTACTTGGCAACCGATTCATGCAACTGAGACTAACGAAGAGCAAATCAGCTTTGCTTGTTTGATAAACTTCAGGGTGCCACCTAAGAGGAGCTGATAAAAATTAAACTCTGCCAGCATCCCTCCGCACCGCCTTTTAGCCAACAGGCTCAGCAACATCCACGCAGCAGCTCCGTCTGAGAGCACCAGCAAATCTCATTTGAACAGGTTCAGGGGGAGGAATTTTGGAAGTTCCATCGGTGCTGGATATTTCCCCTTCCGTGGCATTATCTTCTGCTGAACACCCAGCACAGATCTCTGCATCTCAGTGCACAGGATTTATAYGGACACGGAGCACGGTTCTGATTTACTCCCTAAAAAAGCATCACCTTCCCACTGCTCCTCACACCTGGGGAGGCTTTTGACAGCAGGAAAGTCCTTTTTGCTGTTTATTACATTATAGGATGATACCTTGCTCAGAGCAGCCCCTCTTTTCTCCTGAACAGACAGCTGGATCCAAAAAAGCTTCCAATTATTTCAACACTCTGCAGCTAAGGAGGGGCATCTWATCAAGATAAAGGAAACCCTCAGCTCAGTATATTTGCCTGAATGGATTTTCAATAATGCAGGTAACAAAAGCAGTCAAAAACGGGATTCCTAATGCTTTCCTGGAGGATTGGTTTGGAGGAGGGAAGAAGAAAGCCAACCCTGAGGAAGCTGCAGGGATGAGGAATGTGTGATATTCCCTGGCTCTGAGCAAACACTTCTGCAGGGATTGAGAGGAAGGAAGAGACTGACGTGAGGCACGGCCGACCTGAAATGTAGTAAATTACAGCACAAAGAGTTAAAATGACACCCCTGAACTGYTCCTCTTCCCTCTCACCCCTCTGCTTTGTGGCTTTGCAACCCAGGAGATGCASTTTTCCAGCTTTTCATTGCTCATTTCTCATCTGCTGTTGGTACAGGAATGGCTCGTAGGAATTAACGGGGAATTGCTATGGGAATCATACCACGAAAATAAGAGCAAGAGGGTGAAAATTTAAAGATGTTATTTAGCAGCTGAAGTTACAGATTCCTAGACAAGTTTAATTTTTGTACATTAAAAAAAAAAATTTATACTGGAAGCATTCAGAGAAAGTTGGGAAAATCAGCACCTGGAGAGAAGGAGAGAAGTGGTCCACTTTTAAAGGTCCACTTTTAAAGGGATTTATGAGGAACAGTGGCCACATGTCCCTACATATATCCCAAACTCCAGACCAGCAGAGCATCCACCTGTAACACCCCTCACTCCTGCCCCCATCCCAGTCTGCTCCAGAGATGCTGTTTGATAATGTGAACTTCATTGAAGTATTTCTTTCTTGTTTGATTTTACCAGTCCAAAAGAAATCCTGGCCAGGCAACAATTTGTCTCCTGTAAAATACTGGGCTGAAATATCACAAAATCACACAATAAAGCAAGAAGCTTTAGATGAACAGAGTTTTACAGGAACACCAGAGTTTTGGGTGTTTTAAGCACCTGAAGTACTGTTAACTGACAACATATTAAAAAAAACATGATTATTTCATGGGAGTTTTTTGAAAAACAAGCTGCTGAGTTCTTGTCAACCAAGTCACTTGGCTTTGGGGGCAGACTGAAAAGCAGGGTGGATTCACAGCCCATTCTTTTGGTTAAAGCCCTTGACATCTCCAAAACTGCAGTTCTGGCTTCCTCAGGAGCCAGGAGGATGTGGCAGAGTGGATGAGCTTTCTGGGCTCGCACAGAAAGAGGCCACAGCACGGATGGCAAGAGCCATGGGGAGAGGAGAATTCCCAGAGGAGCAGCATCCCAGAGGAGCAGGATCCAAAGGAGCAGCATCCCAAAAGAGCAGCATCCCAAAGGAGCAGCATCCCAAAGGAGCAGCATCCCAGGAGAATTGCTCTCATGTCCCCACAGTCCCAGAGCAAGAGATGCCACACCACTGCCAGCAGAGGCCCTCTGAAAGGGAAAACACACAAGTTCCTCACTCACTGTTGGAGCACTGAGCAATAAAGACCATCCCATCATAAAATACCAGGRGAATGAAAGCAGCCATCCCTGCAAAGCAAGGGAAGCAGAAAAAAGTGGTCCTTCCTGTACCTAAAGGGGTTATGGAGAGCTGGAGAGGGACTGTTTACACGGGCATGGAGTGACACAACAAAGGGGAAAGGCTTTAAAGTGACACAGGGCAGGGTTAGATGKGATATTGGGMAGGAATTCCTCCCTGTGAGGAGGAGGCCCTGGCACAGAAGCTGTGGCTGCCCCTGGATCCCTGGAAGTGTCCAAGGCCAGGCTGGATGGGGCTGGGAACAGCCTGGGACAGTGGAAAGTGTTTCTGCCCATGGCAGGGGGTTGGAATGGAATAAGCTTTAGGGTCCATTCCAACCCAAAACATTCTGGGATTCTGTGATTCTGACTCTGAAGTGCCTTTGGGCACATCCAAAACAGTGAATGACCAGGCTCTCCTGGGAGGGCACCATCCCACAGCTCGTCCTGCTGGAACCCCACCCCAAAAACACACAAGACACAGCACAGCTAATAAAAAATGGCTTTAGGAAACCTCTTGGCTCAGCAACAGAGGAAACAATTAAATGCTAAATACATTTTTACATCTAGCATGATTCTGTGTTAATAAAAAAGAAAGTATATTCACAGTACAAGYTCATAGTTTCCTTTTAAAAGAAAACTTTCCTTTTTGAAACCCAGWATTTTATTCAGTGATGAGCTTCTCCCCTACCCCCAAAAACGTTCATTTGGCAACAGAAAACAAACATCATTATATTCCTGCAGAGGGGATCACACTTGATTTCTGCCACATTTTAAAACCATCCCCACATTGCCAAGGATTGACTCAGATTTTAAGTCTTGCCTTCACCATTTCAGCACCCCAGGCACTACCCAGCTCCCCTCCTCAGCTCTGCCTTCCTCCTCCTCAGCCCCTGCAGCTTCTCCCTGAGGTGCTGCACAGCCTGCAGGATGTCCTGCCGCTGGGGATCGTCCTGTGCTCTCTCRGTGTAGAGCAGGAAATGCTTCACGGTTTCGGAGAGCAGCGTTTCGGGATCCGGGTCCCCCCGGTGGAGGCGCAGCATCCTCTCGCAGGCGATGGCGTAGTTTTTGTGCCAGTTCACCGGGTGATTGCGATGGGAGTTGACAATTTCTTTGTATGACTGTTAAGGGAACACAAAAAAAAGAGAGAAAAAAAATAAAAGAAGGAGGGGCAGCAAATTAATGGAGCGAAGGGGGAAGTAACAGCTTTTAACAGTGGTTCGAAACTGCCTGGAAAGAAGCAGATGCTATTTAGATGTCCAAGTCCAGAGCTGGAGCATTTCTGTAATTCACTCTGTGTTTGCCATTCAGCAGCGTGAATCAGAAACCTGAGGGGGGCTGAAACGCTTCCCTTCTGACAGCAGCTGTTTGTTTAGAAACATTAGAGATGATGGTGATAACCCCACRGCACATTATGTGCCTCCCCTGGAGAGGTGTTACACCAAGCTGGGGGAAAAAAGAGATTTAACTGCCGCGCCTGCGAGAYGTTTACTCAATATTTCAGCACATCAGCAACGTCTTCCACAGGACTTAAGCAGCCTGTTGACTCGAGTGGGAATATTCATAAGCTCAACAGCAGGACTGTGACTGGGAACTTTGCAGAACAGCAAAAATCGCAGCGAAATGGGCAAGAATTAAGGAAACTATTTGTCGATTCTCTGCTGGAGTATGAAATACTGCTCCTCTCTGCTGACACACACCGATCACTCCGTGCATCTGTTGGCATCTCGGGCAGTCCAGTACTTCCAGAGATACCTACACCAGCTTAGGGGTGTTATTCTTTGGTGTGAAATGCAGCAGAATTAATTTGCAGCGAGAAGACTGCCGGATTTTACACTTGCTGGCTCAGACTCATGGCTGTGTAATGACAGAGGGGACGAGTGCATGGAGGGGACTTCAGGACAGGCAATCTCTTGGCATGGGTTTGGAGCCCAGCACAGACAACATAATTATAGCAAAAGCAGGGTGTTGACTGGTTTGCTTTTGGCATCCTCGGTGACCGAGGGGGCAAGCAGGAATGGATAAAATCCCTGAACAAATCTCCCCGAATCGGCTGTGCTCCCAGCTTGGATAAGTAAGGGAAATGCAGATTACAGGGCCTGTGTGGAAACACAGTGTTTCCATGGACTCCAGAAATTTAAAAGAAAAGGGAAAAGAAATAAAATATGAGGGAGGCTGCAGGGATCATTCCCAACCCAAATCTAGGACTTACAGAGTAAGCAAACGTGTAAAGTTGTGATTTTGTTTCTGCAGTCACACTGGCTTTTTCTGCAAGGTCAAATATGAAGAAAGCTGTTTTCATCCTAGGGAAACAAGAAAAACTCCCCTGTAGTAACTGCTTAATGCAACGCAGGGTTACACCCATCTTCAAGGTGGGCACGTGTGGGACAGCACAAAGGATCTACATTTAAGCCATCAGTGACACAAATTTCTGTCCATCATGTATTTCCTCACCCTCCACCCCAACAACCTTTGTGAAACTTTGAGCAGAACCTTTTGGTGAACAGAACAGCCACTTTCCTGAAGGCTTTGCTGGAGGCCCTGCACGCTTCACCTCATCCTGCCAGCCCTTTCCTTCCAAAGCCTGGCATGTGCAGATCCAATGAGCCCATGGCCCATCGAGCTGCCTGCTTTGCTGTGTGTTTTCCACACCAGTGAGCTGGCAGTGCCCACTGGCTGTTGGAAGAGAGCAAAGGAAAATTACCTGGCTTGCCACATCTCCTCGTTGGCGACAGCTTCCCAGGAAGAGGGACTGAAACTAAACRGGAATGGAAATAAAAATTCAGCCATCAGATCCACGTCGCTGGGTTCCACAGCCCTTCCAGACACAGACCTCCCAGGCAGGAGGAAACCCATCATGGAGCCTGTGGCTCTGACAGCAGGGAATTCAGCTGATCCTCTGCCATTCAAAAAACTTTTATTCCTCTCTCTCCATAGGAGGAGCCTCTGGCATGTCAGGTGTTTCACAGCATGCCGGATCTTGAAGCCACAGATGGTTTTTACCTATGACATTTAAACCTCTGGATGTCTCAATGATTTTAGTTCCTGATCAAGCTTTAAGGTCAGAATTGGACCTGATAMTTGACTAGAAACATCCTCACTGTTTTTCACACTATTAAAAACAACAGATCATGGAATGGTTTGGGTTGGAAGTGACTGTAAAGCCAATCTTATTTCACCCCCCTGCCATGGGCAGGGACACCTTCCACTATCCCAGATTGCTCCAAGCCCCATCCAACCTGGCCTGGAACACTGCCAAGGATGGGGCAGCCACAGCTCCTCTGGGCTGTGCCAGCATCTCACCAACCTCACAGGGAAGTATTTCTTCCTGCTATCTATCCAGAACACAAAACATGATGATTATGGCTGATGTTTAATTCCCYAACTCTGCAGCAGGTGTGGCAATGCTGCTGGCAGAAGATGATGAGCAGGAAGGAGCAGAGGCTCCCCTGCCTCGTACCTGCCATAATCCTCAGTCCAGTTATAGAGGTTCCTTGTGAGACGAATCCACTCTCCTGGGTCAAACACAGCATCAGAAGGAACCAACTTCTCACACGTACCCCAGGGCCAGAGGGAGTGGCTCCTCCTCCAGGTTGAGTCCCCTTCATGAAGACCTATGCAGACAAACACTTCCTTACTGCCAAAAAAACCAACAGAGAGAGCAATGGTGAGGCTACAGCAGAGACCCCATGTCCCTRAGCAAACCCCACACTGCAGCAAACACACCCATCCAGCGCATCTCCCATCAGCACAGGCACCTTTCAGAGCAGTCTAAAAAACACAAATTCCCCATCTGGCATTGCCCATCCATCCTGCCCCATCTCCTGCACCTCCCAAACATTCAGAAGCTGTAGGAGAAGCCCATTTCTTGCCAATGGCACCTGGCTCTGCTCCTGTRCCTCCCCAGCCTCGCAGGGCTCGCCCCAGCCGGTCTAAATGCAGATGCTATTCTTATTCATGTGAGTATCTAATCCTTTCTCCACTCTTACTAAGCTATTTTTATATGATGATTATTCCTGGAATACATTCATTCTATGCTAATCAGTTGGCCACAATGTTCACAAAGGAGAAGCAGCAGCAATTTGCTCTCCAACCATCATCGTTGTGAGCACACAGGAATGCTCCTTTCCTCCGTGATGAATTGCATCAACAACAACAAAAAATCATCAGTAAACACTCTGCAGATCACCTTTTTTCCCCTCCTTCCTAAAAACCAAACCAACCTCAAAACAACAGGCAACATTATATCCGGATGGAGTTACTTCTGCAGAGATATTTCGCTTTAATTGCAAAAATAATCTCGCCACCGGGGAGGAAGTCAGTGGAGAAAATTGGTCTTTTGGATGCAGTACCAAGCTGTTCCATAAACAATTTCAAGAGAAAAAAAAAAAAAAAGGTCGAAGATTTTAGGAAAGCTGTTACATATGAAAGAAATGCTTACTGTTTATTTACTTTGAGGAAACGATGGAGATTAAAGGCAAGTGTCCCGTCGGGTAATATTCCTTCCACAGGGTTCCACCGGTTCCCAGGAAAATAAACGCCAGGTAAATGCTTTGCCAGCTTGGGTAAATACCACTCATAAGTCATCATCTGTAATGAAAGATATTGTCATGATTAAAACAGGAATCAGAAGATTTACATCCTGAAGAAACAGTTTCTGCAAGAGTAATGACCAGTTGGTCAGGGAAGTCACCCCCCACGCCAGCAGTGACCTGAGAATTGGTCACCATGGTCAGGTCACAGCACCAGAAATGGTCACCATGGTCAAACCAAGCACCAGAATTGGTCACTGTGGTCAGATCAAGCACCAGAATTGGTCATCATGGTCAGGTCACAGCACCAGAATTGGTCACTGTGGTCAGATAAAGCACCAGAATTGGTCACCATGGTCAGACCATAGACTGGGTCACCATGGCCAGATCAAGCACCAAACTGGGTTACTATGGTCAAATAAAGCACCAGAACTGGTCACTGTGGTCAGATCAAGCACCAGAATTGGTCACCATGGTCAGGTCACATCACCAGAATTGGTCATCATGGTCAGGTCACAGCACCAGAAATGGTCACTGTGGTCAGATAAAGCACCAGAATTGGTCACCATGGTCAGACCATGGCACCAGACTGGGTCACTGTGGTCAGATCACAACTGGGTCACCACAGTCAGACCAAGCACTAGAATTTGTCACCATGGTCTGGTCTGAACTGGTCACCATGGTCAGACCAAGCACCAGAAATTGGTCTTTTTAAAAAACTCTTTTTAAAAAGAAAATAAATTCTATTTATTTCCACATCATGAGTTTTATTGAGCAGAGAGACGCTCTCAAGGAGATCAAGGAACAACTAAACTTTGGCTGCTTATGTTTAAATCTGCCTTTCTAGCACTTTCTGAACATACCTCCTGGTCCACCAAGGTGATGTCTGGCCTCACCCCCTCACAATAATGAAGGTAMCGAAGAGAATTCCCAGGCAGGTCTCCTCTCAGCAGAATCACTGCCCCCCTGGGCATGGAGGACAGCACATTCCTTGCAAACTTATCCACAACGTAGTTGCTGCTCTGATCACAAGTGCTGAGGAGAACAGAGGAAAAAGAGAATCTTAAAACCAGGCATTTGCATGGCTTTGCATAACTTCAGAACCAATTCATGCAATGGGCATCCACAGTGGAAATCCACCGTGGTCAGGCTGAAAACATCACAGAATCTCASAATGGTTTGGGTTGGAAGGGACCTTAAAGAACATCTCATTYCATYCCMTGGRCAGGGACACCTTCCACTATCYCAGGYTGTTYCYGTCCAACCTGCCAGGGATGGAGTGGCAACAAYTGAATCATCACAACTTARTATTTTCATTTCCAGAGAAAGTGARATACAGAAAYAARGCATTTAAAGCACAGTCCCTCACAAAGCAGCACCAAGACACCATAGTTTTGCCAAAATACACACTCACTGCACACCTAAACCTTAATTCTGATTTTATATTGGGCTAAATATTTATTAGTTGGTGCTGAAGTGCCAGTACAATGATGGTTCTGTGGAGCATCTGAAATCTTCCTCATCCTTTCATGCTTTAATTAACCATTAAAAAGCCAAGTTTTYCTAGAATCAGGCAGAAGTAGCTCTACATGATCTGTGATAGGATCCTTKTCATTAGTTTTGTGTGCACACACTCAAAGAGATGAACTCCAGGAYAGGAGCTATGACTGGCTCACCTACAGACAAGCCTTTGGAAAAGGAGTCAAAAAAGGAATCCTGAGGATGAARTCTACACTTCCTTGGTCAATCTCTGCCTGAGCATCCCCACCAGCACACTGATTCCTATCCAAGTGACTGCATGTGGTTATGGGACAGGGAAGCCCCACACTACAGATTTAACTCTTCCAAAAAACGGGAAAAATAAATATAAAAATCACAGGTCACAAGGAAACCTGAAGGAATGCAAGGGAAGTTTGGGTCAAATTAATTCTGCAAACCTCCTCAGAAGATAAAAGCACAGATTTACAATTTTTTTAGCAGAAGTTTATGTAATTATAGAATTTTCTTCCTTTGACCAACATGACACCCCCAGGCAGAGACTGGAGTTGGTGACTCCAAGGGAGACCAAACCAGCGATGTCTGTGCAGCTTAGGAAGGGAGTGGAAAGTGCTTTTCCCATTCCCAGACAGGGACAGAAACCCCAGGAGCACCCCAGGAGCACCTCAGGAGCACCCCAGCTCACCCTGAACAAATTCCTCACCTGTAATTTGCCCAAAGCTGGGAAGCAACGAGGCCAAGAGCAGGAAGCCACTCAAGCCCCAGCAGCAGCCGGGTGCCCTCGGGCACAGYGCTCCTGCCAAGGTTGGCCAGTGTGGCCAGTCCCAGCCCTGCCAGCACRGCCACCACAGCACTGCTCTGCAGCCAGAACCGCTCCACCTACGACACAGAATCCCACAATTGGGGTTGGGTYGGAAGGAACCACAGAGATCATCCCATTCCACCCCCTTTCCACGCCTTTCACTCCACCAAACTGCTCCAAGCCCCACCCAACCTGGTCTTGAAGCTGTATTTTGGCACCTTCTGCAGCTTCAAGACAACTGCCTGCTCCTGGACAGGTGGTTTGAAAATTTCTGTCAAAACTTAACATTTCTAGGCATCTTTTTTTGGAGAGCAATTTCTGGAGTACAACTTACCACACCTAGAAACAGAGGCTTGGTAATGTCCAAATTCGCTCTCCAAGCAAAGAAAAGGGAGTAAAGGCAGAGCATTCCAGAGAAGAGCCAGATCACAGATGATTTCTGCTGCTTTTTCCTATAAAAAAAAAAATGTATCACTCCTGAGGCATGATTGGAAATGCAGCAAAAATTCTATGTGCTTGAAAACCACTCTTTGCATACCTAAACTCATTTAACACAAGAAGCTGATGAGCTTTTCTTCACCTTGCCCATTTATAAAACTTCTGTTTTCAAAGYACAAAAACCATCAGGATTTCAGGATTTTTAAGCTTGCCAAACAGCAAGCCACAGGGTTAACCAGGAGTAAGGGATATTTTACTTTTAACAATAGATGATCACAGCAAATTGCTGCAATTCTTGGAGCTGTAAGCAGAAGGCAAAGCAAGCTGCCTATGCAGGCAGTCACAAAAAAGTGCAAAAAATGCATTTTGAAGCAAATATTGTCCAACTTACAGCAGTGCTGGGCTCACAMAAGCCACAAGTGCCAGGGCAAGGACGGGAAGGGAGAGCTCTGACTTCATCTGTGCCAGCTGGAAACTGWGGAGAAATTGAGGCGTGGATGTGTCACCCCCAAACCATCTCCTGCACTCAATTAAAGTGTCAGGAGAAAACAGGGAATAAACACAACAGAACACATTCCCATGGGATGATCCCATTCTGGGATTAATGGGGACAAAGGTGGGTTTTGTGGCAGGATTTTGAAGGAAAAATCACTGAGGAGGAGGATCCAGTGTTTTTTTTTCAGTGGGGAAGAGAGAGGGCATGAATGCTGTCCCTGTGCTGGACACACATGGCCCCAGCTCTGGACCAGGATGGGGACTGGCAGGACAGGAGCCACTTTGGCCCCAAGCACAGCAGMAACAACAGGTTTCCCTCCACTGAAAGGCACAGACAGGGTGTCACTCACTGCAGCATCTCTCTCATGCTGGATCCTGTCTCGGACTTGGCCTAAAATAAAAACAAAGGAAACCCATGAGAAACACACAWTGAGTATCACCWGGACAAGGAAAGTCTTCCCATTTTATTTTTGAAAAAAAGACAACAAATTCTGCTCAAACCTTCATTGCAAGATGTTGTCCCACMTTCCTGTTTTATGGGATGCCATTGKGYRGGATTTRTCCCCTGACAACTCATTATCCTGTGATTAGAGGAGGTGATCTGGTTGAACCAYGATCTCTGCTCTATCATGGAATCAYTTGGGCTGGAATATCCCTCTGAGATCACCAGGGCCAAACATTCCCCAGCACTGCCAAGGCCACCACTGACCCCTGTCCCCAAGAGCCACATCCACATAGCTTTTAAACCCCTCCAGGGATGGGCACTCCATCACTGCCCCAGTCAGACTATTCCCATGCCTGACCATTCTTTCTGTGATTTTTTTTTCCTAACACCTGATCCAAACCTTTCCTGGCACAACTTGAGGCTGTGTCCTGTATCTTCATGGTGCAGTTATTTTCTGRGATGTCTCCCCATGCCTAAGACAAGCTCAATTCTTCCTTGCTTAACCTGTCTCCTCTGCCCTGACAGAGGCAGAGCTGTACAAGATCTTTATGAAATTATGAGAATTTTTACTGCAGGGACCTGCAATCCATGGCACAAGTCTGGGAAAAAAGATGTTGTGTGGAGGCGAGGAATAACCTTGTTGGAAAAGAGGTAACTACCAGATAAAAGATAAGGTAAACGGACGTCTGGAAGGAATATTTAATCTTAATAAAAATGGAATAACTCATTGCATTCAGGATTTGATTAGAAAGAAGTGTCAGAGGATGCAGAGACAGCTCCTGAAGCAGCAGCTGGCAGCTGATGGCCCTGGACACATCCCTCACAGAGATGACATTTCTGATCYATGGCTTGTAGGTAGAACCCTCTCCCAAATATTTTCTGGGCTTTTTTCTGACCCTGCCTGCCCTACAAACAGAGCAATGGGATGTAAAAGCTGTCTGTCCATCCAGCAGTGCTCTGGCATTATCCCAGCTGGCACCRGGACCAAACGCTTGGATTTTGCTGTATTTATTGCTCCTGCTTCAGACAAGTTCATCCCAAATGTGATTTGTGGTGTAGGATTACACGCAGGCCATCCCTAAGCCTCCTGAACATCAACTTGAATTCATCACATTTGATGGAGAGAGGAGTTAAGGGATTTGCATGCCTTGGTGCTGCTGTGCCCAGTGGAGGCTGATTCTCGGGAGACAAAYGGGAATAGGACAACAGGGGAAAGCTCACAAGGCCTTCAGAGGGTGGACCTGACCTCTGCAGGGGTTTTTTGGACAGATTTGGTGGCAGCAGCAGGAATTGTCATGCCTTTTGACACACATCCTACAGGCACACAGCTCTCTGAGAAGGCGGATGGGCACGGTGACAGTGCTGCTGTGTCACACTGGCTGCATGTGGGGGGACTTTCTGAGGATGTGACAGAACATGTACACCACAGCTTTTAATATTTTTCCTTCCAGTGGTGTGATTTCCCAGCCCCCTGCACTGAAATCTTTCAAGCAGGACAGACTCTGGTGATTTCCTTGGGTGGCCAGAGCCCAACATTCAAGGCAAGGCTGGAGGGGGCAGATCCAAACCCTACACTCTGAAAGCAGCCACGGATTCTTGCCTCCCTTGGCAAGAGCATCAACCTCAGAACTCAGATCAGAGGCTCCTGAGAACCTTCAAACCACCCATTCACTTAAATTCAATATTGGTAAGTAAAGAGGAAGAGCTTTTAAGTGAAAACTGCTWGTGAACTCTTTAAAWGTCTGAGTTAAAAAGAGAGCAAGAGCACAGACCTCAGTAACTCAGATCAGAGGTCCCTGAGAACCTTCAAACCACTTTTTCACTTAAAATTCAATGTTGATAGGTTAAGAGGAAGARCTTTTAAATGAAAACTGCTTGTAACTTCTTTAAATATGAGTTWAAAATAGAAAAATAAGACMATATTTGTCTTAAGAATGCAACAAAATTGATATCACCGATTCCCTCTTGCAGTTTGTTATTTGGGTTCCTACACATATAAGACACCCATACAGCTCCCAAGAAATAATATGGCTCACCCCATAAAGAAAAGAGAATTAACTCTTTGCTTTCCCAGCCATGTGACCCATTCCATGAAAAAACATGATAGGTCGGGAGGTCAAAATCAGAAATAAACGCTTAAAAAACGAAACACTTTCAATTTCCTTCCCCGTGAGCCCTTAATCATCATGAACAGAACATTTCTGCTGTTGTGGAAGTCAAAAGGAAGAGACTCAGGAAAATGACCCCTGTTTACCAGATTGAATGTCCCATATTCTTCCCTCAGAAAGTGGGTCAAAAATCCTTGAAAAGTCGTCTGGTCTCCCCATGTCCAACGGGCTCGATTGAGGTAGGACGAARCCGGCAGATAGAGATAAGGCAGCAAACCAGCCAAGAAGCATAAACCCAACTTCAGCAAATGGCCCGGGGACAATTCCTGCACCAAAATATGTCATATTGCATAACAATGTTTATTTTAGTTTAATCACGCTGGAACTTCAAGAACAGATAAAGAAAAAACATCAAATATATTTACACAGAGCTGATCTCTCAATTTATAGTAAGTCCCYACAAAATGCTATGTTAAACCTTATGATTTTGTGGATTACTAGGAAACTGCATCAAACTGATCTCCTTTGCATGGCAGGGTGAAATTTAAGTGAAGCAAATAATATTAGCTAGGACTCATGAGTATCATACTCATTGCATCTTTCACATTTAAATCATGGCATGACATGCATAGATGGCTGAAGCACTGCAAGGCTGAGATAACCCACTTTGCAGCGATTAAGAGTTG
>NW_026623422.1:1002390-1052015 GCF_030028575.1 Malurus melanocephalus
AAAAAAGAAAAAAACAAACCCCACATAAACGCTGCTCCAGCACAACTGCACACATCATCACCACCATCAGGAGTCAGTTTTGCCATTTACTCGATGGCGATTATGCTGGCTAAATGGGATAGGCCAACTTTTGGGGTGGGGATTTTCGAGACTGCCTAAGGGGTCAGGGAGACGAGACTTTCAAAGGGACTCGTGTGCCTAACTCCTTTAAGTGCTTTGGAAAATCCCACCCTGGAATATTGCACGCTGGCTTTGTCGTTAGCCACTGCCCTGTCAATCATGGCGCTTCCTCAGCGTTGGGGTTACTGAGAGTGATGATCTGTGGAGCAGAGGAAGGAGGTGGTGGTCAGAGCTCCTTCACAAGAAAGGTGGCTCATTTGTACTTTTAAAAAAGCAATTTTCTGTAAATTATCCTTATTTCTTAGTTGTTTCCTGCAGCAGGCACTACTGGGYTGCCCAAAGTATTTCCCAGGATTATCGTATTGGCATGGGATCGCCCTTGCTGGAAATCACAGAGGTCTCTCTGGACTTCCCCGCTTAAAAACAAAATTCTGTTTAAAGGATTCAAATACATTGCAGAGGTGAGTCTTGGTTGTGTTCATGGAGATATATGGCCAGAAATGGGGGTTTTGGGGATGCTGGAGAGATTTTGGATCAAGCTGGTGCRAGCTGCATCACATCTCTTGCAGCTCGTGTTCTTCACCCAGGCTGAACTGTGCCCTGTGCCACAGGAACCCCACAGGCRCGAAAAAATGTGTCTTTGCCTTCAGACAGAATGATCAGGTTTAATAAAGGGGTGTAAAGGGAGGTATATATCCCAATATATATAGTAAATATATCTTAAGAGGATATATTTGAAGGGATGAGAGGCTTGCAGCCAGAGCATGCCTTGCCATGAGTGGATGTGGCTTTTGCTTGTTGCCACCAGGGAACAGCACACAGAAACTCATCTCCAGGTGAGCTGATGGCATGAGGAAGTYTGATTTTTTAGCTCCATGTATTATTTTTGCTCACGAGGTTTTTGCAAGCAGCTGGGGCAGAGCTGGGTAACAGGCAGGAGCAACTGGCAGGAGCAACAGCCCTAAATTGTGATCACAGAATCCCAGGATGGTTTGRGYTGGAAGGAAACTTAAAGAACATCTTGTTTCRCTCTCCTGCCATRGGCAGGGACATCTTCCCCTATCCCAGGCTGCTCCAAGCCCCACCCAGCCTGGCCCTGGACACTTCCAGGGATGGGGCAGTCACAATTTCTCTGTGCCAGGGCCTCACCACCCTCACAGCAAAGAATTCTTTCCCAATATCCYAYCCAACCCTGCCMTCTRTCAGTTTAAAGCCATTCCCCTTKTCCTGTCAYTCCATGTCCTTGTCAGAAKCCTTTTGCAGACCCTCTTTAMGTCAGGCCCCTTTAGATCAGTGGCTGTGGTGTCTGACTGCAACTTCACTGAGTTATGACAAATAATGAAAATTAACTTAGAAGTGGCACATGTGCTGGGGGAGAGAATTAATCACAGCCTTAGAAAAGCAGAGGTGTGGGTCAGGAAGGAATACGTACCCTCTTGGTGAAAAGCCGTGAGAGAACCCAGGGCACCACACAAGCAATGTAAAGCACGATGGTGTGCTGATTGCACAGGCTGAGCCCACAGCAAAAGGCACCCAGTTTTGAGATCTGACAGGGGAAAAAAAAAAGAAATAAATTCACAATTACAATTTACAAGCTTGGATAAACATCCAGAGATGAAAAAGATTCAGMGCAGCATCCTCACAGGAGAAAGGCAAACACACCGGCGAGCAGTGGTCAGGTGTAACACACAACACAGGGCATTTTTTCATTATTTACAGGGAAATTTCAACTGTTTGACAGAAAATATTCTTTAAGAAATGTCCAGCTGAACAGCCATGCCTCCATGCATGCAGAGATCCTGTGCAGCACCATCACCTCATAATAATGTGATGAGTCCAATTTCTGAACCCCAGCTCCAAAGGGGAGGCTGCCCAGAATGATTTTCCAGAAATGCCCCAAAATAAAACAGCTAAATGGCTAAAATAGCCATTATGTACAGAGATTTAATTTTTTATAACTGGAGTTGTTTTTTTCCTCTTCATAAGGCACACAGGGCTAAAGTCAGGGCTGCACAAATTTCCCAAGCCAAGGGAATTAAAGGGCATCCTCATTGCCCTAAAAGTTCCAGTGCCCAACCACCTTCTGGTGGAAGAACCTTTCCCTAAGACCCAATCTAAACCTCCCCTGCTTATTTCAGCCCTGGTGATGGTGCTGAGTGAGATACAAACATTTGTTTTGGTGTAGTGATGGGATCACCTTGTAATTTTTAATTAACGGCTCAGCATTCCATGCTGGACACTTCCTTGCCATGGAAAAACCTTGCCATAACTTCAGAAAAAACTCTGTGGGTTTCAGAGCTGCCTGGCAGGGCTCAGAACCACCTCAGTAATATTTCAAGTACATTGATGAGCTCCAATATGTTTGTATGACCACCTGATTTATGAAAAGCACTGCAAGCTTGGTGCTGGCAGCCTGGCTTCTCCCAGGCGTGGGCTGCCAGACACTCGAAAAACCATTGGAACAAGCTCCTTAACTGCTACTGAAAATCTAATTTTGAAAATCCCATTGGAAACTGGGCATGTGAAACATGGGAGAAGGTTGGAAAATGCCCAGTGGAGCTCCATGAATTGTGGAGTGCAGGTTGTGGGGACCGTGGGACACTGCTCATTAGAAATAAAAAAAAAAAAAAATTAAAAATCAACTGGTGAAACAAGGTCTCTGTAGCCATTGATAAAACATGTTATTTGAGTGCTCATGAAGCTGAGTAAACTACCACTGCAGACTCCTGAAATTCTAGCCTAGCCTGACAAAAATCCCTTTATTCACACAATTTGCAGGAGTCACAGCAGGCAAGTCTGTCGGAGGAAAAGAGATCAGATGTTCAGGCAAACAAAAGTAGAAAGAACAAGACTGCTGAGCAAAAATATCATTTGGCTCCCCAGCCTGTTTATAAAGTAGCAAATACAGCATGAAATTTAAAGTCTGTGTGTTTAACAATGCCATTATTTTAGGGGCACATTTAATTTCAAAAGAAAAACTGATTGAAAATTTGGTCGTTCTCGATTTTGAGTAGAAAGCTGGGTTTCTGATTAGATGAAGCTTTCTCTAAAATAAATCTATTTACCCAGAAGAAAAATACCAGTTCATAAAACAAAACCTTGAACACCCACAGCCTAGTCTGTGTCTTTGATTTAGGATGAACTAAAATGTTTGGAAGAAAATGATTTTGTTTTTCCTGCTTCCACCCTGTGGGTATTAAATAAACCAACCCCAAACCCATCCAACAGGTCCCAACTCAATMCTTAAGCAAAGTGGGCAGGKTTTTTTTCAGTATTTGTCACTTTTGAACATCCAGCTAGGTTGGGGATGGACCCCACCCAGCAGAGGTGCTGAACCAAGTTCCAAAATTTGGCCTTTTTATTGAAACAAAACTAAATCGGCAGTAAATGAACAGGAGGTTAAACAGACAGGTGACAGCCAATTAACAACAAATAAAGAACTATTCAATTTGCTTGAGAAGTTTTACCTTTGATCTCTCTTTTGCAGTGGATGCTTCCTCAAAATGAGCAGTGAGAGCCATCAGCAGCCCCACAAACAGATTGTTTAAGCTGAAAACCTCCGCCGTGATGGACCACTGCCATGTTAGACGAGAAAATGAAAACACCCCCGCAGCAAGGATTCCTCCAGCATATGAGCCAGAAAGCCTGCAAACACAGATAACATGAAATCTTCTTTTCCAACAAAAAAAAAGCCTACTTTATTGTCCCTCTTTTTTTAATTTCTTTTTTTTTTAAAAAAAACCCATACTGTAGCAGCAGCAGCGAGTGCCACCCAGCACCCTGCCAAAACATTATATGGCTAAGATCTCCCTAATAATTCCTCYGCTAAGGATTGCCTTTGGGAAGAGCAGAGCCTGTCTGCCAGACACCCAACACCAAAAAATCAGCTTCTTCTMGCCATGAAAACTTCCAGGATTGGATTTGGCTCAGAAACCCTGGTGAGTGACAGCCCAGAGGGTCGTGGTGCACCGAGCCAGAGTGTCACGGCTCTAACGGGATACTCTGGAGATGCCAGCAAGGGTGCAGCCTTCAACCCATCAAGGAGCTGAATTAGGAGGGGATTAGAGCTATTCAGGGTGGACAGCGTTGGCAGGGCTTTCCTGGGGGCTGTTTGGTGTTCTGGGTGAGGATTGCAGCAGGGAGAGGAGCCCAGCAGGGTCAGGAGTTTGGGGAATGGGTGACAGCTCCAGCAAGAGGGAGAGAGAAGGGGAAGCACCCACTGCTGGGATGGMTGTGAGCCCAAAATCTGGTCACCTCTGTGACCCCCAGCTGGGATTATGGCACACATTCCCCACTGAGCTGCCTGCCCAGCTCAGCTGGATGCTGCAGCCAGCACAGGGAGCCCACCAGGAGGAATTCAGCCCAGGAAAACCATCCCACCACAGCAGCTCTTCCCAGCCTGTATCTGTCTGGAAGCTCTCCCCTTTAGGAAGTCACCCTGAAAAGACACCATGCTCAGTTAAGCTTTWTCCAGTGACAGAAATTGCTGTGGCTGTGGGCAATGCACACCTCCAGAAATTCACCATTCCACTGTAAAACGCAGCCAGTCTCTACCACAAATCAGGCATTTTTCCAATTCCACCCCAGACACGCACAATTCCATTTATTCCTAACATTTCCAGCCGGTTTAAGCCAAAAATTATAATCCACCCAACTTCTCCTCAAGCTACACATGTGATTTCCCTGTGAGATGAGGAAGCTGCTGATAGAGCACTCTCTACAAGGGCTCCTCTCCTTTGTTTGCCAGAGCACCTGAAGGCATCTGCAAAACAGGACCAATGATTTTTATCTCCTTTGTGGAGTATTCTGAGATCTGCACCTCCAGGATATAGCAGAAGCATGAGAAGTATGGAGTCAACATCAGGAAAAAAGGAAARAGCTCTGAGGTGTTCCAGGCCAGAKSAAGGTAAGTTTAGAGTSACAGAGAGTTCAATATCAAGACTGGGAAGAAGTCTCAAAAAATCAGTGGAATTGGGGAAAAAAAACTAAAGAAAATATCAGGAAAGGGAAGCAGGACCCTGTGTAATTAAAAGATCCCAAATACACAAATCCACTACATAACATTCCTGTGTTTTGACTAAACCCTTGAAACAGTTCAGACTTTTAGTTATAAAGAAAAAGCTTCATAAATCCCTTTGAAATTCTTCTGAAAAAAAAAAAAAGTAAAGCAACCTTCCCCAAAATCTTCTTCTGAAAAGCAGCATTTTAGGCAAACGTCCCAATCATTCACTAGTTCTCCTTGTCTTTCCCAGGAGAGACTCAAGCACATCCTGAGAGTTCAAATGAGATGAAAGAAATCCCRTCCTCATGATAAAAAGTCTCAAACCTTCGAGTCGAGTTTTATGAAATGAGGCTTAAGCAAAAGCCACTCCACCCAAAGCTTAAAGACTCATCCCAGCTGTTTGGGCCAGAGGACAGTGAGGGGTCAGGATCCCAAACTGAGCAGAGCTCACACCCCTGCTTGTCCACAGAACCACAGAAACAATCAGAGAAAGGTTTGAGTTGGAAGGGACCTTAAAGATCATCCCATTCCACCCCTGCCATGGGCAGGGACACCTTCCACTGTCCCAGGCTGCTCCAAGCCCCATCCAACCTGGCCTTGGACACTTCCAAGGACACTTTTTGCTTTTCTGGGCACCCTGTGCCAGGGCCTCTCCACCATCACAGGGAAGAATTTTTTCCCAAAATTCCATCCCAACCCTGCCCTCTGGCACTGGGAAGCAATTCTGTATCCTGTCATGCTATGCCCTTATCAAAATTCCCTCTTCATCTCCCTTGGAGTCTTTTTAGGTTTTGGAAGGGGCTCTAAAGCCTCCCTGGCATCTTCTCCAGGCTGAACAATTTTCCCAGGAAATTCAYGGGAAAGCCAGGCTGCTGAGCCCACTTTGGGACAGCCCATTGAGTGTGGAGCACTAAACTCCTCTAAGTACAACAGAAAAAAAAAAAAAAATTGTAAAAAACCAAATAGGAGCGTGTCGCATTCTCGAAAACATCAGGAAAACAGCTTTGGGAAGTGCAAGCTGGAGACCAAGAGTTTTCCTGCAGGTTCTGCTACCAGCAATGGAAATTATGGATTTGGGACTTTACTGATTTGGAGGAAAACTCTCAAAAGTGGAAGCAATCAGAGCAGATGTCTCCCGAGGAAGATGAAATCCACCTGGCAGAAGAAATGCAGCAATCCCAGTGAAAAGCAGCACCAGCAGGACAAACAGAAATTAATCCCATGCAACTGTCAGCGTGATGCTGGGGCAAATTAAATCAGACCTGCCCTGCAGATGGGATAACGTGGTTATACAGATAATTTTGATCAATGTGCCTCTGCCACCTGGAATCCTCTTGGAATTCCCCAGCATAGAGTGGCAATGWGCTGTGCTCTCCTGCCTCAAAGCCAAGATGACCTCAAATACACAAACTGTCCAAGGAGGTGACAAAAACCCTCAGCCATGGAGAGCTGAGCCACCTACAMCACTCTGGACCAAAGAACAACCTCAAGGTGGAAAAGGCATTGAGGTGTGCTCAGTGATGCAAGGCAGAGTGAGATGAAAAACTCTCCAGAAAAGGCACAAAAATGAGAGTAAAACAGAAATGGGAAGAGTAGAAAAGAGCAAAGGGATGGCACAGAGCTTTGAAACTGAGGTCAAAAAGCTTAAAGCCAAACAYTTTTCTCCCCATCCYTGGAAGTGTTCCTAGGCCAGGCTGGATGGGGAYTGGAGCACCCTGGGAYAGTGAAAGGTGTCCCTGCCCAGGGCAGGAAGTTGGAATGGGATGAACTTTRAGGTCCTGTCCAACCCAAACCATMCTGGGATTCTGGGATTCTWCAAAAAGCAWGAAAACACTCRCAAAGGAGGGCAGAGCAATYCACAACGGGAGATGGTGGTRGTGACAAGAAGTCACATAAGSAAGCATTTTTGTGGTTAAAACTGAGAATGTTGTGGAAGAAAGTGAATGCAAGACCTAAAGGAGACCTCCCAAAACTGCAGCAAGAGTTCAGCAACCCAATCACCAATGTGGGAACAGAGAAAACACCGAGAGGCCGTTTCTTGTGTGGAAATTAAGAAGAGGTTTTCAGTGGCACRCAGTCACATCCCTCAGCAAAACCAAACCCCAGGCCTGGCACTGATAATGCAGATATTGGAAGGAATCACAAAGCCTTTGGGCTCAGCCATCCACATTCTGCCCTCTACACAGGCTGGAGGATTCCCAGGTGTGCCATGGCTGGTATGAGAAATGTTTGGGTTTTTTTCCTGGAAATACCTTCTGGCTGCTTAACACTGTCTTTCCCAAGACTGCAGAGCAGAGAGCAGCACAGATTTATCCTCACTCAACTTCTACTCATGCTTCTGCATTTGAACACATTTTTCAAATAGAGCTGAGGTGSTACAAAACACAGCAAAGACACCCAACAGCTGCAATTACCCCAAAAAAACCCCCAAAAAACCGTGACTGGATCCTTGACTGGCATCATGGAAAAGCAACATCTAGAAGGGTTTTACCCATTGGTTCTGGGGAGCAGGGAAGGCAACTAATTGCTCCCCAAAACCCAGGTTTTTTTTTGTTTCCCCCAGTCTTTGAGTCTGTTATGAGAAAGTATAGCCCCAGCACACAGGAGTCAGCTCATGGATAAGAAAAGARTTCAAGCCACAGCAAAAGTGGGAAAGTCTTCATGACCATCATCTGAAAATGCACTCAGAAGGGACAGAAAGAGTCAGCAAAGGAGAGGTCACAGAGTCCTTTGTAACAAAAATATTTTCCCATGGCATATCTAAACACGAAAGACTAAAAAAAAAAAAATAAATTATGATTATGTTTTCCTTTTCAAGCACGTAAGTGAAAGAGACTGCAGCTGGGCCTCAGATCCAAGGATGCAGCCAGTAGGAATTTGCTTTAATCAGGAATATTTTAGCTGCAGGTTTTTATTTACAGTTTGCAGGAACATTTGGGTAAACTGAAATTAAATGTTTGAACCTGGGTTTTTCTGCAATTATAGTTTTTAGTTTCTCATTTGCTGGCAATCACTAAAACATGCAAGTTTGCAATTTAAAATCTAGCCTTTCCTCTAAGTTTGATAAAACTTAGCCAAAATAACAAAACATCTGCATTTAACAAAAAACTCCACCAGCATTTTTATTTTTTATTTAGAAAATAATGGCAGACATTCTACATATAATAATTCCCAAAAACGTATTAAATGACCAGCATAAAGCTGCACATGGATGGGAACTGGAATTTAATTAAAATGTTTTCGTTAAATGCAATCTTCAGTGCACCGGATTCATTAAGAAAAGTAAGATAATTGGAATGGTTTATATTTGAAGCTGATGTATTTAACACTGGCAACACCTATCTGTACCTAGTGAAATAAGCTGATTATTTCTGCTTTCTGTTCCCTCCAAAACTTTACAGGCAGCAGATCTCAGCCTTGCATCTTTTTTTTTTAATTTTTTTTAAGGTAGTGGAATAAGAAAAAATCCTCCAGATTTTTAAAATATCYACTAATTAACTAATTAATTAGATTTTTTTAAAAAATTTCAGTCTCTCCCTGCAATACAGATGATGACCCTGATGTCGGTGGCTCCCTGTTCACTTTCAGACTCCAGGTGCATCATCAGCAACTTCTGCCTCTGCAACGCTGTGACTTTGCAGTGGCAAAGACACATCCCTTGAATGCATTTTYATTTCAAGGTGTAACACACCTGTGCATTAAAGATTTAACATTTCGAATTTAAGAGGTTTCACTTTTTAATCAATCAATTTAATTTTTTTTTTTTTATGCAGGCTAAAAAGAAAGGGATGTAGAAGACTCAATGACTCGTGTGCACGAGCATCAGCACTGAAATAGAGGAATTATTTAAAAATTAAAATCCAGACACGAGTTTAGGACTTAAGTAACAATAATTATCCCCCAAAACCCCAATCCCTCTGGGTCTGCCTGCCTCTTAGCCACAAACACTCCATGACAAAAGGCGGTTTCTCTTGCTCTCAGCGCTGAAGAGCCAGCTCAGGTACTACAGGGAATAGCAAACCAGATTTTATTCTTCCTCAAGGACCTGGAGCTGAATAGCCACTTAAGCCCTGCCCGCAGCAGGAGGAGGAGGAAGGAGAGCACGGCTTGGCTCATCTCTCCTGGTTGAGCTCTGTGGTCCCAGGGAGCAAAGGGGACAAGCAGAGAAGAAGGGCCACCACAAAGTAAAACCAAACCAGTTTGGGCACAGCCAACTGCTGTCCTTGGTGTCAAACGGGACTTCAGCATCCCACAGCTTCAGCATTCCCATAGAATCGTGATTTCTGGGATGGCAGCACCCTCATCTCCCACCACACACAGGAAATGGCACTTCCTTCACACCCAGCCAGCGACTGCCACCATGTCCTGACTTTTCTTCCTCAGTTATTTAATTGGAATACCACAACTTGGAGAGGGGATGGTCCAGGGTGGTTAAAGAGCACTGAATCAGTGAGGGTTTTGAGGGGWGCTGGTCCTTGCACCCTCTCACATCCACCCTCCTGCCTGGGGGTGCCCAGTRAGGACGCACCTCTGCAGGGTGACACTGCCCAGCATGACCCCTTGGTAAATACAGACTTTGGATGTCACCAGCACAGGCAAGAGACATCTTGTACCCCATCCCTGGTGTTTTGGGGCCAAGTCACCGTGGATCCCCTTGCTGGGAGGATCAAACTGCTCTGGGGTGGCAGCAAGGACCTCAGTGGGTCTGGACACCAAGGGATGGGAAGAGCACCCTGTGAGAACTCATCAAGTGAGAAAGGAATGAGACATCCCAGCCTCACACCTTGCACGCTCCAGGATGTCCATGACCACTGGAGCAGCCCCTTGCCAAGAAAGTTTGGCATTTAAATTCAACACCTCCATGCCAAGCTATTCCAGAGCAGCGCAGCAAGCAGAACAGCTCGTGGCAGATCCATAAAACGCACACAGGGCTGCACTGCTTTAGGAAATATCACCCCATACTCACACTTGAGCTGTATAAACTGTGCTTCCAGCCATTACAAATGAGAGCTTCTCTCCTGGTGTCTTTGCAAGTGCAAAGGGTGTATTAGTTCGACCCATTATTTGATTCACAATCCTCGGAAAATAGATACACCTTTATCCCGGGCTCCTGTAATAAGCGGCGCCTGCTTCCAGCAGCCAAAAAACCCCAACCCGCAGTAGGAACCGACTTGAGCTATTTAAATGTTTTATAAGTTGGCTTTTTTTTTAACCCCTTATTAGAAATTATGCAGCCGCAGAAGGGAAAAAAAAAAGAAAAAAAAAGGAAAGGGGGGGAGAGGCGAAGGAAGGAGTTGGGGGGGGGGAAAAAATAGAATAAAATATAAAATAAAATAAAAATGAGCTGGCTTCACAATTACCAAGTCAGCCCATGCAGCCCTTCGCTATTGTACGAGTGGCATAAACCCCCCGGCGGCCTATCAGCTCCCTGGCAGGCAGGGGGCTGCGCTATTCAAAGCGAGAGATACAAGCTGCAGGGCAAAAACCTGGCAGCTCCCATCTGACCCCCCAATCCCCGGCTGGTGACAGCTCCAAGCTCCATGGCAAATTAGCCCTTCTCACATTACAATTGCAGGAGACAGATTCCATTAGCGGTATCTGAAATTGAGTGGAGAGCTGCTCCGTTATCAGACTTGACTCATAAGCGCCGCTATTAATCAGAGCTATGATAGCATTTATATATTTCAAGCTATCTGCCGCCGCTGTGATATTCCGCTACAAAGGGTTGATGGGACTTAGGGAAGGGAACAATGGAGCTTTCTGGGAAAAGCAGAGTAAATCAAGAAAGTCTGTGACTTCCGCACATTCTGAAGGGATTGCGGTTTACATAAATTTTCTCCCAATTGGAGATTGAGCTCTTCCTCATCTTACACATGGGATTTAGTTGTCACTCAATGGTAACAGCTGTGAAAAGGTGAAGCGGCCCACCGCTCAGAATATTGCCTCCGCTTTTAAAGCAATTAACCCATGAACAGGAGGATACCTGGTGATATCAAAGGGATTAAGCCAGGCAGTGCATTATTAACATTTCCTTGAACTAATTCTAACTCTGACTAGCTGTCAGAAAAGACTCTTCAGTCTTTAAAAAAAAAAAAAAAAAGAGTTTTTTTGCCCTGCTTTTTTTCCACTCCCCCCCTTTTCAAAACGAACCAGAGTTACTGCAGCCTCGTGTGCCTACTTTAGAGCCAAATGCAAATGAACAGATTTGGCAGCGCCTTCAAACAGAATGAATCCAGCGCCGGTTTATTACGGGGACAAGTGGGAAAGAAAATAAAAATAGTTATGTGATCAATCAGCCAGAGGTCATGGTAGATGTTCCAAATGGAAATTAATGCTCGAGTACATTCCCGTCTTCTCTCCCTCCTGTAACTTTGTAACTACTTCTCACTAAGCACAGCTGCTTTCCACATGCCCAAGATGTTCCTGCTGTGCCACGACAGAGATAATCTACGATAATCTGTAATCTGGAAAAATCCAACCTCGCCCTGTAAGGAGAYTCCTCCTTCCCCAAAGCCCAATTCTTTAATTTTCCACTCTGGTTGAGCAGGCACTGGCTCCTCTCTCATCCCTTCATCTTTCCCAAATTATATCCAAAAAAAAGGGGGTCAAACTGTTCGGGGATGAATCCGGCTCTGGGAACAGGGAGCATTTCCTCATTTATCAGGAGCAGCAGACAACTTTTCCCAGCAGCCAGTTTTAAGGGAGCACAAGCCATGAGGTCTCTCTGGGATGGCCATGAAGGTCACCCACCCTCCTGCTCCCTCTCAGGGACCTTCCCATGAAAGCTCCAGGACAAACATCCCAGGAGCCAGGAAGCCCCCTGCCATCAAGAGGGTCAAGTGMCATTTCCAAAACATCCCAAGATTTCAAAGTGATGGAATCATTTTGATGATTTCATTATCCAACGTGCCTGCTTCTTTTTATTGGCAGTGTGAGAAAAATTTGCTCTGGGTTTTATAAACATCCACGGTTTGTTGCTTGGAAGGTTTTGTGGGCAGTGAATACTTATAAATATATATATATAAATAAAAAATATATAATATATAAAAATATATATACATAACATATTAATCCAAAAGTTAATATGATACCCCAAACAGCAAACCAAAGAGATGTGAACTGCTTAATTTAATTCAACGTCTTCYCCCTTGTCAAAACCCTGCAACCAACTCAGCCAGAATAAAAACAGCAAAAACTTCCTACAGATACTTAGGAAATGACACAGTCTACCCTGCTATTGCCCCTGCAATAAAACAGCTTTGTGTACTTAGAAACCCCAAAACAGTCAAACTACAAAAGGTATACACTGAAAAAAAATATTCTTAGAGCAGGGAAGGCTTCCTATGTCTCTTTGCAACAGAGAATGCAAAGAATGCATCCCCTGTGCAGAAAATGACACTTTGGCAATCATATTATAAGAAGATAATTGGTTTACTTTGTAAACTTGCTATGCTTTGCCTCCCACAGTAAAACAAATAAATAGTTGTTTAAGGAAACAATCCCACCGCCGCACTCGCTGAGTCCTAAAAACATAAAGCAGCTCCCCCCTCCTTCAAAGCAAAGATGAATTATTTGCCTCAGTTACAAGCAGTCCAAGAAAACTCTTTGTAAATGGCATTTWACGATAATTACAAGCAATTTATTAAGACTGTGCAGAGGGAGGGGGGAAAAATCCATAGTTGAGAAGAAACTCAAAGGAGCAAACAGCTCGTTCAGCGATAGTCTGGAGTCCTGACAAAAGGGCTTTATGCATCAATGTGCTTCGACATAATTTCGCTTCGAGAAGAACAATCCAGCATTTAAAAAAWAATGTCATTAAATGAATAATATCATATAGTATAATGTAATAAAATTAATAAACAGCCACGATGCTGTGGCTGCTTCCTCTTGGCCCCAGCACGRAGCATCCCGCCAGCCATCACCTGGCAAAGGAGAAATCAGCTCAAGGAATAAATTCCACCCTAATCCCGCACGTGCCACAACATCCCAAACACCACGGAGGCAACCGCGACTCTTTTCCTTAAGCAATAAAATTGTCCCGATCTGCCGAGGAATAAACTCTGGGAAATGACTCAAATGAAAAAGAATCAATGGGGAAATTTAAAAAAAAAAAAATTTAAATTTTTTTTTTTTAAAAAAAGGGAGAGATTTACTGTACGGGGATGCTGGGAGGGAGGCACGGAAAAACCCGGGCGAGGGTAAACAGCAACCCTGCCCGGCTGGCGGGAGAAAAGAAAGGTTTTAGAGGTTAAGTTCAGGTCAGACGACAAATGAAATTGTAACAACCCAACTGACATTGTATAATGTCTTCTTCACTCGATCAATAGGGCAGCGTCAGCCCCATTTCCATAGAGATGGCTTCCTCTCCGCTGAAGGGTGGCTATTGTTTGAGCAGGCAGATTTGCCACTTGAACCGTGGTGCTCCCCAAGGATGTGTACTTCATCAATTATTTGTACTCCTAACATCTACATATTTTCATATTAACATCCACGTTCCACATGGCAAGAGGAGCAGGTGCTGATTTCTCCACCGGTACCTTGCAGGGGTCACCCCACAGGATAATTTTATTTAAACATAGAAATGAGGGGGGATTTGATAGACCTGTTTAGTTCCTTTGTGATGACGGACAAGCCCAGTTTAAAATACACCACATCACCCTCAGAGAGCTACAGCTTCAAGCAAACAGTGCCRGTGAGCACTTCCTAATTTTTTTCTTTTCAAAGTACATAAAAAAGGTTTTATTTTTTTTTTTTGCCAAGTGAATGTCCCAAAAAATTAAGCAGTTTTAAGGTGGTTGAAAGCAAAAATATAACACTGTAATTTGGAAATAAAACTGCCTTTACAATTATMAAAAAAAWAAAAGAAATAAATCGTGGCTATGCTGAATAATTGATCCTCTCGGTATCTATTAAATAATTTCTCTAAGTCCAAATAGTTTTTATCATCTCTCGCTTCCAGGTTTTCCGTTCCTTCATGCAAATTTTAAATTTGATACAAGCACCATCTTCCAAATCCAATTAAACAAGAACAAAACACCTAAACCTTCAGAAGTGCTAAAGTAATTCCCAAAATAATTCTCAAATTTAGYCTGTCATCTCTCTCCTGTATCCTTATTTCTCTAAAGGAGCGACTGCATCATTTCCAAAGCACAAAGCGGGCACTAAAGGCACTGTCACACTGCGGTCATAACTGAAAAACAGGGCAGATCTTCACACTAACTGCAATAATGGGAATAACCATCATTAAAAAAGAAATCAGAACCCAATACTGAAAATCTTTAGCAAATCCTTGCAGCAGTTTTTAACAGAATGGAGTTGTGCTCCGACGCTGCGCCGGGCGCTGTGCGCGGGAGGGCAGCGCCACTTCCAGCTTCCCAAACAGGCTGTGAAATTCGGGATATTAAATTTAATAACGCCGACTTAATTACATGTATTACCCATCAGTGAAAGCAACCGCTTTAAATGCCCACAGAAATACTTAGGAACTACTCAAGCAATTCCAATAGGTGTGCTTTGGAGCTGATGCTATGTAAAAGGTGATGTGCAAAAAGCAACTCCATTCCAGCAGAGGAAGGTGCAGCCGGGCAGATGGACCCCATGGGACAAAGTTTAAGTGAGCTCAAGGCTCTCTGGCTGTGCAGAATCTGTCCCCATTCCACCTCCCCATTCATTCCTGCTTTTATTTCTAGGCTGCTCTCACTTCCTAGGAAGGTTTCCCTGAGGGGTGGCTCTGGAAATGGGCGAGAGAAAAGGGCTTTTGTCAAAATAATCTCAGTCGGGAAGCGCCCCGTCTCATCCCGAAGCGCCCCGATACCATTTGCCAGCCTCAAAACGTGCCCTATTTTCCCTGCAAAAGAACATCAGAAATTGTTTATACGGGTTGCCATAATCCTCTCAAATATGGGTCAGGCTGAGGTTAAGAGCAGCCAGAACTTGCACATCAAAGACGAGCAGGGTTAACAAAAACCCTCCCGACCACGTGCGCATCCCGATTGTTCCCCGTCCTCCCAAGGTTACAGAGGTCCGGAGAGAAGGCTCAGGATGTTCCCCCCAGCTCCAGGGAAAGGCAGGGATGCTCTCCCTGGTCCGTGGGTACCACRGGCAGGCAACTGCCCATCCGCCTCCGCCGGGAGCTGCAATTAAACCAAGTTCACGGTTTCCCGATAGGTGAAGCTCATCCTGTTAATTTAAACAGACCATCTGCATCTTTCGAGAACGACAAACTTCATTAGTTCTGGTTAGTTAAACCGAGCGGTGATTTGTGATAATGAGCCTGAACAACCTGTCACGGCTGGGCAAGGGAAAGGGCGCACTTTTTATTATTTGCTATTATTATTATTTAACAGAAAAGAAAGGGGGAGGAAAAAAAWWAAARRRGGGGAGGCTTTTGTGCGGGAAAGAAGGTCAAATTCAGATTAAGTTGCTGTTAGGTTAATCAGAGGAACTAATTAGGGAGGCGGGGGGAGGAACGCCGGTCCGAAGGCCAGCAGGGAGCAGGGGGAGCCTTTGGGAACATCCCGAAGCGCCGGGGAAGCATCACGGAGCCAAGGAAGAAACACCCCCGAGGACTTTACCTGCAAACCGTGTAAAAAAGCAAAGAGGCGGCAGCTGCTCCCACCAAGCCGCAGAGGAGATTGACTCGGAAAGCGGGGSAGCCGCCGGGCAGCCCCGTGGCCGCTTTGGCCAGCAGCGTGAACAGGGGGTAGCCGGGAGGGTGGGCGACCTGGGGACAGAGTGACACGGCGTTGGCAAGGGGGAAAGGCCGGGAATGGCAGCGGAGCCCCTTCCTACCCGAGCGGCTCCGCTCCCCGACCCACCCTCCGCACCCATCCCAACTCTCCCAAGATTTTTTCCCCAGTGGATTTGGCTCCACGCCTCGCCCATAATAATGAGGCGGCGAGGAAAAGGAGGTGCCACGTTTCATTAGCGTGCCTTAAAGAGCTCCTTGTTTGGGTTCACAGTATATTAGGGTCATTCAAAAAGCTGTTGTTTTGAATTTTTTTTTCCTTTTTTTTTTTTTTTTTTTTTTTTAGAAAAAGCAGCTTCTCAACTATTTTATTGGTTAGCAAGTTGAAAGACCACACTGCTATCGGATTACCACCGCGCTGACAGTCCTAAGGTCTTGCCTAAAGGGATCATGCACCATAATAAAGTTTATTAAATAATAAAACTTATTAAAATTGTTAACCCGATTTATTTTATTCTCCCCAGCTTATACAAAATTTGGGTTGATAATAAGCCAGCTACTGTATATACAGTAAAGCCTTTGCTTTATAATTTAGTTTAATTGGATTTAAAACTTGAAGTAAATTGTCGCGTGCTGTACTTATAAGTTAGTAAAAACTGTGGTTTGAAAATAAATTAATCTACTTTACTCCATGCTTAATTAAACTTCCTTAATTCCTAAAACTGTTAATGAGAGCATTGATTAAACAATAAAACTAATACTTACTCCAAGCTCATATGCGGCTGTGATCAGCTCCCCTGTGAAAAAATAATGTAAAACCAATAATTACTATTAGGAAATGACACTCCTCCAAAGTTTTCAAAATCCAAATGCTTGCATTGGGGTTTTGCATTAATTTGACTGGATAAAACTGTAAATCTGTGGAGATTTAACAGCATGAAATTTTCTAAGAATATTTTCTCCCTCTGATGTCATTGCACAAAATATCTTTTGTATGTTTTCGCAAGACTTTTATGAACAGATAAGTGAAAATATAGGTAGGCTCGGGCAAAGAATGGCCTGAGATATTCAAAATGCAGACGTTTGTGTGTGTGTGTGTATTTTTAATTTAAAACCATCTGACTCAATAACTTTCAAGCACTACAGTCTACAACGCTTAATCTGCATTGTCTGTTCAACAACCCAGTTGTTTCTCATTTTAAAAAAAGAAAAAAAGCACAAAACCAGAGCTTTACAGTTTTCAAAGAGGAAAAATATAATCACTGATAATGCAAATATGCATCCATTTATTTGGGAATGCTGCTCTCCCTTTATGTTAAAGAAATTCTGCTTCACAAGTAACTCTTTTACCTGTCAGTGGATGCTGCACGCAGCTCCCATTAGAAAAAAAAAATTAGATTTTGCATTTTGTTTGTATTTTATGCCAGGACAAATAACTGCCACTAAAAGAACCACATCAGCASAATATTTGGCATTTTTAGAACACTTGGCACTGGAGCATTTTGCAACAAATACAATACAAAGAACAACATATACTGAATATATTCCATAAGCACAATACATTCAGGGACRAACCCAGGGAGGACAAAATTAAAAATTACAGCTGGTTTTTCYTCTTTCCCTCAAATTTCATAATCCGATTTTACTGGCCCTGCTAATTTTGCAAGTGCCAAGGTCACAGCAGCTTTGTCCCATCATTAAATGGAAAAACCCAAACGAAGGGTGCTGGTGGCTTTAAATGCTAAATTAACAATATTTTAAATTTCTGTACAATCACATCCTCACCACGCCATGGAAAGGAGGGGGGTTGCACAAATGGCACATTTAAATCCTGCAACTCAGTAAATGGTGCATTTTGAAAGGAAGTTGCAAGCCAACCCATTGCTGCTGGTGGCAACTGCTACAGAATTAGAGATGTGACCCCACAAGGATCAGGAACAGCCCAATCACTTCCTGCACCAAAATCTCCTGGGTGTGGAGTTTCCTGCACTTTCAAAAGCTGGTCATTTTTATTTTAGCTCCAACATTTTTAGGGCACAGCAAGGTGAGAAGGGATCAACCCCCCGGCACACAGCACAGGACAATCTAATAAAGAAAACCCAAAATTTGGCATTGTGGGGGTTTCCCCAGTGTGCAGCAGCTGGTSATGCCCATCACCCATCGAATCCCAGGGATGCTGCTCCCAAACCAGGCATGGATTCTGCAACATTAAAGTCCTTCTGGGAAACAGCAATGCATCTAAAACAGCAAAAAGTTGAATTCATTCACATTGCTGCGACACTCGTATCAAGGGCAAGAATAACCCCAGAGAAATACAGCCACAATTCAAACAGAAAGCTGCAAAAATAACATAAATAAAATACTGGTGGAGGCCATTGCACAGCTTTGAAAGACAACAGCACAACTTTGCCTTGTAAGAATTAAGGGGAAAAAAGCAAGGAGACCTGCAAAACATAAGCTCCCAGGCTGCAGGCCTGCTGAATTCAACTGGGAAAGCCAAAAGAAATACAAACCAGCCCCTGCTTTGGATAAGATTAATTCTCCATCTCCCACCCACACACCTGGGCATCCCTTACASGGCTGGAGGAGTGAGGAGCATTAATATTAAACAACAAAACACACAGAGGAGGAACTACAGCACCCACAAACKCAGTTTCAATGTCTTTCTTGTGAGACAGAATGATCTGTGGCACCTTCAGGCTCAAACTGAGCAATTTATTCCTTCCAATTCCACAGGGCCARGAGTTGGATTAGATGATCCTTGTGGGTCCCWTCMAACTCAKGATATTCTATTATTCCTGKTGTAAACAAGTTTCTGAYTGTCCAGYTYGAYTCCCCCATAAAGGTGTTCACACAACAGGCCAGCACTGCCTGAAAACTGATTTACCCCCAGCCACAGGGAACATTTGGTTGGGTKKKTTTKKTTTTTTTTTTTYCCCTTTTAACTTTATTTGATCCCTTTTTAAGCTGTTTTAACATCTGTGGATGTTTCTGAATTATAATTCATTCTCCTCCTATTATTCTCTCATTCATTTCTTTATTCTAAGCAAGCTGCCAATGGAAACACCGACTGCCTTTGACATTTCTGGATTACTGCAAACTTCAGGAACAATTAAAAATACAGATAGCTTAAAAAACAAAATAAAAWACTAGGCCCCCTGCCTGAAAGCAGATACAGCAAATCCCTAAGCAGCTCTTTGCTCACACAAGTAGCTTCAGTGCTTTTGGTGGCACAAGTTTGAGCTCTGTGCTCAAATGGGCAAATTAATCACCTCGAGCAGGGCCGTGCACAGACATTCCAGGGATCTAATTTTGGGAATAATGCCCAAAAAAGTGCGGATAAAAAAGTGATGGGACACAATGCTGGGTGATTCAGGCACAGGGGGACAGCAGGGACAAGACCATCTCTGTTCAGTCCCAGCAAACTCTGGGCAGCAGGTTTAGAAAATGCCAAATAAAAAAATTAAAAATAAAAAAAAAAACGGAGAGACAAAAGGAGGTCGCAGGGCTGATCAGGGGACACTGTCCTGAAAGATTTCCTCTAACAGAATTCCCTCTAACTTTGGTTGTTGAGAACCTGTTCCAAGTTCCTGAGGCTTCATGCAGCACAAACAGCTCAGAGCACAGGGCATTTTCCACAGAAAAAAAAAAAAAAAAAAAAAAAACCAAAAATGGCAATAAAAGACAAAACGGTAATAACTATAAATATACCAATCATCACATATTAATTGGTACAGCCAGAAGGAGCAAACCCAGCCCCTTCAGTAACTTGGAAGTAGAAGCAGAAGCCATCATGACAGCCTGGCCAGTGTCTCTCTCCCTCTCCACACACCCTGAGCCTGTAAAATACATGCATCCATTAAAAGGATGTCATTTATTTAGAAGGAATTTCATGCACAGCCTGGATCTGAAACCTGTGATGGCCAGGAGGCACAGAGTCAAACAGAGCCACTGAACACTCTTCTGGGATGACAAAAAGAGAAAGTATCCTGGACATTTGTCCCATGAAAAAAAAAATTATCAATACATTCCCTAGAAAATCCAAGCCCTCCTACCCCCAAACCGCACACACAAAACCAAAGTATTTTTTCAAGCAAGACCAGATTAAATCAGTAAAACCACAGCAGGACCAAACAGCAGAACTTTGTCCCACCTGGTGGGATCAGCAGTGCTGGACACAAAACATCAGACAGCTGATATGGTCAGGAAGCTGCACTTTCAGACAGGCAGATCCAGAGATTTTCCTGCTGCACAGACCAGGGAAAGTGACAGCCCAAGCAGTGACAGCACATCTGGCAGGGTGGCACATCTGTCTCCCTGACTAAATCCTTTGCTGAAAGGCTCAAATACAGGCAAACCATTATGGGGTGGCCCGAGGGCACCGGCCCTAGACGGGACTTCACTGTGTTGACTCCAATGGGACATTGCCATGGTCCAAGGGGTACCCACCCCAATACAGGGTGTCCCTGCTGCACCCACCTGTGGGGCCAGTGCCCCTAMAGGGAGCTTCAAACCCCCAATGGGGTGAGCACCCCAAAAGTGGTTGCACTGCACCAGTGACTACAGGAACTTAATGGGATCAGCAACCCTATGGGGTGACAGCAATGGACCAGTCCCTATGGGGAGAAACCCTATGACAGTGACCGTATGGGGCAGACAGCAAGACAGCAGTCCCTATAGGAGGAGCATCCCTATAGGATGACACAACCCTGTGGGGTGACAACAATGCACCAGTCCCTCTGGAGTGACAAACTCTCTGGGATGACAATCCTGTGGGGTGACACCAACTCTCCTGGGGTGACATCAATGCACCAGCTCCTCTGGGGTGAGCAACCCTATAAGAGTGACACTGATGCACTACTTCCTATGGGATGACAGCAACGCTATGGGGTGACACTGATGCACCAGTCCCTATGGGATGACCTAACCCTCTGGGGGGACAAAAATGCTATGAGGTGATACTGATGCAGGAATTCCTATGGGGTGATAGCAACCCTATGAGGTGATACTGTTGCACCAATCTTTATGGGATAGCAGTAACGCTATAGGGTGACAGCAATGCCCCTGTCCCCAAGGGCTCAGCCCCCACCCCGCCCGCCGAGAGCTGACCGCGCTGCACCAGGCGCCACGGGCCGAGGGTCCCCATGGTGCCACCTCGCCACCCTCGCTGCGGTGACCCGGTACGTTACCCGAATCCCCGCCGGGCAGGGCGGGCGGCAGCGTGGCCGTGTAGAGAGCAGCCACGGCAGCGCCCAGCGCCCCGGCGGCTGCTCCCGCCCCGTTCCCGATCCCGTTCCTGATCCCGATCCCGATCCCGTTCCCGGTCCCGGTCCCGGTCCCGGCCGCCGCCCCCGGGCCCATGTGCGCCGCCACCTTCCGGGTTCGGCCGTGAGGGGCGGGCGGGCTGTGCCATCCACCGCCTCGCGGGGGGAGCACCCCCGTCCCGCTCGCCTTCTCGCTGTCCCTAAACCTCCTCCCCACGGTTTCTCTTATCTAAAACGCTTATCTACAAGCGGGAGAGCMGCGAGGCCGGTAAGGCGATCCGGGRCGGCTTCCCGCSCTCTYCYATCCTCCCCCTCTGAGAAGAGTTGGTACAGCCAGAGGGGGCGTGGCGGGGATTGAGTGAGGCCGGGCGGGCGGGCGAGACCAACGCTCGCGGGGGGGGACGGGGTGAAACCACCGCGGAGATTCGGGGGGCGCGGAGAGGAGCGGAGCGCGTCCTGCCTGTCCCTTGCTCCCGGGATCGTCCCTTCWGGACGGGATTTTTAAGGATCAGCACCTTCTGAGCGGCCTCAATCACATCAAACCCCTTTTCGGACAGCGCTGGGTGCAAACTGCAGCTCCCTCACCACAGCCCCAGCGCGCCCGTGCACAGATAATAAAGATTTAACCCCTGAGGGGGCGGCGCACGATGTTAATGAAGGAAAGGATTGGAGGCGTTAGCACACGGAATATTAAAARCAGCTATTCCCGCTGCGGGAAGTAGTTAAGGAAGGCAAATAGCATCCCGAGACCTATCGATAGAGGACTAAAACATATCCGTGGAAATCATTATGGGATTGTACCAAAGAGCGGCGAGGCCATACCTGGAGAATTGAGACAGATTAAAGAGAGGCTTTTGAATACAAATGAAAAAGGTATAGAAGAGGGTAACGAGGATAATAAACAGGCTTATGGATTAGATCTAAGTGGAGACGTTAGAAAATTAGGTTTGCATTTATTAAGGGGAAAAAAAAGAGCAGGATTAAGGGTTGACACAACCGAGGCAACACTTGTCRTGTTCTGGGGCTGGAGAAGCCGCTGCCAAAGGGCTCTTCTGAAACAGCAGCACAAAACCCCTGAGAAATCAACCCAAGGAGAGCATTCAGAGAATTCTGGGGTCCCCAGCACAGGAGGGACATCGACCTGCTGGAGTGAGTCCAGAGGAGGCCACTGAAATTATCTGAGGGATGGCTGTGATGAAAGGCTGAGAGAGTTGGGGTTGCTCAGCCTGGAAAAGAGAAGGCTTGGGGGKCCATAATTGGGGTTTTCCAGTACCTGAAGGGGCTCCAAGGAGATGGAGAAGGACTCTCTACAACAGCATGGAGTGACAGGACAAGGGGAAACAGCTTCASACTAAAAGAGAGTAGGTTTAGATGGGATATTGGGAAGAAATTCTTGGCTGTGAGGGTGGGGAGGCCCTGGCACAGGGTGCCCAGAGGAGCTGTGGCTTCTCCTGGATCCCTGAAAGTGTCCCAGGCCAGGTTGGAGAAATCTTGGAGCAACCTGGGATAATGGAAGGTGTCCCTGCCCATGGCAAGAGGTGGAACAAGATGTTCTTTAAGCTCCCTTCCAACCCAAACCATCTATTATTTATGAATTTAGGGAAGCTCTGCGCACTCAGCCGGGCTGTACAGAAAACCCAAAGTTTTGACCTGCTCAGAAGTCACCAGGACAGCTTGGAGGAGCTGGTGTTTTAGGGTGAGAACCCTAAAACAGGACCCAGTGGCTGCTCCCCATCCAGAGGGAACCTCCAGCTCCATGGTGACCAAGAGCTTCCACAAACCCAACTCCTTGGCAGATTTTTGCCCTTGTTGGCTGAGCTTCATCAGGAGAGAGGAAAAAGACAGGTTCCAATCCTCCAACAGCCATTGTCACTATGGAAATGAGCGGGGTCATTGTTCCCACACCCGTCGGGGCTCCTAAAATGTAATTTTAGCAGCAAAGTGCGCAGCCTGTGTGTGAAAGCAGGCTGGTGGCGAGGCTCTTTATCCGGAGCGTGGCTTTTTTTTTTTCTTCGCCGTATTTTTTCCTTTCTTTTGTGTTCCCCCTCGGAAAAGGCATCCAAAGACAAATGTTAACCGTGGCTGGTTACAATTATATTGGTGGGGGGAGGTAGCAATTTACAGGCAAATATCGAAACGTGGAAGAATGGCTGGTAATAATAGGGTGAGGACAAACTGTTCTTTAATTGTCCTGCAAGTTGTTTTATATCCTTGTCGTGCAGCAACTGGAACTTTTAGGGTGCCAGTGACAAAGTACTTTGCTGTAATGTGGTAGGGCAGGCTCACAGCAGCCTTTATCTCGCTGAATAACTACCACCATTTCAAAGGCTGGGATTACAGGCACGCTCGATGCTGAAAAGGGGAATTTACATGTTTCTTCTGGAAGCAGAAATCTATTAATTCGCGAGATTTGCCTCCCCTTTTCTTCATCAGCCATGACCCAGGGGTCCGACCGACACAGGGAGGACGTGCCAACCTCCTTTTTTTTGTTTTTTTGGTTTTTTTTTTTTTTTTTTTTTTTTTTTTTTTGGTTTTTTTTTTTTTTTTTGTTTGGGTTTTTTTTGTTTTTTAGAGACAGGTAAGATAATTTTTGGCTGTTTTCACCTATGCTTTTGAAGTTGGGAGTTGTCCAAACCCAAGTCAGATTCATCTCAACACAGAGCAACCCACCAGGTTTTCTCAAAGCTTTGAGTATGTGCTTAACAGCAATTAAAAAAAAAAAAAGTATTACTTCGGCAAAAAAAAACCCCAACACTGGGGCAAGTGGAAAGCGTTTGAAAGATGGCTTCACGCTACACAGAGTGATTTTTTAAAAATCCCTGGAACTTGTAGCACGAGAGCATACTCTAGTGGCAACCGAGCAAAGAAAGTGCTGGTGGTTTTTTTTGCAGCGTCTTGATGATAAAACGCCTCCCACCTTTCCTCGGGAGGCTTTTTCTCTCCTATCTCCTCCAGCTCCACGCTCGGTGCTCAGCCCGACAGGAAATACCCAAGGCAGGCAGAGAAAATAAACAGGAACTGCTAAAAGTAATTTTAAAAACACAGCTTGGGAACATATCTCCCCCAAAATGACTGTGTACTTAGAGAGTTGTCTTTTTACCAGGCTCTGTTGCAGATTTTCTCCTGAGAGACACAGTTTAGAGGAGGCAGGAGATAGGAAAAGGGAGAATAATACTTAAAGCAAATTCTATTCACCCATGGCAGTGTCATTACAAACTTGAATGAGCACAGTTATTGCAAATAAATAAAAACAATAGACCAGAACCAGTTTTACATAAGAAAATACTGAAATACTGTTCAATTAGTCCTAAGCTTTAGTTAAACCTTTTCTTTTGCCCATCAGGTGATAAGGTTAATACAGAAAGCACTCAACTGCTGTACTTGTGTAACAACAGCCAGCACCCATTTAATGAACTCACACATACACACGTTTAGCAAAAAAGCTTCAATATCGTCAGCGCTGGGTTGGCACAGAATTTTAATGGCAAAGTAACCAGCCCATGCTTCTTTCTGAACAATATCCCCGTGCAAGGAGAGCAGGTCCTTGTGGGGACCCCCAACAATACAAATAAGCACAGCTCCTGTGTTTAAATGAGAATTTTGGCTGAATTTCCAGTGATGATCTATGGCCGCCTGCGAAGCATGAAAAAGGAGGTTTTGCTGCTTTTATTTGTTCTTAAGTTGCTTCAATAAGGTGGTTTTTATGGCTTTCTTGTTGAGGGGGGTAAGACCAGGCTCCCATATCCTGCAGCAATGTGGCTGCAGTAGGCAGAGGGAGCTTCCAAAGGGAATAAATGGGAATAAATGGGAATAAATGGGAATAAATGGGAATAAATGGGAATAAAAGCACACCCAGTTCTGGGAGCATCCCACTGTCCCTGGCCATCCAAAACCACAATTTCAGATTCCATCAAGGACGTGCTTGGACATGGCTGTCACCCAAAGCATTTGGGGACCTCAGTGCTGGTTTCTTGTGTTCTCCTCAGCCACACAAGGGACCCAGGTTCACACACTCCACATCCGCCAGGATATCCCCTGTGCCTGGGGAAACCCTCAAAATTCAAAAGAAAGGTGATGATCTCCCAGATGGGAAGGGGACAGAGGTCTGGGAGACAACAGGAGCTCAGTTCCATGGGAAAGCAGACTTGGTTCCACAACCTCGTTCTTTATTTCGAAGCTCAGCTTCATTTTATTCCCCAAATAGGAAAATGGACTGAACTAATTTCCCCGTGCAGACGTTTCCCACAATTTTGCACCTTTGTTACAGAGGTTTTATTGACTTGAAGACTCCAATCTCTTCCTCCCCCAGTCCCWGTGGCCTCCCAGCTGATTTTCTGACACACTGAGCAGTCACAGATCCTATTCCTCTCAGCTGGTTTTCCCAGAACTCTGACAATCATCTCTGTTTTCACAGCTGATTTCCCTAAACTAATATTATTTATTTATCCTCAGCCTTATTGGCAGGCTCAGGTCTGGTGTCTGATCTGCACAGTGACTCCACCACCATCCCTCAGATCATTTTCTCTGGCTGCTGCACCACTTGAGGGCCTTGTTCCCTTCATCCCTGGGCTGCTCCATTACTCTCTGATAACTGTTTGCAAAAAAAGAGCACTTTTTACAAATTTACACATTTTCTTCCTTCTTTAATTACAGGKGTAGGACATGAATTTCCAATTTATACTTTGGTGGCCAAACTCACAGCCAAGAAATGCCYACACACAGCACATGGCTGAAGATCTGCAGCAGCAGTTCACGATTTCAAACTGAACAGGTTTCAGGTCACAAGTCCAGTAAACTCATCAAGGAACTCACTTAGGTGAGAATTTTTCACATTCCATCAGTCCTCTCTGTTTCGTTCCCATTTTTTTAAGTTTCAACCAGAATTGTGTCAGCTGAGCATCATGCTCAGGGAATTTGCACAAAGGATGTCAAGCAGGACAGGAATTTTATCCTCCAGAACTGCTCTCTTCACCTGCTTTAACCTGTATTTTCCTACCTGGCCCTGCCATATCTTCATTGTGTTCCTCCACTGAACAAATCCTTGGTGCTGCTACTTGTGGTTTATCTGCTGAACCATTTCAGCAGAAATCTCAATCAAAATTCAAGCTGGGACAGGGGGATTCTGCACAACTTCAAACAACAATCCTTTGCCAAACCTCAGGCACATTTCCTTCAGCATGCTGGTGGCTGCCAGGAGCATGTCCCAGCTGTTATCAAGAATTATCATTTCAAGTGTGGATAAAAAGAAACAGTAAGTATATGGGGCAATTTTTGAGACCTTCAATGTTACATGAATTAGCAGCTTCTACAGGACAATGCCTAAAGTTGCCAAGGTTTCTAATTTAGGAGCCTCAGACTTCTCCACCTCTGCTTTCTGTCCCTTGACATTTGCAGGCTCCTCTCAAACCACAATGAGAAAAATGCATCTCATTTTTTAAAGGCCAGAACTGCTGGTGCAGAAAATAGCAAAGTGCAAGGGGCTGAGCTCTGCTTCTGCCTTCCCTGGGATAAATCCAGCTTCCCTCGCTGCCTTCAGCTGATTTACTCCCCTTTTGGTGTAACCCACAGCAGAATTTGCCTCTTGATGTTTTTCCACGGCATTAAGGCCTTTAAGGAAAATCCTACAAAAAGATTTAGGCGCAAACAAAATCTCCTGCTTTCCACAAATCTGCCTGAACTTCGGCTGCAAAAGGAAGCGCAGGGGAACCGAAGGCTCTTGCAGGGGACAGGGGACTCTCCAGCAGGGTCAGCTGTGCATATATTTACACATGATATTAGCAGGGAAAAAAAAAGGCAAAATGGGTGCACGGTGACCCAAAGAGATCCAAATGTTCTGTGCTATCATTCCTGCCGGGGTCAAAGGCCTGGTGGGTTGGTGGCTTGATAAGCATGGTGAGCTAATGAGAGACAGCTTAATCAGCACAGATAATTCTTCTGCAATACAGGAGGCAATTCCAGCCTTTTTTCCTGTTTTTCAGGGACCTTTTAGATTTTTTCACTCATAAATATGAGATAATGCCGGACAGCTTGACCTTCCCAAACAAAGCTTTTGCAGGATAATATCCATTGCTATTCATGAATATCGGTGTATCTGGGCGGGTTTTTTTCTCCTCTGTAGCTGATCAATTGTTAAGAACACCAGAAACACCAAGAAAAGCCTTTAAAATTAATTTAATTTTTGCACACGTGGATGAAATCCATCGGGTGCTGTTTTCAAGGAGTCCCTCGTTATTTTCTGGGAGACACCAGAGATGGAGACATCTGTGAGGTCTCATCTCTGAGCTACCCAGAAACCACCCAGCTCTGCAGCATTTTTGGGGAAGGAAATTTCCACCTAAACACCACGAACTTTGCATGATCCATCCTTTCGCCTGTGAGAGGCTGCCAGGAGGGCCCCCTGAAACAGCTGCTGTGTCTGGAAGCTGGAGACAAAGAGGCTCTGCTCAGACACCCCCTCGGTGTTAGAAAAGGATGTGGCAGAGCAGGGGGAAGGCAGGACAGTCTGCAGACCCCAGGATGTGTCACAATTCCAGATTGAAGGGTGGGGGATATCCTGTCTCCCACCTCCTTTGGCTGGCTYGGATTTTCCCCAGACTGGAATCAAAATAAAGAATCAGGAATGTGGGGAATTGCCAAATTCCCTCACTGGTGGTCAAGCAGCAGTGCTGTCCATCCCCACCCCTCRTTTGTTTGCTCCTGTAATTTCTGCATTTCCCAGCCCAGGACCTGCTGAACTCCAGTGAGCAAACACGAGTAGGGGAATTCGGTCCAAGAGGGCAGGTGCAGTGGCTGGATAGCTTGTGGATTTCCCTTCTGCCACCATAAAACAGTTACTGCACATATGTTGGGAAGATAAAGCCTTGTTTGCTGTCAGAAGGGGAAAAGCTGGAGGCTTGCTGTGATTTGGGAGTTCTGCTGCCCAGGAGATGTGAGGGAGAAAGGTGTGTGTGTGAAAATCAGGGAGGATGCTGTCCCAGCAGCTAAGGCATGAAAGCTAAAGCATTTTGATCCCAAATTTTTGCCAGGAGGAAATAGCAGCTGTGGGGTTACATCTGAATCCAGCACTAATGGGAGCATTAAGCTCAGTTAGGCTTCCCAAGGAGGGCTCCTAAAACACAGCAGAGGTTTAAAATTTGCTGTGAGCACCTGTAGGGGTGCAAAAACCCCCTCTGTAATTCCATTTAGCAATGTACAGCYCAGCAGAGAGGAGGGTGGGCAGTAACAGCCGTGGGCTGTGAGTGCCCCATGAGGAGGAGATTTCTGACCCTGCGAGGATGATTAATTGAGCAGACATTGCCAGAGTGAGCCTGAAGTGCTAAAAGCTGYAATTAGACAAACTGCATCTACAAGTGAGGTTCTGAGGGGAGGGAATTAAATTCTGGAGAAATGTTTGGGATTGGCAGTTCCTAATCCACTTCTCTGCATAGAGAGGGCCACACATACCACATCCTCCTCTTGGTATTCCCTGTTTCTTTTCCAGCTCTGTTTTTTCCTTTCCAGGGGATGCAGGGGACATCCAGGGCTTGAGATGATTTAAATGTCCCTCAAACCATGAGTGAAGACAGAGAAAAGAGATACCTAGTAGGGTTCAGTGTTTACCCACCATGGTATCCCAATTCCCAGACCACCTGGCAAGACTTGGCTTTCCCTTAAATAATTTAATTTAKGGATAGAGACTCCAAATTTCCTCACCCTGTCTAATTCAGTGTTTCCAAGGGGCTAGAGCAGGCAGAGAGGTCCAGCCCCATGTACAGATGAACCTGGACATAAAACCAGCACCACCAGCACCTCTGGCCTTATTCCACCCCTGAAAGCAGCAGCCACTCCTGAAGTCCATGGAGCTCCAGGAGGCCAAGGCTGGGAGGAGAGTAAGACCTCCTGTTCCTAACAGCCTCTAATCCCTGCCCTCCATAATCAGTTTTAAAATGGCCATCAAATCTTCCCTCYGCCTCTAATTGAAAAAGTGATGTCAGCAGTAATCTGCTGCCCCAATTTATTCCCATATATTTGGGGAGGTTTTGGGCTAATGCATTGTTTCATAAACATATGTTTTAGCCCAGCCGTGGGTGCACACACACAAAGAGAAAGCTCTGAACACACTGCACCAGTTATGGATCCTAATGCCTTAAATATTACTTTTAATACTAATGTCAGATTATTAAAAAACATAATCCATTCTCCTGATTGGACCTAATGTAAGCAGGAGGATAAGAGGACTTCTATCCATGCATTAACACATTTCATGGAGTGTAAAGCCACTTTCTTCCTCTTAAAACATAAGGTCAGGAACTAATAGAATCTGCACTTGAAGTGGGTTTTTAAAACATATTACATAGAAAGTTTAGCGAAAGTTAATCTGTCGATAAGTGTCGGCTGGAGCCGTGTGGGTAAACAAGAAATAAATGTAATTCACATGCAATTTTTCCCCTGTTAAAAAGCTATCTGTGCACTTTAAAACATTTATGTTTAAATAGAGCAGAGACCAGCACTAAGAAGCACTCAGCCCAAAGCAGCTTTATATAAATGTATTGCAAGGGACTAAAATAAAGTAAGCTACCCAAATCTCCCAAAGATAAAGGGAGAAGGGCTCTGACCCTGTGTGAATTTTCCCCTCATCCCAACCCTGTGCTGTTCCTGGSCTTCATTCCCTGTTCTTGTGCTCCTCTCTGTGGTGGAATTCCCTGTCTTTCCCTGTGTGCTCTGTGCCTGGCTGGTGCTGGGCTCAGGGGCAGCTTGGCCGTGGTGGGGTGGCATTCCTGGTCACCACCACAGATCTGTCACCTCTCCGTGGTGCCAGCCTCTGCCAGCTCCTCCTTGCCAGCTGCAGGATCTCCTCAGCCACACATTCCCACTGTGTACAACTGAGTTGTTTCCCAGACCAGCCCCCTTTGCCCATTTCCTTTGCCCAACCTCTGGACAGCAGTTTGGAAAGCCCAAACCGGGCGCTGAAGCAACAATCTCGACAAAGGGCTGATTTTTGCTGATTTTTGGCAAAGCCATCATTTTTAGACAGCCTGAGTTCTCAGAGACTGATGAAGGCCAGGCAGCTGACCCTGCTGCTGCTCACTGAACTGTTTATTTGGGGTTTGGGAGCTGGCAGGGCTTTGGGAAGCAGCCTTGGAGCACTGGTGATGTCCTCCCAGGGGAAGGCACAGTGCCAGCTGTGCCTCCTCCTTGCTCCAACAGCACATCTGGGCTGCTCCAACACAGCCTTTACACAGGAACCATTTGATTCCCCTCAAATGGATCCAGGAGTGGCTGCAGCCTCCCTTGTCCCCCCTGCCAAGGGAGGGGGACAGGAGGGCAGCGAGGAGCGGGAGGTGGAAGCTGGCTCTGGCAGGCACCAGGACTTGGCCCTGGCATTCCCAGCCTCATGCCAGAGATTTAAGCTCCATGAGCAGGCTCCAGCCACCAGAAAGGGATTGGTGACATATGGATTTCGTACATTCAGCAAATGGGAGAAAAGCTCTCCACAGTTGCATGGGATTAGCAGAATTTCTGTGCTGCTCCTTGTAGCCAGGGTGCTGGAGAAGGGATGTGGTGCTGAGGGGGCAGGGAGTGGGGGGTCTTCAAACCTTTGTACCATCCCTGAAAGTCACTCCTGGTCATCCCTATCTCAATGGCATTGAAGAGGTCTGGCACCATCTAAGACCCAGGAGGTGTAGGGAGGGCAGCAGAAAAGCCATAGGGATGGGCACCGGGCAAGAATTCAGCTCCATGTGTGTCCAGACCCTCCCTGTAGTAAAGACCAGCAATTCTTCTCTTTTCCTGTCTTTCCATAGGCAAATGTTGTGCTCAAATGTGGCACAAGGCCCTGTCCGTGTGGCACCTTCCCCACTGCCAAAATGAACGTGGTGCCTTTTGAGGAAAGGCAAAATGGAGTCCCAAAGGAGATGAAGGTTCCAAAGGGGACAAAGGTTTAAAGGGGATAAAGGTCCACCCAGTCTGGCACAGCCTCCTTCATTAAGGGCTTAAATCTACTCCATAAAGCCATAGGAAGAAAGAGTGGGAAAGAGGTGGATTGGTCAGAATAAGCATCCAAAGTTTGGTTTTCATTCACTTCCAGGGAARTGTGGAACAAAGTGATTGCYYRATCCCTTGGYAGWGTCCAAGGCCAGGTTGGATGGGGCTTGGAACAACCTGGKACAGTGGAAGGTGCCTCTGCCCATGGCAGGGGGTGAAACTGGATGGTCTTTAAGGTCCCTTTCAGCCCAAACCATTCTGGAATTCTGTGATTTGGCACTTCCCACCCTGTCACACAGTTTAGGCAGCACTTACTGTATGGACATTAAGTTGTGATGCTGCTTTCAACACAGCAACCTTGAGCTGCTACAAGTCCTTTGGCCAACTACTGCAGTACCCCAAAAATCAAACAACAGGGCCTTTCACTCAAAAGGTTTGCTTTTCAGAAATAAAACACCTATTTTCCTTCAAATATCTTCCGGATGTGACTGCTATCCCTGGCAAACATTGTACACCAGTCCACAAGCAAAGTCACCAAAGAAGGAAGAGAAAAAAAAATTAAAAGGAAAATCTGCTATACTGGGTAGTGAGCCCCAGACATTGTGGGACCGTTTTATTGTGGAAAAGGAGCAAGAAAACACTTTGAAATAAATGAAAATGAGTTGGTGAGTGTGATGGTGTTGGAAGAGGAGGGAGCTGCTGCCTAAACCCCTTATGTGGTTTGTGTCCTTAGCAGAAGCTGATCATGCCTCAGGGGATCAAAAATCCCYACAAATGGGAAATCCTTGGCCATCTCCAAGGCTCTGATTTTGTCATGGCAGCCACTCATTCGAATTAAGTCCATGAAATCTTGCAAATGGATGGAGAAATACCTCTAATTCAGCAGGTCCTCTCTTTGGCTTCCAAARGATGGTGTTTTGCCACTGCAAATTCAAATCAGGGGAGATATCACTCAGCAGGGAATTATCTCCTGTAGCTGTGGCTGTGCCCAGGACATGGAGCCGAGTGGGGATGAGGAAGGAGGGAGGGAATGTGACCAAGGTCAGGATGAGATGTGGAAAATTGATCAAGAGCTGGCCTTGGGCAGGGCAGCGTTGCAGATCCATGGCAGTGCTGGCTCTGAGCACCAATTAAAGAGGAATCAGAAATGAGAGCTGACGAAGGGGCAGCTGCTCTGGCACTGCATGCTTCTCTCTTTTGGAAAATTTGCCCTTTTTTGGTCAARTTCAGAGACTTCAGGGGTGCAAATTCCAATTAAATACTTGACACCTGTAGAACYTTGATGCCACTGAAGCCATGGCATTCCAACTGTGGCCACTGCCCTCCGAGATGTTGGCCAGTGGCCATCAGAGCCCAGTGGTGGGTGTGAACTCGTGAATGGCAGCTCCAGCTCAGGGTCACACATGCCCCAGCTCTCTGCAGAGCAAATTAGCACCTCCTCATGCTGTTAATGAAAGATGGAGCTGTGTGTCTGCGTGGAAATGCCCCAGGCAGGCGTTCAGGACAGATATTTTACTATTTAAAATCACCTCTCAGCCAAGTTTCTCATTTGCTATCAGTTTTTCCCCTCCTCTAATCTTCATGATTAASCTAAAAATTAATACTCACACCCTTMAAATTATGGCAACACCTTTGCAKGTGGCACAGGGAAAGCAGCAGCTCATTTTTYCAGGTTGGGAGCGGCACGCTAGACAGAACAGGGAGAAGAGGCTAAAAACCACCTGAAAACACAGGCAGCTGAAGTTTAAAACATTTAACAAATTTGGCAATGTCTCCTGTTCAGCAGATCAGGGAGTATTGAAACAAAATGGGGCCAGGAGCTAATTATATGGAAATATTTCTATTTGCACATTTCACTGGAAGGCAAAGGGAGAGTATAGCTAATGTATCTCCACCACTGACAGCAATATTAAGTTTTCTGTCATTTTGCTACCACAGCTACCTTTCTCAGCATGCATTCTGTCCTAGTTCCTATTAAGGTGAGAGCAGACTCATTAATTGTCTGCATTTTAGATACGATAAGAATTTAGTGGTTGATGTTAATTAAACTACAAAACAACTCCTCTTGCTGCGGTGTGCATTCCAAGTTGGAGCAATTAATTCACTCACTTAAACTGATCAAGATTTAATTACCATCACTCTGTGCAATTACTCCATAATTAAAGTAATTTGGTTCATTCCACTCGCTGACAGTGTCATTGAACAGCCATTCATGGTACCAAAAGAAGTGATAATTAACTTAAAGAACAGCTCAAGGCAGTTTTACACAGACTTTTTGTTATTCCTAAATATACCTATGTGGGAGAAAGAAGCCTATCACATACTACAGGTGCTTCCCTTGTAAAGGGGTTCAGATCTTTTGTGTTCAATTTTTTTCAGCAAATCCACTGTAACAAACCCAATTTTGGGGAAGGCTCTGTAGCTGTCACCTGATAACTGAGCATATTGTGCAGGCAAGCACAATAAAATCTGAATCCTTTCAGCAGCACAGGCATTCCCTGCCTGCTCCTGGAGACTCCTCTTCAAGAAAGAAAAAAAAATCCTCAATAAAAGGTTCCCTCCATCCAGGTAACACTGCCAGATCTTAGATCTTATTAAATATCTTTTGATAGAGCAAGTCCACAGCTGATGGGGCCAAGGGAAGGCAGAGAAATCTCAGGGTTTTTAATGACCAGTGTTCTCAATCCCCAGCCTGTTGACAATCATTGAATCAAAGAATTATTTGGGTTGGAAGGGACCTTAAAGCTCAGCTCATTCCAACCCCCTGCCATRGGCAGGGACACCTTCCACTAGACCWGGTTTTTCCAAGCCCAGYCCAACCTGGCMTTGAACACTGCCAGGGATCTATAAATAAATATCTGGCCTAGGTTTTCATGGAACTCAACTTTWTGCTTATTTTGTTCCAGAAAATKATTTTGCTGGTAGAATTATTCCTCRAGGATTGGAAGTGAATATTKCTGCCTCTTTTCAGAACGGCTGTCTGTACTCACAAGTGAAAGCTGACACCAGAAACCTCTGCTGAGGCCTCCTCTAGGAGGTCAAATTTATGAGAGCAGTCTAACCTTTCCCCCATGATTTTGTAAGATGCCCATGCCAAGCTCTCTGCAGGGTGGGCAGAGAGATGGATACATCTGTCTGTCTTACTTCTGCAGGATGGAGTGGCAGTGAGGACCTTCAGCACATTATCCACCCATTTCAGAATTAAACCTTCTCAGCCCATGCAGAAAAATCCAGCCCATGACTTGTCACAACCATTTGGACATGAAGTATGTGACACCTGCACTGAATTTATTTCCCCTAATATAAAAGTGATGTGAATCTAGAGAATAATCTCAAACTGGGAGAAGCACACTTGCTATCCAGGGAGCTGTGCATGAATTTTGGATTTGAATCAGTGTCTGTATCTATCTGGATGATTCTGATCAGAGAAAGTGAGGAAGTGTAAACAGGTTATGGGTTTAAGCTGAAAGATGGGAAATTTAGGTTGGATATAAGGAAGAAATTCTTCCCTGTGAGGRTGGGGAGGYCCTGGCACAGGGKGCCCAGAGAARCTGTGGATGCCCYATCCCATCCCTGRAAATGTCCAAGGCAAGGYTGGACGGGGTTTGGAACACYCTGGGATAGCAAAAAGTGTCCCTGCCCATGGCAGGGAGTGGAACTGGRTGATCTTTAAGGTTTCTTCCAACCCAAACCATTCTGGGGTTSTGTGATTCCAAGGTAAGATGAACACAAAGTGGTTTAAGCAGAAAGTGAACAGCTCATGAAGGGAATTGTGTTCCCTGTGTGCCCCTGCTCTCCTGTGCCCCACTTTGGAGGTGGCAGGTTCCCTGCAGCTCCTCCCTCAGGGATCYTCCATCACCCATTAAATCCACAATTCTCAGCAATGCCAGATCTCCCCAGAAAGCTGAGCTGTGCCATGAATTATCCCTACACCTGCAGCATCCATAAATCAGAGCCTTTTGGTTGGGTTCCCAAACGCTTGTTAGTCTTCCGTGACTCAGCAGTGGCTAAGTTAATGTCAGCTCTGCCCAGGGGAAAATCTCCAATATTTCTTTTTACTTAAAAAGAAAGAGAGGGGGGAAAAAAATCTCAAACATTATTTTTAAGCTACTAAAAGAGCATTACAAAAGAATGAAGGGAATAAAAAAAAAAGAGGCTGTGTAAAGATTGCTTACCGGAGTCCTTTTACAACAGTCAGCCACACAACAGAAATAGGTGGACATTAATTCATGCTAACCTTGCACACCTAAATACCATTAATTCATCAAAACTAATAACATTAATTCCTTCAAAAATGAGATTAAAGACAGGCACCCCTTGCAGTCGTAATCTGTGGCTGATGACACTAAAAATGAAACCTCCAGTATACAAAGCTACCAGCAGAGCTTGCAGAATCGCATAAATTGCAGCTGGCAACACATAAATCCTCGGGACAATGTACATCTATTTTCTGAGGAGTGGCTGTTTACATGCCAATCATTGGGTGAAAAGCAAAACAAAGCTGTAAAACTTCTCCCTCAGCCCAGGAGTTGTTGCCAGAGGTGCCAGCTGATGTCAGGTGATGCTGCTCAGACCAATGCTCGCCTGAATCTGTCGGGCCAGAGCAGGATTCAGGGCTGGAAAATGCTGGAATGCTTTTGCTGAAATGCTTTTGCTTTAARTTTGCAGACCCAGGGAGCAGGAACAAAGCATAACTCTGAGCTGGAGGTGCCCAGGTCCTCTGGCAATGGGTGCAAGGCTTTGGGTGCATGATCTACCCTTGCTGGGGGTCTCTGGACGAGCTGGGAAAAGTCTTTAGCAGGACCTGCTGGTGCCTCTGMTGGGTGCTGAGATGGATTTAGGGTGGATAASGGCTCRGGTSARCACTGGCTCYAAAGGCRGCTGTAAGGAAGTTAAAATCTCCCKTTTTGCTWTYMCYRGGTTTTGGCCATGGGAATGACAGGGAATTGTGTCAGGGGARGTTTAGGTTGGATAYCAGGRAAAGGTTCTTYCCCCAGAGGGTGGTGGAACACTGGACAGGCTYYCCAGGGAAYGGGCACAGCCCCGAGGCTGCCAGAGCTCCAGGAGTGTTTGGACAAYRCTCTCATGCACAGGRTGGGATTTTTTGGTCTGTGCAGGGTAAGGAGTTGRACTCAAAGGTCCTTGTAGAGTTCCAGCTCAGGATATCCTATGAGTGTATGGACTTTGGTGGTGGGAGAGCCTCTCMTCTGTTCCTGAAACAACTTCCTGCTGCTTTTGCTGGGGTTGGAAGTGCAGGTGTCCAATCCCAGCACTGTCTGAGCTCCCTCAGGGTCCCACTGTGCCTGGGCCACCTGTGTGACCCTGTCCCTGGGGTCTGTCACATCCATCCCATCCTCCCTCGGGGTCTGTCACATCCTTCCCATCCTCTGTCCTGTACCCATTGCATTTTCCTTTCTTCCAGGAAAGATGGGCAGCCAACCCACAGCCCTGATCTCAGGACTCAGTTTCCCTGTGGCTGCAGATGGGGAGKACCCTACCAGGATGTGCCACACCCAGCAGAGCTCCAGCTGCTGAGCCCACAGCTGTGTGTCACCTACAGCAGCACCCACACTGCTTTAGGGGTTCCACTGACTCTTTATAGGTTTCACCACCCTACAAATTCACCAATTTCTCTCTCGCACTCAGAAACCTTCAATCTACGTGGGGTGGTCAGGATGAGGGCATGGTCAGCACCACTGCTGGTGACCACAGAGACCCAGAGATGGTTCCAGGAGGCAGAGGATGCTGCTGTCCCGGCCAGCTGGGCTGGCAGAGCTGCCCAGGGMTTGTGAAGGACRGCATTGGTCCCGCCAKCCCTCTGCCAATACATCCAGAACACCGGAGGTATTATTTCAGATTAAGCCCAGATTAAGCCCATTTAATTTTAACTCAGATTAAGCCCCTATTTAGAACCTGGCCCTGTTTCCGATGCAGCTGGGCTGACCCCCCCCCCAGGGGGCTGTGAATCACTGTGGAGGGGTGTTGGTCCCACCCAGCCTCTCCCCTGTCATCCTCCTGACATGGAACAGCTGAAACTGAGTTTCTAAAATAAGGCTGTGCTTGTGAACTCTCACGGAAGAGCAGCATTTTGGGATRGGGTTTTGTATTTTGTGGCTTCAGGAGGGATTCCAGTGCCTGCAGTCCACAGGGGTGTTGGGCAGACGTGAGAACTGAAGAGCTGAACTGGTTTAATCTCTAAATAACGATGGAAGTGCAAGTGTGTGAATTACTCCAAATGAATGTATCACCCACACACGCTACGCTCTCTGCATATCTAATTACACAGCGCTTGCTCCTGCCCTGCTCCTGAAGAAATGCTCCACAAGCTGTTCAGGGCCTTTCAAACAAGTGATTATTACAATGAAATTTTGGGAAAGAAGAGTTTTGGGGCCCTTTCAGACCAGCTGAAAAACAGCAGTAGGAAGAACACGATCAATCTCATTGATTTTTTGTTCCTGTTTGTGTGAACAAGGCACCCCAAAGGTCCAAATCTCTGAGAAGATACCCCCAAGAAATCTGTTTTTCAACATTTCTTAAGAACCAGGCACTGCAGCAAAGGCAGGTTTGGCAGCATTATTATTTTTTTTTATTTGATAGATTTCTGGAGTAGCTGTTGTTCTGACTTTACCAACACATCCTTCATCCTAACCCTGCGCTGGGCTGTGATATTTGTGACTGTGTGGTGTGTTTTCACTTCCTATTGACTGGTTGTGTACTTCCCTCCCGCTAATCCCTTGTTAATGGACACTTTCTTTGAGCCAGCTGAGATCTGAGTTATGTTGCCTTTGAGCTTCTCGCAGATTTTATTACTTGGATGTCTTTGTTTTCATTATTTCGAGATTTGGGGATTTTGTCTCTTCCCTTCAGATGGATTCACGACGTCAGAGCCGGGCTGGCCTCCCACAGCTCCTGTTTGCATTTGATCCGGGAGCAGTGGGAGAGCAGCTCCTGGGATGGAAACAGCAYAGTCCTGCACTTCAGCAGCCAAATCCAGGGGAAAACCCACTTTTGGCTTTTGCTGGAAAAGCCCCTCTCACTTCCAAAGGTAAAAACAAAACAATTCTGCCGCTCGCTCACTGAACTGGGGAGTGCTGGTTTTAACTGGGCTCCACTGGTGGGTGCACACCCAGCAAGGTACAAACCACCCTCAGCAGCAGGGAGGTGGCAGTGGAGCAGGAAAGGAGGGGGACAGCCCCCCAAATCCTGGGATGCCATAGGACTTCTAAAAATGTGGAGTGTGAGGCTAACAGGGCATGGCTGGGTGCAGGCTGTCGTGGAATCATGGAATCACAGCATGGATTGGTTGGAAGGGACCTTCAAAGTTCATCCAGTCCAGCCCTCCTGCCATGGGCAGGGACACCTTCAGCTCATCAGGCTGCTCATGGTGTGGGGAAACCAGCAGTGACATCCTGGACACGGTGCCCATGGCAGTGAGGGGCATTGGGGCTTCAAGGACACCACCCTGGCCTTCAGAGGAGGGGAAAAGCACAGTCCATGGTGCAGCAAGGCCATGTGGAGAGCCCAGACAGAGTCCCCTGGCTGCAGGGTACTTCCTCCAGGAGGGACACGAGACCCACTGGGCAAATCCAGGACTGCAGGACCCGATTGGTGTGAAAGCAGAGAGGTGGACATCCTGCAAAGCCACYGTCACAAGGGAGAAACAGATTTAAAAGCATTCTTCCCAATCAACTTTTCTCCTTCTGCCACAGTCCCAGGCAAGGAGTTATGCAACCTTATTTKTTTCCCCCATTTCTAYATATTTTAGCCCCATCATCCTTAGRATGGGCAGTCCAAAGAGGAAAGGGCAGATGAGAACTGCAGTGATGCTGGATTGGGTTTTCCAGACCAGCAGGAAGATGTTTCCCAGGGCAGAAATTCAGAAACTACCCCATAGTTCCAGGAAATGAGAGAAAAATAAAACCCCTGAGAGTTCACCCAAAGGAATATGGTTTGAGGGAGAGTTTCTCAGCTGGGACACAGAGCCTGGTGCAGAGCTTTGGCTATAATATCCCTGGAGCTGAGAATCTGCTGTTTGCTGATCAGGAGCACTTCCAGCCAAGTGCCACAGCCCAGGAAACTCCTGGCACGTTCAACATCCCCACTTTGTTTTCTTAGTGCCCTGTACTCAAAAAATCAAGAACAAATCTGATATTTTGACTATTCCTGATAAAAGTTACCTCTGTCAAAATGACCTTTTGGTTAAACAGCACTAGCTGGCATTAATCCTATTATTTCATCATGATTATTATGGTTTGTTTTTTTTTTTATCAATCCAACACAGCAGCCATTTCATCTGGCACTGAGTGAATTGAAGTTCTCAGCTGGGGCACACCATGCTCTCAGATGTGTGAAACGCTGATATCATGAATCACCCACCCCTTCYCCTCCTGCCACCCCACACTCTACTCCAGGTCTGCATTGAGATGTCAGAAAAGTCAGCTCAGCATCGAGAAAAAGAATTCCTTTCCAGTTTGGGGATGCATCAGATGAAATTAGCAGTTGTCTTTCATGTCCTCACAGCTGGGTGATGCCGTGGCATCCCTCAACTTCTGCAAAAAGGAGGAAATGTGACAGAATTTCCGCTGTCTTGAAAGAAATAACAAATTCCTCCAGCCCTTTTCCAAGATTGATTTTAAGGCAGATAAAGACGAGGGCTAAAGCATTTCAAATCCAATCCAACAAAGTCCTTAAGCGCCTGCTTTAAGGCAAGCAGAGGAATAATGCTATCGACTCAAAGGGGSTGTTTATCTGGTTATATTTATGAGGGCTCTTAAGGGCTTTGTGGGATCAGGGTGTCAGGTGTGAGAGGAGAAACGCCCCGCTCGCCTGTCCACCTTCCATGACCTCAGCACACCCGCTTCAACTGCACACAATTCCCAGGAAAACGCATCCAGCGGGAGGGACAGCCGTGACAGAGCTGATTGGGAGGGCAGCAAAACCTGGCTGGGTGTCCAGGGGTTGTGGTGGGATCTCATGAGCTGGTTAGACAAACATTTCTCTAGCTGGGAWGTTGCTGATCTCACCTGAGAGCCAGGCATGGGTCTGGTGGCCTTTTAAAGTCCCTGTTTCTGTGTGAGGGAAAGGTTGGGATCCCAGGAGGGCGTTTAGAGTAAGCCTGACCATGGATAAATATGGGAACRGGCATGGATGTAACCATGGGTGTGGACATGAACATGGAGAGCGACTTCTTGCATGAGCAGGTGATGCCTTAGGATTTTTAGTTTCTCTATTTTCATACATCTGTATTCTTGTACTTCCCTAGTACAGCACTAAAACTACTGTTCTCCCATCTTCAGACAAAACAATCCCTCTCTGAGCCTGAATCCAAGGACACCTCAGAGCCCCAAAATATGGAAACAACAGTGAGTTGGGGGGAGCAAGTTTGGGGTGGGTGACATCATCACCTGTAAAGATCATTAGGGAATTAAGACCCAATATGTTAATAAGGCAGAACTTATAAAAGGTGAAGGTCTTGTGACTCAGTATCCATTTTTGGGTTTGGCCTCAGGAGGAGGCTTTGTCTGCCCTAATGTACCAGGAGGGCTGTTAGGCCTGGATTAAAGTTGTCTATTCTCATTCTCTTAACTTTGTCTGGCCTCTATTTCAGATCAGCCTGATGGATAAGGCATCACAGGTAGCGAGAGGACAAGGGGGAACCGTTTTAAATGGACAGAAAGCAGGTTTAGATTGGTAATGATGGAATTCTTGATTGGGAAATACTGCTGGAATTGGGAATGTTCAGCCTGGAAAAGAGAAGGCTTTGGTGGGACCTAATTGTGGCCTTCCAGAGAGAGCTAGAGAGGGAATTTTCACAAGAGCATGGAGTGACAGGGCAAATGGGAATGGCTTCAAACTAAAAGAGAGTAGGTTTAGATGAGATRTTAGGAAGAATTTGTTCCCTGTGAGGGTGGTGAGGCCCTGCCACAGGGTGCCCAGAGAAACTGTGGCTGCTCCATCCCTGGAAGTGAATTCCAGGCCAGGATGGACAGGGCTTGGAGCACCCTGGGATAGTGGAARGTGTCCCTRCCMRTRGAARTGGTTGGAATTAAGTGRTMTTWAAGGTCCCTTCCAACCCAAACCATTCTGGGATTCTGTGATGGTTGTGCAATGAAATCAGGTCTGAATCACCATGAGGACCCACCTGAGAGCAGATTCTCACTGGCCTGTACTGGTTATATTTATGCAGTGAAGAAGGGACAATTCTTCACCAGAGCAGGTCCGTTCCTCAGGGCTTCCCAAGGACCTCAAATCTGCTGAATTCAGACAAAACAGCAAATCYCTTCTCCTCTTGCAACCCTCCAGATGTACCAGACCTCAACCCCTCTCCCAGGAACACAGCAGCAATCCCAGAAAAGAAGAAACCTGAGAAGATCCCTCTGTTTTTAGGAGACAGTGTCGGATGGTGGCTGCCTCTTCTGCAACTCTCCATTTGTCCTTTACAAGGTTCTGTGATTTAAGAACGTGTGTTAAATCTTCTGCAACAATCAATTCAAATATACAAGTTTGGCTATTCAAATTACTTTTCCAAAAGTACTTTAAAATGCATTAAGTTATTAATTGCCTGCTGGCACTTTAATCAAACGGGAAAATTGACATAGCCAGAGGCATGTATTTTTGTGGAAAGGAAATTTATTTAAGAAGAAACAGCGGCTCTTACTGCTTAATTTAAACTGAGAAAACTGTGGAAAATCAACTGCTATGGAAAATTAATAAAACATTTCCAGCTGCAAACAGTGACTAATTGTACAAGATGAAGACTGCCTGGAATTAATAACTTGCAATCTTCTGTGTGAAGAACCCCCTACCAGTTCAATTTACTGGGAGATTAAATTACTTCTAAGTTTGCCATATTAAAACAGAACATGAATAAAATGTTAGTGAAAGCACATCTATTATTTACTGTCTGTGATATGGATATAATTATTTCCAAACAACCACAATGTGACGTGACTGGCAATATTTAAATTATTTGCTAGCGAATGTAGTTTTACCACCTCGCTCCCTACAAAAACAGCCCAAATGGGTTTTTACAGATGGCACATTCCTGCCACGGGGAATTATCCCCTCATCCTCTGCCCCGTGGTGCCCAGCATCCCCATCTTACTGCTCCTTTAGCATCACCTCCCACCTTCCCCCACTGCCCCATGTCCCACAAATTCCGCGCCTCCTTCTCTTTGCTCGAATTTTTGTGTTTTCCCCCACTTTTTCAAGCTGACTGCACTGAGTACCCGGTGCCAACAACAGCTTTGGCGGTGGTAGAGCGTAATCAGGCGAACATTTTCCCCGTGTGCGAGGGCTCCTCGCTGATCCCAGCGCAGAAAGCTCACCTGCAGGGATRGAAAACTCACGCCTGTCTTTTTCAGAGCGTGCCAAGCTTGTGGGGCGCACGAGCTCCTCCCGAGGGAGCAGAAAATGAGGAGGAGAGCGAGAAAACCCAGGCAAGTGGGTGTTTGCAAAAACCCAAACAAAACCCAGYGGGATTTCCAAGAAACCTGCGAAGGAGCAGGAGGTGGGAGAGCCGTGGAGGATGGAGGAGTTGCCAGCCCTTGGGGGCTCCCTCTGGGCTGTTGTGTGGTGGCCCCGTGGGTGCTGAGATGATGCAAGGAAAGAGGTTGTGCAGTGGTGTGGCTTGGGAAGAAGGGGGTTYTCAAAGCCCCAAAGGAGCTGGGAGTGAGGAGAAACCACCTGGAATGTGTTTGGGGCTGATGTGGTTGAGCACATGCCCACTACCCTGCCATGAGATACAAAATTGGAGAGGAAGGACTGTGAGGAGCAGCTGGGGGGCTCAGCCTGGAGAAAAGGAGGCTCAGGTRTGGCTTTATCCCTCTTTACAATTCCCTGAAAGGAGGTTGGAGCCAGGRGGGATCAGGCCATGCTCCCAGTGAACCAGGGAGAATGAGAGGAAATGGCCCCARGATGCACCAGGGAAGGTTCAGGTTGGACATCAGGAAGAATCTCTCCATGGAAAGGATTGTCAGGCTTTGGAATGGGCTGGCCAGGAGTCACCATCCCTGGACGCGTTCCCAAAAAGACTGTACACGGCACTCAGTGCTCTGGTCTGGTTGGCAAGGTGGACTTGATGATATTAAAGGCCTTTYGTAACACAAATGATTCTGTGATTTTGTGTGAAAGGACTTCCAGGATCTCAATATAAGATTGAGATACCCAAAAAAGACCCCAAAATATAAAATATACCCCCAAAAAGGCCCCAAAATATAAAATGTTGCAGAGATATAGCATGGGAAAATGTTGATGTGCCATGGGGTGTCTTGTCCTTTGCTTGGAGAAGACAGGGAGAAGGACTGTCCCACTATGGAGAGGGTAAACTGAGGMACAGAATGAYCTGGATCAGCCCATCTCTGGACAKTYAGGGWGGGYCTTTGYGTRGGGCACCTTGGAGTGACAGCCCTGKCAGAGGGACCRCTCCATGTCCCTGTCTGTCCACCCCAGACCAAGATTGGGGGATATAGGGATCCAGGGAAGCRTCTTTGGGAAGCTCCATCTCCATCCACATTCTCCGTGACACTTTCACACATCAATAATTGAGTGTGGCACATTTAATCACCATAGTCCAGTTGCTGTGCAAACCTGGGGACCTCTCCTCTCGATGTCAGCTTAGACCCGATTGCCTAATTGCATTACCTGGGTAATTAGATAGAAATTTAGCAGCCCTGTGCTGCACCAGAGCGAGGATCCCCTTCCTAACAGAATTAACCTGGCTTTAGTAGGGAAAACTTGTACACACACATGGGCACATGGACACATTCAACTTAATCACACAGATTAGACCACGGGGCTTGTTCCCTCTGAGAAACAGCTCAAAATKACTCAGGTTTGGTTCCAAAGAAGCCGTAGTTTGAATTCCAGCACGTTCCCACCATCCAGCACCTTTGCAGGATCACCCAATCCTGCCTTGCTCAAGATGCTCCAGATTTGGGTGCCACAGACACCAAGAAGTGTTTTAGGCTTTGTGGAAGCAGCATGGTAGTAAAAGTTTTGAGTGTTGTGGGCTTTCTGACTGAGCCCTGCAGATGCTGAGTGTCACAGCGTGTCCCCTYTGGGGGTGGCAGGACCTGGAGAAGATGAAGGGGGACATTGCTGTGAGCAGGATTCCCTATAACCACGACTGAGTGCCACCATGCCCTGCTGTCACCATGCCTACTGCCACCGTGCCTTTTTCCAGCCRGGGAGGAGAACTAACTTCACCCTGGAGCTGGTTCAAGAACAAGAAAGAAAAGATTAATCTCCCACGGCAGGGTGCAGGTCTTGTAAAAACAAGCGGCTGTAAAAACAAGTGCTCACCTGGAGGCCTGCCGAGGTTTGTTAGGCTGGTGGGGTTTGTTGGACTGGTGAGGTTTGTTGGACTGGTGAGGTTTGTTGGGCTGGTGAGGTTTGTTGGCATGGTGAGGTTTTTTGGCATGGTAAGGTTTGGTGGCCTGGTGAGATTTTCTGGGCTAATGAGGTTTGTTGGCCTGGTGAAGTTTGTTGGGCTGGCGAAATTTATTGGCCTGCTGAGGTTTATTGGCCTGGTAAAATTGGCTGGCCTGGGGAGATTTGTTGGCATGGTGAGGTTTGTTGGCATGGTGAGGTTTGGTGGCCTGACAAAGTTTGTTGGCCTGGTGAGATTTGTTAGGCTGGTAAGGTTTGTTGGCCTGCTGAGATTCGTTGGCCTGGTGAGATTTGGTGGCATGGTAAGATTTTCTGGGCTAGTGAGGTTTGTTGGCCTGGTGAGATTTGGTGGCATGGTGAGTTTTGTTGCACTGGGGAGGTTTGTTAGGCTGGTGAGGTTGCTGGGCTGGTGAGGTTGAGGTTTGCTGCCCCGATGAAGTTTGTTGGCCTGGTGACATTTGTTGGGCTAGTGAAATTTGTTGTCCTGGTGAGGTTTGCTGGACCTGCTGAGGTTTGTTGCCCTGGTGAGATTTGCTGGCCTGATGAAATTTATTGGCATGGTGAGGTTTGTCTAGCCTGGRGAGGTTTGCTGGACCTTTGGTGGCCTGAAGGTCCTTTTCCCTTCCCTCATGCTCCATGCAGAGCTGGGGATGAGCCCACAGCCACATTCCCACTGGCCAGGGACAACCCACACYGACCTTGGCCATGGTGTGACCAGGCAGGAGCAGGAATTCCAGGCATCTTTGAGCAGAGGGTGGTGATGTTTACAACAGGACCAGCCCCTTTCTCTCCCTGACTGGGACAACCTCATTTTCCTCTGCTTTGAAGCTCCCATTTCCCATCCCATCTCACCCCACCCACACTCGTCCCACCTGTCCCCACCACCCTCAGCCTCCACATCTCCCTGACACGCCACCAACCCTCCCTTTCTCCCTCCTTTTATCATTTCCCCCCGCCCCACCCTTTCTTTCTTTTTTTCTTCCCTCTTTTTTTTTTTTTTTCCCCTAAAGAGCGAACAAAACAAAACAAGAAAAAGCGATGCCAAGCCGATCCTCTTAACCCAGCGTTCTTACCCCGGGGAGGGCCCCGGCAGCGTCGAGGCGCGCAGCGAAAACCCCCACGCATTTTGTCCTGTTTCTTCAGAGCAACTCGAGCAAATTGAAAGCCGCGGAGGGGTGTGTGCCCCCAGGCACTTGGTAAATCCACTTCCTTTGTCATAACAAGAACAAATCCCACCTTTGAAGTTTTTCCTTCTTGTTACAAGGGGAATGTCTTTTGTTTAATCCATTTTAGCCTTTAATGCCTGACCTGGATCAATCCTGTTGGGTAGATTACACACTACTCACGCCGACTTTAAACCACCCTACAGGGATTTTTATTCTTCCCCCCCCCTTCTCCCCACAGCATTTGTGTGAGAATCTCGGCAATAATCGGCATTACGACTTTAGACCATCACTCACTTTGAAGGAGGAGACTGTCCTTTAACAAAGGGGAGGGAGGGGGAGGAAACCCGCAAATATCAAACAGATTTAATCAGCTTTGAGGCCTTTCAATCTCATATTCATACCGGATCTTTATTAGTTATGAAAATCAGCACAGAACTTGGCCGGGCTCTGCGTCTCCGTGTTCTCCTCCCCTCTTTCATGCTCTGTTCAGCACTGAACTTGCTCTTGCAGCCTTCCCAGTGCTGGTGCAGAGGAAATCAAGGGAAATATCCACCCTGGGCTGCTGTAAACAGCCCACCAGGGTGTCCATCACCCAAACCACACCTGAACTGCGCTGTTCTCCTCCATCCCATTGCTCTCTCCAATGGAAGAGGCTGAAACTGCTGCCAGGTGACCTCAGCAGTGACCATGACATCYATGGTGGGTGGACAGCAGCACWGAGGATAAATCCATACATKAACCCATAACCTTCAGCTCATTAAACCTTTTTACATTAGGATTTGRGCTGCAGAGCTGYAAGAGAGCTCCAGAGGGGATTGCARGCAGCACTCCCCATCCTCTCTGACACCAGATGGAGCTAAGAACATTCCCATCAGTCCTGCTTTGCTCCTGGTGGCCACCAGCCCTCCCCWGGAAAGCTCCAGGACAGAGGCTTCACATGGTCCCCTCATCATATCATTGCTCTTCCAACTCAAAGCAGTTTTTCCTTGAGTGCAGCTTTGACCTTTCCCCAAGGAACAGGAGAACCAAACCCTGCTCCAGGAGGTTCATAACCCATTTCCTCTCACCAGCTGTGGCCCAAAATCACTTCTCTTCCTTCCCTCTGGACTCCCTGAAAGCTGCTCACAATGCTTTGGGGCCCTGAGCTGGACACAAGGTTTCCCCTTGTGCCTGGTAGGAGCACACAAGGCAAGCCCACTCCCTGCCAGGTCTCACATGTGACTGTCTTTATAATAAATCTCCCAAAACTATTTTTCTTCACTGTCACTTCAGCCGTAGGCTGTTATTTGTTCTGTCTTCACAACCTGACCCCCAATGGTGTTCCTTTCCCATCTCTTCTCCATTTCATACTTGTACCTCTAATTTTGCTCTCCTAAATGTCCCYAGAAGCCTTGGGCTTTCAGAAGCTTTTGTAGCTGCTCTTTTCTGACCTTGGTTCATCCGGGGCTATTTTGGATTCCTGCACAAAAGCTCTGGTCTCTCCCATCTCCAAGTGTTACAGGTGCACCAGCTCAGAGTCTCATCCATCCAAGCAAGGGAAGGCAAATGAAAGGGATTAAAAGACCCAAATCTACCATCAACATCTTGTATCACAGCCCTTAAATCCCCCATGCCTTTAAAGTGGCTGTTTCTGATGGATTTCTGCCCCTGTTGTCATCTGGAAGCTGGGAAGGCTGGAAACATGAGGGCATTGAGGAGATTGATGAATGCCAAGACAAGATTTCATCGGGGCTGGGTGACTCAGAGACATCCCCCAGCCAGAAACCAGCCAAGATCACCCCAAACACTCAATCCCACAAGATATGGCCACCACCAGTGGCCACATTTGGGGCCACAAAACACCCACCAGGACCCTGCTGCCTCCCCCCGGGGGATAAAGCAAAGAGTGGGGTTGTTGTTTTATGGCAGAAATATTTCACTGGGATGGAGTGGCTGTGGGTTGGAGTACCGGGATTGGAGTGACCTTTTCCTGACAGCAACAACCTGGGGGATAAAGTGGCTTTTCCTCGGTTTCCAGTGGATGTAGCAGAGCATTTTGGCAGCAGGCAGCTCAGGAAGGGGCCGGGGAGCCCCCAGACACCCCTCAGGACAGCCGGGTGAGGAGCCAGCTCCTTTCCCTTTTTATGAGGTTGATATGCTTTGAAATTAGTAACCCTCCATTAGCTCTCCAAATAGCTCCGAATCATTAGGGTCAGCACGTCTGCACTCCTCAAAATGAGCTTTTACCTGAATTAGCATCTCAAAGAGGCAGGGCTCCCTTCCCCGCCTCGAATTCCAGCATCGCCCGCACATCAGGATGGGCTCGGCGGCCAATCCAAGCCCCGCATCCCAAATACATTCAGGGGAACCTGCTGGCTTGTTTAAAATGTTCTTTTTTTCCTTCCMATTCTTTACTAAATGCCTATTATATTAATGTTTAAAATCCATTTAAGTTCCTCATGGGTGGCTTTGTGGAAGGACAGCGGCTCCGTCACTGTAATTAGATGATTTATTGCCCTCTCGTGGTGACACGCTCTAACTAGAGAAGCTGTGATTTAAATTGGATGATCCTTCCGAGAGTGTTTGAGTGAGAAATAAAGGGAGAATTATTAATACTATTAGAGAGCAGCGGCGTGTTCGTGCGAGGGATGCACTGTGCTAGGAGAGGGATTAACCAAAACTTGCTGKTTTTGCGGCTGAGCGCGGCTTTCCCCCGGTGTGGGACCGGCATCTCCCTCAGCCAGAGCTGTGGGCAGGGTGAGGTGCTGGCAYGGTGTTAAAAACCCGGTGTTAGCCMAAATCACCGGGTTTGGAATGGGAAACTGTGGGGAAACCACTCCCGCAGCAGGAATTGCTGCTCTGTCCCTGTCAATTCATCTGCCACACAAATGGGGACATCTCTGTCCTCCCTCCTTTTCAGAGGGCCACAGCAAGAAGTGGAGTGCGTTAATTTATTTTTTTTTTTCTAATTGAAATTTTGGTTCCTTTCTTCCTCCTTTTACTTTCTTCTTAACCCTGCTTTAAAATATTTTAAAATACTTTTAAAAGTATTTTACCTGGGTGGACAGACCCTCTTCCCTCTGAGCACTCAACCCTCCTCATTGCCACTCTTGGGAGAGCTGGGTGACTCCCAGAGCTATTTTACCACCCAACAATTCACCATCAGTGTAAATGAATCCACAGGAACATTTCTCACCGATTCAATTAAAGCACCAGGCAGGCCTGAGCTGCCATAATTTGGTGTAGAAACCAAGTATAGACCTAGCCTGGAGCTGTTATTTAAAAGCCTGGGTTAATACAGTGTAAACCCATGAGCACATCCTCTTACGATGGGGCTTAAATCTTTTAAGAGTGGCTTATATCAATCTAGTTTAAGTCAATTCCTCACCGAGTTAAGCTAAATTGAAAGGAGCACTCAGACCCCAAACACAGAGCTGGTGTTACCTAATCCCTCTGCACACAGCCTTGGCTTCAGTCTGGGAGGGGAGCCCTGGGTGTCACATTTTGATCCTCTGCTGACCACTCTCAAAGGTCCCCTTGGCTGGAGAAACCATGGTGTGACCATTTCCTCACAAAGGATGGGAATCTCCATGTCACTGTTCCTTCACAATGAGCTTCACCCCAAAAATATCAACACCTACTTGCCAAGTTTTGGAGGAAACCTGTTTTTGTGTTGGGCTCATCCAAAGCAATGGGTAAAGGTTAAAAAAATTGGTTTCATGGCAGGAAGTGCAAAAGAAGTGTCAGAAACAGTGGATGGATGTCCTGTGACCACCAGAGGTGTGTGTGCAGAGGAGTACTTTGGTGAAGGAAAAATAAAGAAAAAAAAGCTCATCTCCTCTCCAAACTGCTTTAATGCCCAATTACATGATTTTTGCATGATTTTAGGGTAATTTTGACTGGCACAAGGCCCAGGAGTTCCCACCAGGAGCATGTGATCTGCACAGGGGTAAAATTCTTTGCAGCAGTTAAAGCAATTCCAGMCTTGGTTTAGGACACAGTCCCAGGAAGATCCTTGGTTGTGTCCCATGGCCCATCAGCCCCAGAGGTGTCAG
>NW_026623422.1:1053036-1055126 GCF_030028575.1 Malurus melanocephalus
CTCTGCACAGCGCTGGGCTCTGCTCCGGCTGGGCTGGACACGGAGGAACTGGGCAAAGGAGAGGAAAGCGTTTTGGGATGAGCTGTGGACCGGCAGCGGTATCCTGGACGCGTTAATCGCGGCCGTGGTGCTTGGAGTGTCTTTTGTGTCAGGAGCAGCGGGGACAGAGGGAGCAGGGCAGGGATTGTCCCCTGTGATGGGCATTGCTCGGACACCTACAGTCCTGGGGTCATTTTGGACCCGTCACTTTGAGAGAGAAATTGAGGGGCTGGAGCGTGGCTGGGAAAGGAAATAGGGATGGGAAAGGGGTTGGAGCATCAGGAGTGACTGAGGGAGCTGGAAAGGAGCTGAGCCTGGAGAAAAGGGGGATCGGGGGGATTTGGGGCTCTGCACAACTCCCTGACAGGAGGGGACAGCCGGGGGGGATCGTGAACAGGGACAGGAGGAGGGGAAAAGGCCTCCAGCTGCACCAGGAGAGGTTTAGGTTGGATATTGGGAAAATTCCTTCACTGAAAAGGTGGCCAYGCATTGGAACAGCGTGTCCAGGACAGTGGAGGGGTCAAACAGGTCATTCCCATGAGCAGCCAAAGGGGAATGCGCTGCGAAGTCTCAGCCTGAGCAGAGGAATCCCCTCGGCTTTTCAGCTTCTCTTCAGGAGGTGCTGGGGGTCTTTTCCCCATCCCATGGCACAGGGATGTGACCCCAGCCCAGGGTGGCAGCAGGACGTGCAGCCGCAGCTCCGGGCGGGTCACTGGAGCCGTTCCCATTCCCGGTCTTGCAGCTCAATCCCAGCCAGGGATGATGCCTGATGATTTTTGCTTTTCCTTTTTACGCTTTCTGTACCCTCTATGCATTCCCCTGCACCCCTTAGCCCATATGCTAATTCCATTTGTAATTCCTGGAGCCTGATATTCCAGCTTAGTTTAGGAGTTCTGCTGGGCAGAGAGACCAAACATCCTCAGGAAGGGCTCAGCGTGCCCTGTGCTATCTTAAACCTGAGCTCCAGCCTTGGGTGAAGCCTTCTGTCCAGAACATCTTGTGTAAACTGGGCTCTGGCCTCATCCAGGGGGGGAATTCATTAGAATAGGGGGGCATTACTGCATTTGTTAAGTTTCTTATTGGGGAATCCTAGATAGATATGCCAATTCCTGAAACCTATAAAACTTGTACCCGTGCTGTACACGGGTGTGCATTCTGCCATCAAGTTGTGCACCTGGGATCCCAAATACCGAGGTAAAACCCTTTTTATCCCCTTAACCRTGTCTGTGTCATTATCAAAAACTGGCCTTTCAAGGCAACAGGGAGAGCCCTCAGTCCCACACCAGCCCCTTGGGCAGGAGCCAGGAGCAGCTCCGGGATGGGCATTTTCACAAATAACCATATTTTCACCCCCAGCTTTCTGGTTTTGTTCCCGTCAGGAGCCAATCATTACTTTATAAAAAAACTGGAGAAGGGAAAAAGGCGTCTCAGCTGGATGCAGGAGGGGACTTGCCGAGCACAGTATTTATTTTATTTTTATCCGACATATCCGCTCCCTCAGCCTCACATTATCTTATCTGCCATCCTGATAAGAGTCCAAGAGAAAAACCTGGCAGAGAAATTAGCAATCAGGGGCCATTTTATCAGCTCTGTGGGACACGGAGCAGTGTGTCCTTTGGTCCCTGGGAGATAGGGGTGCCTGGAAACCACACGGCTGTTTCCAAAACAGGTCAGAGAGACGGCGTGACTCTCCGTTTTATTTTTCCTGGTACCACCTCTGCAAACACCCGGCGCACCCAGATTCCTGCAGGGAGCAGCAGGTTCTGGATGCCAGAGGGTGCTTGGCCATGGAGTGAATCTAAAACGTCTGCTTCAGCAAAAAAAGTAATAAAAAAAAAAAAAAATTAAAATTAGTGAGTTTTGAGCTGGTTTTGCTTCAAAGCCCAAGGAAAGATGCTGATCCCATGTCTGCTGTGTCACCAGCAGAGAATCCCAGGATGGTTTGGGTTTGACTTTAAATACCATCAGGTTCCAACCCCCTGCTACAGGGCAAAGACACCTTCCAAACCTGTTCTCTGTAAATGTAGAGCACTCATAGCAAAAAAAAAAAA
>NW_026623422.1:1056101-1060985 GCF_030028575.1 Malurus melanocephalus
GAGGGAAGAAAACTGCACTCAGAATAGTGGGAGAGAAAATCCAGAGGGGAAGCCAAAAGGAGACCCCAATTCTGGAGGGATGGAGAGGCTGACACTGTAAAATTGCAAACTGCCTTCGGGCAAGAAAATGGCAAAAAGTGTGAGGTTAAAACATACCCCAATCCTAAGGGGCTGTGAGAGGGAACTTGGGGTGCAGCGAGGTGTTTCAGGGATGTAGCATCCACCTTTCACCCCCTGTGAGAGAAGGTGAGCTCCTGGTGCCCGAATGCTTTGTTTTCAAGATGTTACAGGAAAAAAAATCTCTGGGAAAGGCCCTAAATGCGGTTTGTGTTCTTGCAGGAGCAGGTTTTGAATCCCCCAGAGTGGGACAGGGGTTTTCCATGCAGGTCTTCGGGGTTTGGGTCTCCCCCAAGCCCCTTCCTTGCAGGAAGAGGCAGATTTGTGCATTTACAGAATTTTTAATGCAGCTGTGKCCTTGGATATTTTTCTTTCTGAAGAGAATAAACCCACAAATTTATTCATTTTCCCTTTTAGCAGTTCCCAACCCAGCCTGGACATGGAGGATTCTGAAGGGGAATTGAAACTGGGTTTTCTTTTAGGTYCCTTCCAACCCAAACCATTCCAGGATTCTGTGACTCTACATCCAAATGTTTGGTGCTGCCCCACAATTGAAAATCCTGAGGTGAGGATCTGCCCCCAACAAATCTGAAWTTTACACGGACAAAGTAAATTAACCAGGAAGAGAAAGAATTTCCCAACAAATTCCCCCGCCACGTGGTGGCAGTTTAAATTGGTATTAATGTTGATTTATTGATTAGGAAAGATACTYATTTTTATAAAACAGCACAGGCTTGTCTGCAGGGCCAACAATGTKACACACACCTGATGGCTCCAGGCTGGCAGGTCCTTCAGCAGCACCTAAAATTCATCACGAGGGAAGGATGGGAAGGAGGAAAACCCCAGAAATTTAATTTTTCCTGCAAAAAAATAAGGATGCTAAACTTTCCAGCAAAAGCTGGAATGCTGTGTCGTGAGCCAACCATCCTGCAAAGAGCCAGGGAGTTAACCAGGCTGGGAATCAGGGATCAGCAACAGCACCATAAATCCCTAAAATTCCCCCAAAAGCAAAGACAGTTCCCCCAGGGATCCAGCTGAGGGGGTGTTTTCCAGCAGGAAAAGCAAGAGCAGGGAGCAAATCCTAGGGGCAAGGGATGATTCTTTTAGGGCTGCTGGGTAAAAGCACAGAARATCTGTGGRTAAATTTGGAATGACCYTCCCCAGATCCAGTGGGTTTTTGGKGGTGTTTAATGGCAGAATTTGGTTTCTGGAAAGCCCTGAAGGCATCAGGTCAGAGCTGCTCAGTGAAAAAGGAGCTTTATAGTGAGAAGGAGCAGAGTTTGCTCTAGGCAGCTCAAAGTGGGATGCCAAGAGAAAAAAAAAGGGTCAGGAACAAAAAGGTTGAGAGATCCCAAAAGCTTGGGACTGACATCCCATGGGACAGGGCCACAGCTTTTCCCCAGATCACTGCAGCTCTGCTTTTTGGCTGGCCCAGGAGAGATTCATCACTGSATCAGAGCAGGAGAAAAATCCCCTTAACACAGCAAAGGCAAACCAATAACCTGCTCAAGGCTAGCTGTTAGGAGAGGTGTGGGAATAAAGATTTTTTTTGGAAAAGGATGCAGAAAATAAATAATTTGTCATGAATCCAGCACGGCCCAGGTCAAACAGAAAGTGTAGAAAGGAAGTGTCTGTCCAAGGAAATCCATATAATCTCCCTGAAGTTTGATCAAACTCCTCACCAGATTTTCAAAGTAAGGAGGAAACTGAGCTTTGTGCACACAATCTGCCCCTGGGATTATTCCAGGCTGGACCAGCACAGAGAGGAAAGAAAAGGAAGAAAATCTGTTGGTTTTCTCAGCCTGGACCTCTGCCCTGTTCATCCTGTGGAGCTCCTGGATGGAGGCCCCATGTGCTCTTGTTCCCAGCTACATCCCTGGAGGATGGGGACCCTGTCAGCCCCCCCCAAAAAAAAGAGATATTGATGTCTCAGCAGACAAATCACCCACAAATCGTGCGAGCCACAGAGGATGTTTAAATTGCTCAATGATTGAAGCATCTGGAACAGTGAGAATGAACACGGTTTGAAAAACGGGATATTTGGGGAGGGGGAGAGGGCTCCTCCAGCATCTCCCTGGGGGCTGGGCCARAGGAGCCCTCCAGGGGAGCCCCAGATAAGTAAGACATCATTAATAAATCAATGACAGGGAAATKAAAATGGAAGTAGATGAATCAGCGAGCTGATGGGGTCACCGATGAAAAACAGCGCATCTGCTGCCGCTTCCAGTACATTAACAAATAAGGCCAGTGGCTCAGACACGCTAATGCTCGGAATAATGAAGCCTCAAGAGCGATTAGAGCATAAATCACTTTTTTAAAGCGCGGCCGGACCCTCCCCGGCCATGGGGAGACAACATCGCTGCATCCTTCGGGCTTCCCGGCAGTGCCACCRCCCTGCGCTGCTCCCGGCGCCCGTGGGGCTGGCTACCTGCTGCTGAAGGCTCTGAGCCACGAATCCGTGTGTTCATCCCCGCCAGGGAATGCCCGTTCCCTCTGCACAGACCCCTCGGAGCCACCTTTAATCCATGTTTTATACCCACGCCAGGGAATGTCTGTGCCCTCCGCACCGACTCCCAGCATCTGCCTCCCTCCCTTCCCCACTCGCACCTTTTTTGGGGGTTTATTTGGGACTACAGAAGGCAGCGAGATAATTTACTCCGTTATCAGATTGGGTTTTGGGAAGGAAAACCAAGCAGCTTTTCCCTGGGGCGTAAAAAAAACTGAGAGCTGGGAGCAATCTACCCCAGCCTTACCCCGCAGGGACCTTGGGGTTGGGTGAAGGACACTRGGGTGGGACACGGGTGGATCCACAGCTCTCATCCCACATGGCAGGCTGGCTCTGAGCAGCCACAGCTCGCAAATTCCTGCATTTGTCCCCTTTTTTCTCCCTGTCCCCGTGTCCCCTTCTCCTGCCATCGATCACCGTGACGCAGCCCCGCGCTGCGCCCGGGAGGCTCCCGCTCATCCATCAGCTCCAAAAACAACCCAAAACCACCCTCCGAGGGCGTTTTGGGGACAAAAACCCGGAGTCACCGGCACCKTGGGGTCACCCCACACACCACAACCCGCGGATGTGCCCCTCTTGGTTCTCCCCAATTTTCCCCTGCACATTCCCACCTCCTGCACCCCCTTCCCTGGGCACCGCGGTCACTCTCCCGCAAATCAGGAGATCCATGAGATAATCAGGCTCCTTCCCCTCCGGCCGTGATAGAGACACAGATCGTTATTGGTGATGCTATTTTTAAATGCCCGAGAAGTGTTTGGATATTCCAGCAAAAGGGTCATGTGCATCCCCCGCTTCCCGGAGCGGTGACCCTCGGTATTCACAGCCTGTCCGGGGAAATTCGGCACCCAAAATATTCCTGGGAAGAGGGACTCCTTCAGCCCCCTTGGAGAACTCGCCTGGGAGAGAAAAAAGAGAGAAAGGGGAAAAGGAGAAGCCCTGGGATGGGGATTGGGGCATGGAGCACTGAGCTGCATCCCCATATCCCACCTGGGAATACTCTGGAGCTGACCCTGGGGCTCATCCTGGCACTGAGCTCCTCCACTCAGCCCCAAATTATCAAAATTATAATCAAAACATTCCCCCAAATTATTGTCATGGCCACACAGCCTGCCAGCACACCCCGGAGTGATCGGAGCCTGCTCCTCTAGCCCCATTAAATCTCATTTCAATGAGGGCAGGGCCAAGCTTGGGGCCGGGGTTTCTCAGCTGCTCTATGGGATTATTGTAGGACAAGGTGACAGAGCCATTGTGATCCCATATCCCACCACCACCCCACAGCAAATGCTCTGAATCGCARCCCCTGGTCCAACCAGCAAACACAATTCCACGTGCTGATTGCTGAAACTGGGAATTCTCAGCTGGCAGGGAAGGCTGGAAGGGGCTCTGTCGCTGCCAGATGGTGACAGGAGGGTGCTGGGGCTCGGAGGGGATGGTGTCAGATGAGGCAGAGGCCAAGAGCTGCTGGGGGATATCAGGGAATGATTCCAAAGGAAGAGCTCTGCTCTGGCTGTTCCATCCTCTGTTTATTCCAGCAGCAGTTCCCAGAAGTTGTGTGCCCAAGAAAAGGCAAAGGAACAGCCAGCTACTCTGGCTCTTTAGGAAGAACCTCATGGAAGAGCCTGCTCGGGCTGTGATTACCTGTTTGCAAGTGATATTAATCACTGAATCAAAAACTAATTATGTGCTTCACCAGTTTCCCCTTTTCCTCCAACAGCTCCGCTGCGAAACCCCCGGACTTGACAAACAGGGAGCACAATCTGCCACTGCTGTGACACAAAATGCCTCCTCTTTCCAAAAAGGGAAGGACCAAGGGATTTAGGACGAGCCTGGAGGAGTTGTGAGAGCATTCCAGGGTTTGTATGTCAAACGCAAACCTCTCTGAGATGACTGGGACGTGATGGGAAGCGTTTAAAAATGCATATTCTGACCTAAAAAGAGCTCATCGGGTTTGCTTTCTAAAAAATGCCCATCCTTGGAGTCCAAAGGACCCCTCTGCTTTCCTGGAATTGCAGGGTGGGGGCTGCTAAAGTGGAGTCACAGCAAAGCAACAGAAAAGGGAAAAATGGGAAAGAGAAACGAGAAAAGGAGAAAATAAGGAGGGGAAAAATAAGGAGAAGGAGAAGGAGAAGGAGGAGGAGGAGGAGGAGGAGGAGGAGGAGGAGGAGGAGGAGAAGGAGAAGGAGAAGGAGAAGGAGAAGGAGAAGGAGAAGGAGAAGGAGAAGGAGAAGGAGAAGGAGAAGGAGAAGGAGAAGGAGAAGGAG
>NW_026623422.1:1061382-1063518 GCF_030028575.1 Malurus melanocephalus
TAAGGCGAGGGTGGGAGCAGCCCTGGGGCCCGGCGGGGTCTGTGCACCTCAAGTCACCTCTGAGCAGTCCCCGAGGAGCGAGCCGAGAGCGGCRCTGATTAAGTGGGTTAATTCCCATCCCGAAATGATTATTTTATCACAGCAGCAGCAGCAGCAGCATTGCATGGCAAGGCACAGGCCCTGCCCGCCGCCAGCCTGCCCCCGAAGAGCTCCAATCTAGGTCAGAGCCGCGCTCCGTTCGTCTTTCAATATTAAACAAAACTGAGGCGCGGCGAAAAACTCATCTGCAGGGGGGTGGGGGTGGCTCCTGCTCCCATCCAGGAGCTCCATGGGAAAGGCAGCCTGGAAAAAATAYGGAGAGAAGGCTGAGGTGCTGGCAGGGTCTCAGACCTGGGAGAACCCGGAGGTGGGAGGATCTGCCCTGTGAGTATTTGATAGATTAGAATCATTAGGGTTGGGAAACACCTCCGAGTTCGAGTACAGCACTGCCATGCCCACCCCTCACTCACTCRTGTCCCCAAGTGCCACATCCAAAATGGGCTTTTAAATCCCCCCAGGGATTGGGGATTTAATTTTGCTCAACYTGCTGCTGTAGGATGGTGGGTTTGTGGCTGGGGAAACCCAAGAGTTCATTTTCTGCTGGAGTTCCATGGGCTGAACCACATCCCAAAGCAAAATTTACCCCACAGACACGAGAAGGGCAGCTCCAGCRCTGCCAAATCTCCAAGGATCCCCAGCAGGATGGAGCCCTGGGACTTTGGGAGCACTGAGCATGGGGAAAAGCAGCAGTTCCCTGTTTCCATGACTCTGGAATCACCATGGAAGGGCTGCTGGTCAGCGTGGTTGGGTCCCCAAGGTCCGATTTTTGTGTCCATTCCCTTCACTCCATCACCTGCTGAAAGGGATCCCAGACTAAATTGAGGCTGGACAAATCCAGGCTCAATTTAGTACCTGTTGGGAGAAGGACACTCCTTTTCCAACCAGGAAAACGCCCTGGCTGGATTTCATCCTCTTGATTTATAGAGCTCGTGGTTTAAGAGATGTTCCTCTCCTCTCRGAACGGAGCGGGCGCTGACAGCTCCATCCATCACCCGGCCTGTCAGGAGCCCCTGACAGTGCTTTAAATAAGCTATAAAAGCGAGATCTCGCTGGTTAACAGTCATAACAGAGCAGGAATCGCTGAGTTTACTTACGTCAGTGCCCGCTGAAATTAATTTCCTTTTAATGGCCGGGCACCGGAGGGGGAGATGGCTGCAGGCTGGAGATGCAGAGATATCCCCAACACGGCWGTGGTGGTGATAAAGCTCCTTTTCCTGCTCGCTCTGGAGGGAGAGGCTGTTTTCACACTCTGCTAAAGGCTAATTAACAGTCTCAAACACCCTCAGAGCTGGGCTGCGAGAGGGGAATGGTGGCACTTTCCTCGTCACCCCCTCGGGGACCCTCCGTGACCAGGGACACATTGAAATGRGACATGCACAGCTCATCAACTTTAAATAAATTAAATAAATTAAATAATTATCAAATAAATATCAACTTCTGTGGTGGATCAATTTCACCTATTTGTCTTTTTTTCCCCCCAAAAAATAGATGTTCATTGCTTATAAAATAGTTGTTGCCACTGAAGTTGAAGATAAACGTTTTTTTTTTTTTTTGTGATTAACCCTTTAACTTGCCTCTGGAAACCTTGAAACGGTGTTAAAACAATTAGTTCTGTTATCCAGAGTTTATTGTGTATATACGACTAAAGAGAGAAACTTGACATAAATGTGATTATCTAGGTCCAACTGAAGGGTGAAATTTAATGTAGGAGCTGTAATTATCCAAAAGGAAGTCTGTTACCATGGGATAAAACYGTCAAAACAATGATGGGAGCTCCCACAAATCATGCAGAAGATCAATCAAGCTAAATCTACGTCACAGCTTGAGAATTTAGAAATCGTGTTTTGACCTCAATTTATGATGCAGCCATTCAAAATATATTTAAAAAATAGGCTGTGGTGCTTCTTCTTAATTAGAAATTAAACTGTTCCTGCAGGGTTGGGACCATGGGAGGGCCAAGTCCTGTTGTGCTCTGCCTAACAAAGCCCAGCCCATCCCAAAAGATCCACCAAAAAAGCCTGCTTTGCCTTTTTGGCA
>NW_026623422.1:1065992-1122054 GCF_030028575.1 Malurus melanocephalus
GCACCAGAAAATTGAGTTTCTGGCACCAGAAAATTGAGTTTTTCCTGCCCCAGGAGGGGAGGGGGTGTCCGGCCACCCCTCAGGGCGTTCCCTGCCCCCAGCAGCAGCCCTAAAACCCTTCAGCCATGCAGGTAAAACTGCTTGATTTGGGAATATCCCCAGCTGGCTCCTGTGCTGCCTGTCCCATAAATCCAGCCGTCCTTCCCCGCTCCGAGCCCTGCTGGAATATTCAGAGCGCCATAAATTCCCTCATCCCTCTCYGGCAGAGCCTCACATAAACCCTTCCTCCAGGATTTAGGGGCAGGTGGGAGGGATTCAACACAAACCCAGCACCCTGAGGTGGTGGAGCTCAAAACAGATCCCCCAAACTGCAGGATCCATGGTGAGGATGGGATATGGAATATGAAAATATGGGATATGGGGATATGGGATACAAAAATAAATATGGGATATGGGGATATGGGATATGAAAATAAATATGGGATATGGGGATATGGGATATGGGGATATGGGATATGAAAATAAATATGGAATATGATGATATGGGATATGAGCATGTGGGATATGAAAATATGGGATATGGGATATGCGATACAAAAATAAATATGGGATATGGGGATATGGGATATGAAAATAAATATGGGATATGGGGATATGGGATATGGGGATACGGGATATGAAAATAAATATGGAATATGATGATATGGGATATGAGCATGTGGGATATGAAAATATGAAATATGGGGATATGGGATATGAGGATATGGGATATGAGGATGTGGAATATGAAAATATGGGATATTGGGATATGGGATGTGAAAATATGGGATATGGGGATATGGGATATGAAAATATGGGATATTGGGATATGGGATGTGAAAATAAATATGGGATATGAGGATATGGGATATGAAAATATGGGATATGAGGATGCGGGATATGAAAATATGGGATATTGGGATATGGGATGTGAAAATAAATATGGGATATGAGGGTATGGGATGTGAAAAGATGGGATATGAGGATATGGGATATAGAGATATGGGATATGAAAATATGGGATATGAGGATGCGGGATATGAAAATATGGGATATGGGAATATGGGATATGAAAATAAATATGGGATATGAGGATATGGGATATGAAAATATGGGATATGAGAATATGGGATATGGGGATATGGGATATGAAAATATGGRATATCTGCAGGGCTGAATCCACGGAAAGCTGCACCAGGAGGTGAGGAAGGAGCAGATCAGAGTCCCAGCCCTGTCAGAGCCTGCACAAATCCCTTCCCTGTCCCCTCCTTATTATTCCAGCCGTGTCCCTGTGCCCGTGGCACTCTCACAGGCAGCTCCAGATCACAGCCAGGGCTGCTCCCAACAGCTGCTGGGGCTTTTTTTCAGGAGAAAAGCTTGTTGTCAGAACGTGCAGGCTTTTAGCAGAAGGATTTAAAGGGTTTTACAGGCAGGGAGCAGGGATGGAACCCCCAGAGGGATCCTTGGATCAGGATCCCAGAGGATGTGAGTGGCTCTTGGGACAAACTGAAGTCAGGGGGTCACACCAGATCCCCAAACTCTTGTTTTCCCCACATTTCTGTACCTTGGCACCAGGTTTGAGACAAGAAGAGGAATTTGGTTGGGTCCTGACACAGTGTTTGGGCCCCCCAAATTTCACTGAGGTTGGAAAAGACCTCCAAGATCCTGGAGTTCAACCTTTTATGGAATAAATTTGGGGGTGCACGGGGGCTCTGTCCCCTCAGTGCCAGGCTGATGGGAACATCTCCCCCACCCAGTGATCCCAGTCCATCCCAGCCTGGCTGCCTGCAATCCCAGCTCTGCACAAATTTTAATTAAATTATGCAAAGTACCTTGCAATGAGCACAAAAATCCTTCCCTGTGAGGCTGTGAGGCCCTGGCACAGGGTGCCCAGAGAAGCTGTGGCTGCCCCTGAATCCCTGGAAGTGTCCAAGGCCAGGTTGGATGGGACATGGAGCAATTTGGGACAGTGGAAGGTGTCCCTACCCATTGCAGGGGGTGGAACTGGATGAACTTTCAGGTCCCTTCCAACCCAAACCCCAAACTCTGATTTTGCACAGATGCAATCAGCACAAACACTTTTTATTGCCCCGTCCCCACCTTTCCTCCAGAAATCCACAGAGCCAGGAGGATGCATTGACCTGGGGAAGGAGATCCCAGACAGAATTTCCCTCCCATCCTCACATTTGTTTTATTGCCCCYGTGGTTATCACAACCTAAAATCCCCTCCTTTTCCATCCACCCCCACCCATTTCCCTCAACATCACATTTTCCCTCCATCACTTCCAGCTCTCTCTCCTTACAAATCCAGGAGTGTTTCCAAAGCCCTCAGCCCAGGATTTTGTCCTCAATGGGTTTTTTATGTGCACAGCATCCACTGCAACCCATCCAACACCTCCAGGGACAAATCCCAGTGCTCTGGGCACCCACCCCAATAGGAAACAGGAGAAATTATTGCCAGGAGCTCAAACCCACAGCCCTGGAAGGGTTAAATGTCCCCRTGCCTGTCCCCTCCCTGTCCTGTCAGTGCTGGAGGTCTCTGAGTTACAGAATAACATGGACAGACCACAGGAAAATCCCACTTTGCTTTAGGATTTACTGAATTCACTAAAGCTCCAAGGTGCTGGGTGAGGGAATCCATCCCCAAAACTCAGCTCAGCTCTTTGTGTGGCTTTGAAACACTTTCAAAACAAAAACATTTGATGCCCATCCCCAGAAAAACAATTAACAAAGGGCATTTCCAACCCCACTTTTTAAACTGTCCAACCTTTCCTCGGTGGGGCACAGCTCTGGTTTTTTTGGGTTTTTTTAGGAAATTTCAAAACTTTCCTCTGTGATTTTCTATAAAATGAGGTTTGAGCAAAACTTTTGGTTTCTCAGGGATAAAGCAACRCATTGGAATCATTCTGCTGCTTTAAGTGCTTCATTTTGGAGRGTCCACAACCAAATCCGTGGCAGGGAAAGGGAAAATTAAATTAATCCCCCAGGTTTTGGCCACAAATGCTCCAGGGCTCAGAATTTTCACCTCATTTGAGAGCCAGCCCCGTCCAAACACGTCAGGTTTTCCTGGGAAAGCTGAATCTTTGCACACCCCAGAGAGCCAACAGCCCCCAGTCCATCAGAGCAATCCCAAATCCCTGCAGAAAACACAGATTTTTTTTTTTAATTTTCTTTTTTTTTTTCTTTTTTCTGTCTGGCAGGGAGGATAAAGAGGGAAATGACAGAATTAGCAGCTCTTCTGGCGAGGAGGAGCTGTGTTTTTTGGAGGAACCAGACCCTGGCTCCAGCATGGGCACGGGACACTCTTCCTAAAGCCAAAACCCCTGCCCTGATAAGCAGCATCCCCTCACTCCCCACATCTTTTTTCCCCCCATCATCCCCTTCTTTGTCCCATCTGCACAGGAGGTCACTCAGTTCATGCTTTTTTTTTTTGTTATTTATTCCCTTATTCTATTTTCCTGTCCCCAAATCCCTCAGCATTTCTGAGCCAAATCAAAGCTCTGCTATAGGCTGGGTTATTTTTATTTTTTTTTTTAATTACTCATAATTAAGTGATTCTTGGCAGGGAGGATCGTGGAAAGAGTGTTAACCCACAGACAGGAATTCAGCTAGGAATTTCCTCTTAGCCTCCTAACCCTAAATACATCTGGAAAAACCTACAATCTTTATTGCAGCAGCATTTCCTTGGGAACTGAGCCCCCGTGCAGCACCCCAGGACTTTTATCACAAAACCAACAGCAACACCTCCAGCTGCACCTTTGGCTCAGCGTTTGCTCGGCTCCACCTTTTCTTTTTTCCTGCAAAGCCACCAGGAAAAAACCTCCAGATCCTTTTAGGGACRGGGTTTGAGCAACCTGTGAGGTGTCCCTGCCCAGGGCAKGGGGTTTGGAAGGAGATGAGTGGGCAGATCCCATCCAACCCAAATCATTCTGTGATTTCAGGGGATTTTCCAGGGTTTTGGCTGGTGCTGGACAGAGGGAGCATCACCTGTGCCCACACAGCTCCARAAATCGCAGCTCTGAACATCTGCTGGGAGCTCTGCAGGGATTTTGGATGCTGTTCCCATTGAGCTGATGATTTCCATGATTTCCACGAGTTTCAGCCTGGCTGGGAGCAAAGTGGCTTTGGAGAGGGCAGGAAAAGAGGAAATCCCTGATGGAAATAAGGGGTGCATCCCTTCCTGCATCAGCAGAGCTGGGGCTGCCCAAGGGCTGAATCTCAAATCCTGGGGCACACAGGGATGCAGGAGCCAGCCCTGAAATCYTGTCCAAGCTCAGAAGCAGAACCCAAAATGCTCAGAGGAGCAGTTTTACCCAGGCTGAGCTACTTCCCAAAACCTCAGCACCTTTTGGGGGCCAGGTCCTGGCACAGGCTGCTCAGAGAAATTTGGGATGTCTCATCCTTGGAAATGTCCAAGGGCAGGCTGGACAGGGCTTGGAGCACCCTGGGATGGTGGAATTCCGCGATCTTTAGGATCCTTCCAACCCAAAGCATTCTGTGATTCCATGATTCAAACATCCCTCTCTAAATGCCCCAAAACAAAAGAAGCTGAGCTCACACAACCCCAACACCTTGATTTACTTTGAGCTCATCACACATTGCAGTTCAGCACCACTTTCCMAAATAAGCTCAAGGAAAATCCTGTCTCCAGGACTGTCAGCTCTAAATATTCATAAGTCATGAGACTGCCTTCAAAATCGGCAGTTTAAAAAAAAATCTCACTCTTACATTGCTATTATTCAAAATTGTCTTAATTTTTTTTTTTCTTGTTCTATATTTGGCTTTCTTTTGATGTGCGCTCTCTTTGGGGTTGTGTTTCCCCCTGCAACCATGTGGGCTTTAAGAAATGAAAAATAAAAGAAAAAAAAATAAAGCTGCAATTCTGATACATTCACACAGCTCTGGGTGCTAATCCTTAAAACAAAGCAGACAGGAGAGGGAAAAAAAAAACAATAAGGAAGATGCCACAACAGTGATGGGGAGCTCCAGGAATTTGTCCCCACATCCAGAATCCTGCCTGGAATTCAGGGTGTTTTGGGGGATCCATGTCCTGTGCTCAAGAGCAGGGACRGGGACAAAGGGGAGCGTGTGCCAGGGAGATTTTGGTTCTGCCAGGTCTGGATTTGCAAGAAAAGCCAGAGCTGACCATAAAACTGCAGGAAAAATCCGAGAAAAAAACTCTGTGAGGGGACAGAGCTGTGAGTGAATGAAATTCCCAGGAAAGGGATAAAAGGGACAGGGAGAACCCCATTCCCCACAGCAGCAAACTCCACCCAGGCTGAGAAAAATAAAAATCACTCTGATTCCTGCTGCGGGAATTAAAGGAAATCCCGACACATCCCCGACGAGCCGGGAACACTCCTGTGCTCCCCTCCCATCCCAAATCTGAGCTGATCCCGCCAGGCAAACACTTCCCAAAATCCGATTAAATTGAAGGGATGAGCGCTGCACGGGCGGGAGCACCCGCGAAATCACCGGGGAATAAAAACCTCAAAAAACCTCCGGGGCTTTGATGGCTGCGGGTGGATTCTCCAAGGAAAGATTTTACCTTGTAAATCCTGGAGCGAAAAGTTTGGGGTTAGCGCTGGGGAAAGGAATTAAAAAAAAAAAAAAAAAAAAAAAAAAAAAAAAAAAAAAAAAAAACCAGAAAAAGAGGGAAGTGAAAAGCAAATATTGGGAGCAGAGAAACCTCCCAGAGCCAGCACAGTGTTATTAATGACATCGGATTAATTGTGGATAGCGAGGAGGCTCTGGAAAAGTAAAAAAAAGGTGGTTTAGTGCGGATCCAGGATCAAATAAAACAAAAGGAATAAAGCTGGCTGTTTCCCAGCAGCTGTCTGTCCCAGGTGGAAAACCGCAGGTATTTGTGAAGGATTCAGCTCGAAGGATAAAGAAATGTAAAAACAACAGGTTCCAAGGGGAGGATGTGCAGGGAATAAGCACCAAACACGAGCGATCTCCTTCCTGGTGAGCTAAAGCTCAGCTTTACCAACAGCCCTGAACGCTGCAGGGAATTCCAGGGGGGAATTCCAGCAGGATTTTGAATGGAAAAACCCCGACATTGRAAAGCAGAGCTGCAAATTCKTTAAGACTYGATGATCTTGGAGGTGTTTTGCAGCCTTAGGGATTCTGTGRGGGATTGGGGCTGATGGCAGGAGGGGAATTTGGGGTATGAGGAGGATTCCAACCCCACAGGATGAGGGTCAGCACCCAGGGGAGCCCCAATCCCACCAGGCTGAGCTCAGCAAAACCAGCAATTCCCATTTCTCTCCATCTGCCTTGTGGGGATTGCGAGGGTGGGATGTGACCTTACACCACAGAGAAGCTCGGCAGGAAAACCACACGCCCAGATCCAGCAAGGGAACCTGCAAAGGCACAGAAAAAGCACAGAAATGATCCTAAGGGCAGAGAAAAAACCCTGTGGAAAGGACCAAAAGGATCTCATCCTGATTAAGCTTCTGGGAAAGACGATTGAGAGATTTCCTCTGGGAAAGATGATTGGCACTGGCTTGGATGGGTTCAGGGTGAGACACAGACACAGCCCAGAGAAGCTGTGGCTGCCCCTGGATCCCTGGAAATGTCCAAGGCTAGGCTGGATGGGGTTTGGAGCACCCTGGGACAGTGGAAGTTGTCCCTGCCCATGGCAGGGGTTGGGAATTAAATGAGTTTTAAAGTTCCTTCCAGCCCAAACCGTTCTATGAATTTCTGATCCCTCATCTTCCTTCACCTCCCAGCATTAATTAACGCACTCATTTACCCAGGGTGGTTAATAATTCACACTGGAAACTCCTCAGGGGTGAGGAGCAGGAGGACACTCAAACCTGAGCACGATCCTACAGTGACCCTCTGCCAACAGCAACAAAAACACACCAGGAACTGCTGATCCCAGAGGGAAAAAAACCTTCAAATTGCTGCCTCAACCTCTGAGAGACACGAGCTGCCCCTGTCACAGCTTCACAGGAGGTGAGGATGTGAGAGCTCAGCCTTCATCCCATCCCTCCTGGGAGCAGAGTTTGAGACAGCCCCAGGGCTGGGCACTGCCGTCAGGATCCCAAAGGAAAGGATCCCAAAGGACAGGATCCTAAATGACAGGATCCCAAAGGACAGGATCCTAAAGGACAGGATCCCAAAGGACAGGATTGGATTCCAAAGGACAGGATCCTAAAGGACAGGATCCCAAAGGACAGGATCCCAAATGACAGGATCCCAAAGGACAGGATCAGATCCCAAAGGACAGGATCCCAAAGGACATGATCAGATCCCAAAGGACAGGATCCCAAAGGACATGATCAGATCCCAAAGGACAGGATCCCAAAGGACAGGATCAGATCCCAAAGGACAGGATCCCAAAGGACAGGATCCCAAATGACAGGATCCCAAAGGACAGGATTCCATCCGAAATCACAGGATCCCAAATGACAGGATCAGATTCCAAAAGACAGGATCCCAAAGGACAGGATCCTAAATGACAGGATGCCAAAGGACAGGATCCCAAAGGACAGGATCGGATCCCAAATGATAGGATCCCAAGGGACAGGATCCCAAAGGACAGGATCCCAAAGGACAGGATCCCAAACGATACCAGGGCTTAGGGCACGGCTCCACTGCAAACCCTGGGCTGCAGCATCTCCCACTGTGGATTTATTTGCTTCAAAGCCGAGATATTTGGGGTTTTTTTCAGGGTGAGAGTGTCTCCAGTTGAGAAGGGCAGGACCTGGTGCTTTGATCCACAGGAGCCGCTTGTGGAGACATCGATGGAGCTTCTCCCTCTCAGGTCAAACACAACAGAGCTTTACAGAGCTGCCAAACCCCACAGCTTCCAAAACTTCCCCTAAAACCAGGAGAAGCAGAGCAGCAGCTCCATCCCCCTGCAGCAGAGCAYGGGGCTCTCTCTCCTCCCAGGATCGTGTTTATAAATTGCACTTTGAACACAGAATGTGCCAAACCCTCCAAATCTGCAAAGTGTCTGGGTCCTGCTCCCAGCCAGTCTGGCACCCTGAGACACTTGAAAAGGCTTTGGGCTTTCCAGGGAATTTCTGCTGTGTTTGCTGCACTTGGGATGTCTCCAGTATAACCAGAACCACTGGGGAGTCATTGAACCCYTGAATTTTTCTGTAAATGTCACCTTAAGGATATTTTGGGTATTTTAATTGATCTTCTTGTTTGAAATAAAGTTAAAAATGCTGTGAGTTGCYGCAGAACAAACCACTCCCAACATTTGTGTGCAGAACCTGGTGGAGGAGAGATGATGCTCAGTGTGGAATTCACTCACACCAAACTGGTGGAAGTGTTCTGGGTTGGGAAAACTTTATGCAGATCCCAAGTTTTTCTATTTAAGGCAAATTGCAGCAGTGGAGCTTTGCATTTTTGAGCAAAGACCAACAAAWATCACCTTCCCTGGCAGCTGGATGGGATATTTTTTAGGATGTAGACCGTAAGTTGCTCCTTTGAATACAACTGGCACTGAGGCTGTAGATCCTGCCTCTTGACTGGGGGGGCTTTCTTTAATAATTGAAATTATTTAAATTTAAATGAGAACCTCCTTTTCCTCTGCCTGAAAATCCTACCCAGGTGAAGAAAAGAAGAGGTTTGGATATTTCTGTGCTTCCTCACACTGCAAATCCTTGGGTGGGACACAATGGAGCTGAGCTGGATCCTGCATGGACACAGCAAACCTGGAGTGTCTCAAGTTCAGATTCTTCTTCTCCCCACGTGTCCAAGTCCTTTCTGCACTCMCTGGACATGGGAATGTCCCTGCCTGGGGATTGTCACAGCAGGAAAGAGAGGAGTTCACTGTCCATGAGCTCAGGATCCTGCAGATCTCCACGGTGATAGGAGCCCTGCAGTTCCYATTCTCTGGATACAAAAGGGGAAATGAAAAACAGCCAACCCAAGGGCTGAGCAGGGAAATGGCAGAAGTCAAACCTGCCCTCCCTGATAGCTCATGGCTTCCTCTGGAAAATGGTAATTTTTTGGTTTTAGGTGCCCAAGCAGCTCCCACGATATGGAGTGGCTGTGGCAGCACCTCTTGGTGCCTTTCTGCCACTGAGAGCTGGAGAGGGATTTTGGATTAGGAATGGAGACACAGGACAGGGGGGAATGACTTCCCACTGCCAGAGGGCAGGGATGGACGGGATATTGGGAAGAAATTCCTGGCTGTGAGGGTGGGGAGGCCCTGGCACAGGGTGCACAGGGAAGCTGTGGCTGCCCCTGGATCCCTGGCAGTGCCCAAGGCCAGGCTGGATGGGGTTTTGGAGCAGCCTGGGATGGTGGAAGGTGTCCCTGACATGGCAGGGGATGGAATGGGATGATCCTTGAGATCCTTCCCAACCCAAACCATTCCATGATTCCTCCTGGCCCTCTCACAGGTAAGGTTGGCTAAACCACATCAGAAGCCAGCACAGATCCCCTTTGTACAGACACAGCCTGGACAAAGCTCAGCTTAATCCTCATCTGGACCCTCCCATCAGGGAATTACTCCAGCCCATCCTCCCTTCCTCCACCCTCCCTGACTCCTCACTTCCATTTCATCAGGGACAAATCAAGAGGGGATTCTAATTCCTCCAGAATTAGATTTTGCCTCGTTTCAAAKGCCAGGCCTTGAGGTCTCCTTTAAAAATAAAGCATTTAATGCCCATACCCTCCAAAATTTCTTTGCACATTTAATTATTTAATTATTTACAGACACGCCTATGATTTTTAGCCCTGATGTAATTTGGGTTCTACTGAATTGCTTTCTGCTGTGAAGTGTTTTCTCATCTCAAGGCTGTCTTCAGACAGGAGTTTTCAGYGAGTTGAAAAGAACTATCAGGCTCAGACTCCTCTGTCAAACTTCTGTCTGCCTCAGTTTTACATGAAAGAGATTTCTTAAGTTCCTCCTAAAAATATGCATCCATCCAGCCATGCCTTGAAAGACAAAGAAAAGCAGGAGTCACAGACACCCTGGAAACCTCTCACAAAGATGATTTCCCAGCAGCACGAGCTGCAGCGAGTGAGTAGTGAAATTTTACAGCCAGGTAACACRGAGACAGAAATCGATGCTCCCTTCAAAGGGGGAGGGGAAAAAAAGACCATGGCATCTTTAATCAGGGAGCTGGAAGGATGARGAGAAAAGCAGCAAAGGAATGGGATCATTAGGATGATGTTTGGTCCTGTTGTCTTGCATAAAATGGAGAGTAGGCTCAAAGCTGAAGGTTTCAATTAAAAAACAAACCTGGGACAGAATTGATACAAAATGCACACTATTTGCATGACAAACTCACAGGTCAGTCCTGAGAAGTGCTGAGGGTCACTCTGGGATATGAGCTGGACATTTCTGCTGCTCTGGAGCCAGGCTGGAATGTTCACCTGGAGAAGGCTCCAGGGAGAGCTCAGAGCCCCTTCCAGCCCTAAAGGGGCTCCAGGAGAGCTGGAGAGGGACTGGGGACAAGGGATGGAGGGACAGGACACGGGGAATGGCTTCAAACTGCCAGAGGGCAGGGATGGATGGGATATTGGGAATTCCTGTCTGGGAGGGTGCCCAGAGAAGCTGTGGCTGCCCCTGGATCCCTGGAAGTGCCCAAGGCCAGATTGGACAGGATTTGGAGCACCCTGGGACAGTGGAAGGTGTCCCTGGCCACGGTGGGGGTGGAATGGGATGAGCTTTAATGTCCCTTCCGACCCACCCCGCTGAGAATTCTCTGAGCCTGTCCAAAAATCCAGCAGGACCAAATCCACACCTTTAGGAACTTATTTACAGTGTCCTGGAGTGAAGCTGCTCCCTGCACAGCAATCCACAGGAAAAAGGATTTAATTCTTCCCTTGGGAGGTGGGCACGGTTACACTCAAACATCCCAAAGCTTCCCATTTGCCTGGGAACACCTTCCCTGGGAAGGATTTAGCACTCTTGACTTCCAKGGAAGCACAAGAGCCAGCTGGCAGATGACCACATCTAGAAAACATTGCACATATCCTTATTTCCCTTCCCTGTGCTCACGCCAACATTTTTTTTCCAAGTCCTAAAAAAGGCTGACAGTTCACTTTAGCTCCTTTTAAAAAACCAAGCTCCCGTACTCACAAAGGCTGCCTACAAAAAAAAGGAACAGAGAATACACAGATGGAAAACAAAACACTGAATTCCCATTATGGAAATTAATTTTAAGAGTCACAAAGCATATTATTCCTGGAAATTGCTTTTATTTAGCAATTACGTTAACCCTGCAAGAAGGCAGCTGGCGCTGAAAACAAACAGTTCAATTTGAAAATCAGGGAAGGGAATTAACTGAAATTCCAGGGCACTCACACCTCAATACGCTCCACTACCTCCAATATTTAAGAATCCTCAATCAAAGGCTTCAGGTTTTGTTTGCTGAGCAGAAAGGGGATAAAAGAGTARAAGAACCTGTTTATTTTTGAAGTAATTTATATGTTTTCTTTCAAACCAAAGTCAAGCCCTGACAACCAACCAGCAGGGAAAATAAACTGAAGGAGTCAGTGACAATAYTGAGATAATATTTTAATTTGTTTTATATTTTTTTTCCTGTAAAATGGCTTGTACTTCCACAGGTACAACAGCAAAGAAATTATTCCAGTCCATTTCACACGGCGTATAAAAAGACCAATTTTACAAATATACCCAGAAGTTGAACAGCTGCTAACACTGTTTTAAGGTAAACATCACTCCTCCGTCGCACAGGGCTCTCTGTGGGATGGGAGAGGCTTTTCCTACGGCTGTGAGGAGCCTTCCAAGAGCTCTCCATCATGGATTTAAYCCAAATGGAGAGAAATACCCATCCCTAACCCCCAGGACACCACCGGGAGGGATTTTAGGTGACTTGGAGACTGGCTTGGCCACCAGGAAAGTATAAATATGCCCCCAACGAGGGAATCTCGACAGACATTGTTTTTTTTCTGGAGTTTGGGTGTCCAAGTCGCTCCTGTTTTTGTTCTGCTGCCAAAAAACAAAAACTGARCAGCACAAAGAGTGAAGTTCCATCTTTACTGCCCTTCCAGGGTGAYTCCACTGCTCTTCCAAGATCCAAGTGCCTGCTGCAGTCAGGGGGACACAGTTGGCAGAGCCACTGYAATTCCATCCTAGAAATTACCCCTCTCCATCCCCCACCCCCCAAACCAGCCTTACCTTCTACGTTTGTCTTTTAACTCACAACACCAAGCGTGCAGACTTGTGATGAGTGCTTAGAAAACTCAGAGTAATGAGAAAAATCTGGAAAAAGACACTTGCAACCCCAGGGTGTGTTTTCCTTCCAAGCTGCATTTACTTGTTTACCTGCAACTGCATGGATAAATAGAAAATGAGGAGCCAAGGACTCACAAGAGAGTGAAAGATGAGGAAATGAGGAGGAAGAGCCAGGACAGTTTTCCTACCATGTTAAAAATGGATTTCAATGCCTGTCAGTCCTCACCACAGCCAGATCCCTACCAATGGTTCTCAACCCCAGGAAAGTGTCAAGACTCTGGGATGGAGGGACAAAACCACGATGGTCTTGGAGCAGTTTCCTTCCACTTCCATAAGAATGAAAAAATGGTGAGGAAGTGACCAAGAGTGACCACAGCTGAACCACATTTCCTTCGAGTGCTGTGAGCACTAAAATAGTTGAGTTCTGTTCAGTTCCAYTGCAGTTTCTCACTGTGACACACTCAGCATCTCCAGCTCCTCGCTCAGGCTCTGAAGCCAAACCCTCCCATTCCAGGAACGCCATTAAAACACCGAGGAGTGTTTCTCTGGGARGATAACGGGCTTTCCACAACATCCCAGAATTTCCTAACAAACTGAGGAGAATTCTTTTCAGAGGATGGATGAGGTCTGATAGCAGGAACAGCTCCAATCACATTTTTGACTGGCTTCTGGCATGCCTTTGCTTCAAGGTGGATCTGTCCCTACTGGAACCAGCCCAACCATGGCATTCATCTYTTCTGCTCCCCATTCCCACCCTCACAATTGAAAAAAAAAAATCTTCCTTAATTACTCAGCCTGTGACTGTACCTTGATGCATAGAACAAACACATTTAAAAAAAAATTAATGAGGAAAATGCAGTCTTATGTGAACTCTCCTGTACAACTGGACAATTCCCAGTAAGAACAGTGTTCACCACTCCTTTTATTTAGACTTGAACACTCTCCCAAAAAGCTGCCAGGAAAAAGGGAAGTGTTCCAGCTCCAGTGTGCATGGATATGACAGATATATTTTTTAAAAAAAAAAGATCATACTAGAAAAATACTTATACTCTAAGGTATGCAGTCAAAGCTGGTTTTGAAGCCTTCAAATAGAATCAACAGTAACAGGTGAGAAAAAAATCCTTCTGGAATACATTGCCAGCACTGGAAATGGTATGCAAGGAACATCATAACACTGAAATAATGAATAAACTTTTAAAACWAAGTTTGAAGGTGGCTCTCAAGTTTACTGACTCCAGTTTTATTTAYCCATAAACGCCTTTTTCCTATTGAAGTACCAGAGGAGAGGAGGTGTTGATGGAGCTGAGGGAAGGCAAGGGGTAAGAGCTGAATGCTCCATCATTTCACCAGAGCAGAACACATGGCAGCAGAGTTTGAGAAAAATCACCAAGTCACCAAGTTTGAGAAAAATCACCAAAAATCACTGCCTCCCCAGTAAATCCAGCTCTGCGGGACTCAGCAAAGTCCCCAGATTCTCTGCAAACCATGCAAGATTGCTTTCCAGGAAAGAATCTGCCCCTCTGCTCACACACCCACAGTGCTGTGTCCAGCTCTGGGCTCCTCAGGACAGGAGGGACATGGAGATCCTGGAGCAGGAACAGCAGAGGGCAAATCCTCCCCAGGGGATTAAGGGAGTGGAGCAGCCCCTTAGGAGGAAATGCTGGGGGAGCTGGGGCTGTTCAGCCTCRAGAAGAGACACTGAGAGGGGCCCTCATCCAAGGGTATGAATATCTAAAGGGGGTGCCAAGAAGATGGACCAGGCTCTGCTCCGTGGGGCCAGCAATGGCACACGAGGAAGGGGCAGGAACTGATGCCCAAAAATTCCACCTGGACGTGAGGAAGAACTTCTTTCCTGTGCGGTGAGCCCTGAACAGATTGACTAGAGAGGGAGTGGAGTCTCCACCACTGGGGATCTTCCAGAACCATCTGGACACAATCCTACACCATGCACTCCTTCTTCAGCAAGGAGGTGGGACCAGATGAGCCCCACAGTCACTTCCCAGCCTTGCCCATTCCAAGATTCTGAGCCTTTTCCTTCCTGCAGTATTCCTTGTGTCATACAAAACTGCTGATGGCGAAAGAAAAAAAAAATCTTGTTTAAACAGCTTCAAACAGACACGTCCCTTGGATACAAACCATTATCCAGCGYTCAGCTTCACACCAGCCAAACACACCAAGGCTGATGGCGCGCTCGAGGATCCTTCCAGCACTGTACATTCACTTTCCACAGGGAACACGAAGGGATATGAAGCCCTGAAGCAGCAATTAAACTGCACCGGCGAAGGAGAAGAGTAAAGCAGCTGGGGAAGGGAGGTGGGGTGTTTCCAATCCACTGGGGCTCGGAGGAGATGAGAGCACGCGCTCGCCCTGAGCAGCGCAGCCGCAGCCGGGAACGCCGCGCACGGAGCTCCACGAGCCCGAATCCACCCCGGAGCAGCTCCAGCAGCGTGTCCAGAGCATCCAGTGAGGAAYGASTGAAGCRTTTCAGAGTCCAGCAGGGAGGAGGYGMGGTGAGGCCGCCTCTCCCAGATGAGGTAATTCTGATTACAGRAATAACGCTGCRGAGTGGGACCTGAGGAACCTGCACGGGATTGGGAGCGAGGAGGAGGCACCTTCACATCCAGGACGCGAGGAACTGAAGGCCAAAGGAGTTTCTTCCCCAGCTGCTCTCCGTGGAGATGAGCCAYGAGGTTTCCTTGTGGGAGTAAGGACTTGGAAAATGGAATCACAAGAGGAACTCTTTGAAAAGGCACTAGGAAGAAGCATATAGTTTTAGGTTAACAAGGTTTATCCTGTTTCAAATCACTGAGTGGAACAAAACTGGATGGACAGTTTGGGGCTTTTATAAAAAAAATTGCTGCAGAGTTTTGTTTTTTTTTCTTAACAGCAAAAGCATAAAAAGAAAAGTAAAGCTATTTTCAAATTATTAAAATGCTGAACATGTATACAGCAAAATTATATTAAGAACAGCAGCAGACAAAGTAAATCCCATCACCATTGGCAAGGGACATGTAAAATGTTTATAAGGTTAACTATAAAACAATTTTACAACAAAATATGAACAGGCCAATTCAAGTATATCTATATACAGAATATATTAAAAATCATATAAATTATATATTTATACWAAGGGCACAAATATAGCAAAAAGCTATAGCTGATTAAACAGAACTGAGCTTGAATGATCAATTTCATCTAGAGATGTTACAGATTTCTCCAAATTTTTTTTTTTTTTAAACCTGGATAGATTGATACCTCAGATACCAAGAGTACAGAAAGCATAAGAAATAAAACCCCCACAAATCAAAGTGTTATCACTCTGCATGAAATGAGTCTAACAGTGGGCAGGGTACATCTCATATGAAATTCTGATTTAATTATTTCCATAGTAAACATTTATCAGCTCTCTTAAAAAGTCACAAATTTCAAGTGATCCACTTCAGATGTACCACCCCGGTGCATATATTTGATTACATTTGAATGTTGTTTGATTTGCAAACATTTGGGAAAAAAAGAGATACAAACACAACTCAATCTGCAAAAGAAAAGGTGACAGATGGCAGCAAGTWGAAAAGTGAACAAAAATGCTCAACTGAACTGGAAATGATGCTCTCCCTCCTAGTGAAAATGCTTTAAAGTGAGCTTAAAAAATAAGTTATTTAAAATTGCTTTTTTATTTCAAAACATAACAGCAAATAACACAATGCACTGAAGCTCTTGAGAGTCTAAACAGTCCCAGCCGTGGGCTTAAATTCAAACATAGCCTAAGTGCTTTCCTGAATTCAGGTTTATGTAAATAAATTCTGTRTCAGTTGTACCTAAACCTCATGTTGTGCTGTGGCACCACCCCTTCATCTCTGCAGCAAAGCCTGGACACATCTCTGCTCCATCAGGGCTCCAGAGAAACTGTGGCTGCCCCATCCCTGGGAATATCCAAAACCAGGGCTTGGAGCAGCCTGGGATAGTAGAAGGTGTCCCTGCCCATCAGTTGGAACTGATGAGTTTTAAGGTCCCTTCCATCCCAAACCATTCTGGGATCCTGTGGCCTCCGCTCACCCAAAGGTCCTGGGTAAGGAGCAGTGAGGGCGAGCGAGGTGAAACACAAATAAAAAGGCCAAAATACACACACAGAGAAYATCAGCTTAAAGCCCAGAGCTAAGCATGGAAAACAGTAAAGTGGTTTCACCAGATGCAGGTTAAATGGGAAAAAAAAAAAGACAGAAAACAATCAGCCATCTCCCATACCTAATAGCCAGTGGATATCTATTACACTGAAAGGAAATCAATGCAAACAGGATTTCCTCAGTTTCAAGTAATCTTTGATGCCTTTTTGGCCAGCTGTGTTATACCATAATAGATATTTTAATAGCTTTTATCCTYGACACTTTAGGCAGCTAATTTTTCTCTTACATATCCAATTATCTCTAGTGAACATTCACCTATGGTTGTCCACACATTCTGTATTTGCTCCTTGAGAAACTATTCAAGTTAAATTATATTGCAAATTAAAGACAGTTACATTCTGTATGTTCCTTCTAGATTTGAAAAATAGGTTTTAAAGGCTTGTCAAAGTTTAGAAGAAAAAACCTTTCCATTAAAAAATCTTAGCTTAAAAAAATCATTTAAGACACCTTTTTTTTGATCCGGGTACTAATAAAAAGATTACAAATATACTACAATTTGACCAAGAAGACTCCATGAATATGCTGCTTTTGAGCATGCAACACCACTGATATCTGTCAAGTTCCAGGTATCAATGTATCCCAATTCCACCAAAGTCCCTCCATTTCCTCGTCGCTTCCCCAACCCCACCCTACCGCCCCTGTTAATAACATTATAAAAAAAGGTAAAATCTAGAGTTAGTGGCAAAAATCTTCACAGTAAATCGTTAAAGAAAACTTTTATTATGGTCACTGCAAAGCGATTTCTCAGTCGATGGGGCCCTGAAAGATGAGCTTGACGCAGTTGTGCTCCCCGGAGAGCTGCGTGGCGCAGAACGGGCAGGCGGCGTGGAACGCGTGAGTCCCGTGGGGCAGCGGGATTTGGGACCAATATTTGGCAGTTTTCTCGGAGCACACGTGTCCACAGGGGGTGAAAGCGTGGGTGGGAGGCCCGGCGTCCACGTAAAAGCCGGCCTCGCAGCCCAGCCACAGAGGCACGTAGGGGCCAACGGTTCTGCACATGGGGCACTCGCGCTCGTTGGCTTCCGTGTCGCTGCGGTGGCCCCAGTTGTGGTAGCCGTGCACGTGGCCGCAGCTGAGGTAGGCCCAAGGCTGCTTCTCCTCCACCACGTCCTTGCGGTTGATGCTGGGGAAAGCCAAGGTGTTCAAGCCCACGGGGCACTGGGGCCGCGCCGCGTTGATCTCCTGCCGCAGCGCCTCGATGTGTTTCTGGGTGGGCGTGTGCAGCAGTCCGTCCGCCGTTCTCCACAGCAGCGTGGCCCCGCACAGGTCGATCAAGGAGCCGTCCTGAAGGATGTTGGTCTCGTTTTCTACCTGGTGGCAGGACACAAGGGGAGCTGGTTTAGCCTCAGAGCTTTTACAGGTCAGTTSTGCACCCTCATTCTCAGCATCAYCCCCTTTACGTGACACTTACAAGCACCAGTCCCTTATTCTGTGCATTTCCAGTCGCAACACAAATTATTATACCCAGTCTTCAGGCCTGCMATTCTTTGGGAAAGGTATTAAATTACTAATCACTCCTTACCCCTGAGCATGCACTTTTTTCTCCAATATTGATTCTCTGTGTGCCTTTGTCATATTTCAGTAAGTCCTGATAGACTGAAGAAAAGACGTGCCATTCCCTAAGGGCTGCATTAGCAGATTCTCTCCTGGAATTATTTGCCCACACAGACTGAGAGAAGCTGCTCACACAGTTAAAAAAAAAAACTGCTATTCAGGACAGATCAGCTGTCCTGTCTCTGAGATACTATTTTTTCTGGGGTTGTGGCATTTTGCAGAAGCATGGACTTGCAGAGTGTGCCTCAGCAGCACAGGTACCTGCATGGCTTATCATTGCAGCAGACTGAATTACCAGCTGAATTTCTCAGGTGACAAATTCTGCAACTGAAGCCACACAGGCTCAGCCTGTGAACAATTAYCCACCCCACTCGTTAGGCCTTTGATTTAATGAGGTATTCCAAGGAAACACAGCCCCAGTGTGCACTGCCTAAAGGCTTCTCTCTGATTAAAAGCAGGTACTTAAAACATTTTCAAGGGATTATGCCAAACACACATTGCACTTGGCTGAAATATTCTTTATTTAATGTCACAAACATATAAGCAAAATGTGCTTTTGCTATCACTTCATTAATGATTAATATATATTCAAAAAGCTCTTTATAAAATTAAAGAGAAAAACAGACCTATTGCCTGGCTTTACTCACAGAAAGTATGCAGAAAATACCACTAATGCAGAACAAATWGCTAAATACAAACAAATACATTAAGTAGGTCACATGAAATCATCACATCTGCCTAAGAATACTATGAATGACAACCAATTTGGCATTTACATTTTAATCCAGTTTAAATTCACAGATTAACTGTGGATCATCCTTGCAGAAAACACCTCAGTGGTACAACACAGACTAGAGATAAGAGGTCACCAGTGCAAAGTAATTCCAGCAGAAAAATTTAGTGGTTCAAGCAGAGATGAGAGAAGCCTAGATTTGATGCTCTTTTCAGATAATTCCTYCACAAACAGCCAAGCAAAAAGCTCCCTCATACTCAACGTGTTCAACTCATTATACAGCCTGCATTTGGTTTTATGAACCCAATCAACGAATACTGATCACATCAATACCAGTGTGCCATGTAATTTTATTTAAATGAGAATTCAAGTCATTTTGGATGCAGGGAGGGGGATTCATTTGTTTTGCTGTRCCTCTCTTTAGCAGCACTAAAAAGGTGTTTAGCTACCCACGTTCAAAGCTGCAATTGCCACATCATCTGTCCAGGTCCCCAGGCGACATTCCCTGCCACCGTCAGTGTGACAAAGCAATTTATGTCCTGCAGGGCGTCTGCTGAAAGCAGAACAGCCCAACTCCGTTCCCCTCACTCTTTCAGCAGTCAGTTTTGTGAAAAGCCAACAGCAGAGCTGCAAAGTCAGTTCTCTCCTGGCTGTACGTGTCATGGGTCTCTGGCAGCTGAAATGTCTCACTTCTGGGAAAGGAAAAGGCCACCCTGACTCACAGGAGAAAACAGGAATATATTTTCAGGGCTTCTCTTACCTTCCTAGTGGCAGGGAAATTAAACAAAAGCTGCTTTACCCAAACTGCTTTTGCAGTAAGTGAACTCTTCAGGCAGGACTGCAAAAGACAGCTCCCCRTGCAGCAAATTCCAGACATCCCCATGCCCCAGAAGAACATATCAGAGATGGACATTCCAGAGCAGAGCTTATTTAACTTTTACACTCTGTGCTATCCTCAGTTGGAAAAGTGGCATTAGCAGAAAGTTTTGAGTGTTCTCCCATAARTAACAGAACAGCAGTGCAAAATCTGCTGGAACACACAGAGAYTTGGATGCTTGCAGTGCCGTAGCTGCCTCCATCCAGGGCCAGGAAAACAAGTGTCCCTCTTTTCATTTTAGTCACTTCCCACTTACCAGTTTGCCCCTCTGCTGAGCAGACCTGGTCTCCCGGAGCGTGTACACATCCCCACAGACKGAGATCTCCCGCCACACTCCAGGCTTGGACTCCTCCGTGAAGCCTCCTTTGGGATGCATCACCAGCACCCCATTGGTTGTCAATCCATCCATGTGGCCATCAGGGTTTTTCCACTTGGCCGCTTTTTCCTACGTGTGACAGTCACAATGATGATCAAAAATACATCAAACCAACCTAGAGAAAATCCACTAACAGTTACTAAAGCAGAGCTTCATTRTTAAAGGCAATTATGACCATGAGTCTCTGCTGGTGATAACTCAGGCACATAAAACTGCAGTTGCTACTTAACACTGCAGCTGCTGCATTGGAGTAATAAAAGTATAATGGCAGTACAAGTTATCAACCAGTATAAGGAGATTTGGGGGCTTGAAAATAACAGAATATAAACCAGAGTTTGCTCATAACATCATTATTAGCAGTACTTACACCAAGAAATATATTTTTAGACGAGTCAAAGCCAGCTGCAAAGATCCGTGCTGTGTAAGGTGGGTTTCTGTCACAAACAATCCTGCAGGCAAATCTGGAGATAGTGCTCTGCGTAATCTGGGTTTCGTCATTATTTTGACTTCCAGAAATAGTATCTGTTACTACAAAGTCTATTGGGCTTTCTGTTGACCTCCCAACCTACAAAAAAAATTAAGATAATGTTATAACTAGAAATGCCCACAGAAATATGAAGCACTGAGAACAAATCTTTGCTAGGTTAATATTGATGACATCAGTAAACTGCCATCTACTGATTTTTTGGATGGCAAGATTCAACCAGAGCCTAACCTGTATTTCCACATTTGTCCTAGGCAGAAATACATCACAGACAAAGAATGACAAATTTTCATTTACCACAACTGATGCTCRTGCTTGCTTGAAACAAATCAACACAGCTGATTTGATTAAGAGTATTGTCAACAAAAAAGCATTATCACYTTGCTATTTCCTCATCCAACCACAGCAACTTCCTTGCTACAACGTTCTGTCAGTTAAGAACACGCTGGCTTGGATTGACAAGTTTTATTCACATTTCCAGTTCTAAATTCATTTGCCATGAAAATAAAGGACTTCTTTTAGACCCAGAACTCAGTTATTTTGATATGTCATAACAAAAAGCTACCCACCTTCATGTTTTCAGGATTTGTAGTCCCAGAAAGAGGAGTTTTCAGGCAAAACCCACCATACAATTAAATTCATTCTTAATCATGCACATGSGTGACTAACAATTAAAAAACTCTCTTCAGCAGAAAAGAAACAGACTTGATCAACAGACAGGAATATTTTTCTATCTTGCCATGTTTAAGTTTGAATTCCAAATCTGGAAACATCTGGGACAGAAAACTTCATGACTACATGGATGGAGGGATCTATCTGCCAGACAGATAGTGAGGTTTTATCAATATTTCTACAGGCAAATTAGTGTTACACCAACTTTGAACTTATCTGGGAAAGTGGAGCTGAGGAACAAGAAGTGGAACAGAATAATAATTTCATAGACACCTTGTGATCAAACAGAATTAGGAATACTCTTCACATGAAACTACCTTCAATATCAGGTATCTACACTGACATAAAATAACCTCCTCACTAAACATGATCTCACTGTCTCCCAAGAAGTTACATTCTGCTTAGATCTTGCTCTTGAAAGCCAGCTATGGGGAGTCAGTGGTTCCATCATTAACAAACATCTCTGCAAACTACATCTGCTGGAAAGGAACATTGTTCAGGAGTCAAGGAAATTAATGTGATTAACACTCAACTCTTGTCACAACTGAATTGATGGAAATAGTACAGGGATCTCTCCTGTGCTTCCTTCCTGCTTCAAGCTCTGCTTTGCACTCTAACAAATGTCAAAATTCATGTCTTCAGTGACACATCCAGTTACTGTCTCCACATCACAGGTCTGAGCCCAAGCAGAAAATGGGATGAGCTCTCTGCAGAGGAAATACTCAACGAGGCCTAATCAAAAGTATACATTTCAATTTCTCACAGAAAGTGTCTACCWGAATACCCAAGAGACAGAGTTTAGAAACTATTTAATATGGGATATTTCTGATTTATATAACTTGACAACTTGAAGCTAAATCTTACAAAGCAATATTCTTCTTCCTTTTACAGTATTATTTCTAACAGGTTTCAATTCCCCACCCAAAGCAATTCCTGTTAAGAGTCAGCACCGAGAAGCAGCAGGAACCTCATGAATAACTTTTGACTGTTCTCTCTCTGTATGTGGAGTCTCTTAAATGATAATCAATAACAAATATGAAATTAATTTGTTCATAACAAGTTTCTGCCTCTTGCAGTCTCTGAAATAGATCATTCTCTCAAAGCTTTTATATGCAATTAGAGAAAAGCCTGCCTCATTTTTCTTTCAAGGATGACAAARCACACAAGTGTGTGCTCCCAGCCTTTCTTACATCACACTAATCATTCACCATGAAATCCAAATATGTTTGGATATAACCATTAAAATCTATAAACAATGCTTCCATGTGGTTTTTAAGGCTCTAAAATGACACGTAATATTTTATGTAAACACAACAATTACTTAACTCATTTGTGCCACAAGTATGTCTGTGCAAAATCAAATATTTTAAATATTTTGTTTTCTTCCCTTTTCCTATTGAGAAAGCCTTCCTTGTGCTACTTTTCAGCATTAGAATTTATTTGAAGAAGTGGCCYTCAAAACCTGGCAATTTTCTCATGCTCTGCATCAAATAAGAAATTTGRGAATGAGATCACCTGAAAAGCAAATCCCTAGGGAATAAACGAAAAACTTCACGCTATCAACATCCACCCTCCAAAACTTTTAACTCATCTGATGTTGCAGTCAGACTACAGTCACTACAGACTTAGTTCCATTATAAGAAGCTGCTCTTTACACACTTCATTACTCATTTTTCTCCCACTTTCCACCACAGCACAGAAGACTTTCTTCTTTCTAGCAATTTCAGGCTGTATTTTGGGACCCTTCTTGTTAACTGTGTTATATTATTTCCCTAAGTTACTTCCAACAAGAAACCATAAATCTCTGAGTGCTGCAGAAGGCAGYGAGTGTTGTCTCCTCTGCAGGTGATTGTTAAAGGCTGTGTGAGAGGCAGCAATGCCTTGGTTTGCTCGTGTCTGCTGTCAGTCACAGCAGTGCTGTTAAAACACCGCTCCTGACAGCAGGCAAAACCTGCCAGCACAGAAYTGAACAGCTGCAGGGTCTGGAGCTTCAACAGAATTTCACTCTGATCAGAGTGAGAATTGGACTCTGCATTTTCTGAAGGGCCGTTCTTCAGAAAAAAAAAAAATCAATGTTTCGTATTGAATGTACCTGCTTCTTGTATAAACTTGTAGTTATTTAGGGTAGGAGCTACATATTTTGGTTCTTTGTGGTGGTATGAACAGATATAATCAACTCATTCTTAYCCCATCAACTTCAGCTAATGCATCACCAACAGAATGGTTAAACTCTAWAAAACATCTTCATTTATGACTGCACATGGATGCTGGAGCATATAGAGTCTGGGAGATGCATGTYTGCACATTCTTTTTGTTATTAAATTAAGAAATCTGACCTAGATGTCACTAAGACAAAAGTGCATAATAGCATTTATACACAGATTTCATTATATCATTATATTTAAAAAAAAAAAAAAAAAAAAAAAAAAACACAAAAAAAAAAACAAAAAAAAAAAACCAAAATGCAAACCACAGCACGGCAGCTCAGGAAGCACAGTGGGAATCAAGTAAAAAAAAGCCAAGTGACTTCCCCAGGATAATACATACTGGGGCATCAAGGCCCAGGATAATCCTGTGATCCAATAATTATCCTTCCCTTTTCAACTTCCACATCCTACCCAAACTAGGAACACACATTTGAAAAGAAAACAGTAAATTCCAAGGATTGTCTATCCAAGTGATGTTTGACCAACAATGAAACTATTCTGTGGATCAACAGACATAAAATTTTCACCATGTACTACAGGCCTGCACTAAACATCCTCAAGTAACTTTTCTCCAACAGATTCATGAGAACAGTTAAAATCTAATGGCTCATATAAATAACTGAGACCTCTTCAACTGCTCTGGGCTTTGATTCAGTGAGAAATTATTGCCACGGTCTACCAGACCACTCCTGTTACCATTCTCATCAGCCATCAGCAATCCTCAGGAAACAGCCAAAGAGCAGAAACAGGAACCAGGACACAGAGCTGGGAGGTCACAGTGAGGTCAAGTCACAGCAGGACCCCCTACACCTCCCCAGACTGAAACAGCATCTTATCCCCCCCAATAAAAGCTGTTCCCTACCACTAGCACTTAATCCAATAGCTGTCTGTAAAATATGCCCAGAAAAGCAGCTGTTCTGTAACCCTTTATTCATTTTTAGTGTACTCAAGAAGGAGTACAGCTTTCAAACATGGTTTTTTAAAATTTACATCCAGGAAAAAATTTCACTGGAGCTACTCAAGAGCTAAACAAGCATCACACAGTAACCCCAATGGATGGGTTACATTTTTCATTCACTAGTTGACACTAGAAAAACCTATTTCAGTTCGCCGTGGCTGTTCAATCCTTCACTCTGCAGCAAATGAACAGGACTGGGTTTTAATCAATTCCTATTTGGACCYAATAGTTTCAGTTACACTGGGAAAATTTAATATAGAGCAAAACACAGAAGTCAAGAGAAGCAAAAACCTCTCCAAAGAGCTATTTCCTCCTCTGCCAACAGCACTCCACTGCTGACCCTCCTGAATATGAAAGGCTGAATGAGGAGAGATAACAATTCACAGTGAGACACTCTAATTAGAGGTCACAGACAAGACAGATCTGATCAGTCTAGAATGAAAAGGTGCATGTTTGGATTCTCCAAGTTTGAAGTCTAGGTTTGCACAGGATTTCTGCATTCTGTTAATATACATAAAAATGTRTAATAAGAAAATCATTCAGGTTACCAGAATGTTAAATGATGCAGAAAACCAAATAGATGGGAGCTTAGAGAAACTCAGCCTAGTGCCCTACACCACCTGAGAGAACAGTTCATCATCCATCACTGGTTTGTCTCTGGCACTCCACAGCTCCCACACTCTCCTCCCACCTTTATTTTTACCTTCCTCATTCCCCATCCCATGTCCTACTACTTCCACTTCCCTTTTACTCMAGCTACATGATTAACTGGAGAGTGGTGGATGTAATTCTGTGCTCATTCATGAATCCMAACAGAGCACACATTTCTCCCCAATACTATTTGTCTTGGGAGAAAAAGCAGAGTACAGTTAAAAGCACAAAGTCAGATGCTGGTTTGTAAAGAGCAGAATAATGCAAAATTTCAAAGTGCTCCCAATATTAATGCAGCTGRGTTAGACCATGAAAATCCCACAGATCCCAGAGAATACCCAGAGGATAATGCASAACTGGGGTTCCATATGTTGCTTTTAAAAAACAATCCAAGTATTTCAGAGCCTTACCTGAAACATGTCTGTATCTTTATCATGAATATATTCCACAATAACCGTCTGGCTTCTAGATAATGTGAAAGAGATACTGTGATGACCTTTAGAGCTGATTGCCTGGTAAATAAAGAAAAAAAGAGGTCTATTACACACAAAAATATTGTAATCAAATTCATTTTGCTACATAAACACYTTTGCTATGATCAGGAAAGCAGTGTATTGTAACATGTTATTACAAGGATGGCTAAACACATACAATAGGATTTTATTGTTTGTTTTTAATGGAAAACTCCAAGCTGCACTTGCTTTTTTTCCAGTTCAGAAGTACCCAATACTTACCTTTTTTTACAGTTTAGACTCCAAAAACCATTTTTCTTTGAAATTGTATTTAGTTCCTAACCCCTGTACCAACTTGTACTCTAGCAAAGACTTGGGAGTTGAGGGAATTTTGGCTTGTTTTTACAAAGTTTAAAACAGATTTCCAGTTTAAAAGTGCCAGGATTTCAGAGATATCATTACTGTCAGGTAAATTCCTGTTTATATCAGAAGGATCCCAGAAATTTTATAGAACTCGTGACAAACCCAAACACTCTCAGTGTGATTCTCCTCGTTAAAGGGTACTTCTTACTACCTGTCAAAGTAAAAAGGTCTCTGCAGATATGGATTTAGTATCAAAGACTAAATAGTATTTCAGTATTTAAAACAAGTCAAGAAGAAGACAGCTCCTCTTTTCTGCTTTATCTTAACCACAATTGAGGGAAACCAGCTGAGAAACTGAATCTCTTGGCTAACAGGGAAATAGATGTAAATATAAAGGTCCATATAACCACACACAATTCTGGAAGGTAATGACTGTTACTGCTCAAAAAACACTTTGCAGACACTTAAGCAATGAATTAATAGGTTAATTAAAGCTTTCTCCAGTTTTCAGCTGAGGGGATAATTTTCTCCAAGAGGTTCTCTCACTTGCTCCATTCCTTCATAGTGCTTTTCACCTTAAGAATTCACAGACAGGAATGATTAAACTAAACAACTAAATATATTCTACTCATCTGCCTGCCACCTCTCACAAAAGCCTAAATTATGCCAAAGCTACATCAATTATTGAACGAATCATTAAAAATCCTTCTGAATGCTGGAGGTATTAGAAACATCTATGTGCATACTAAAAGCCTACTAAGGGTTAGCAAGAGTATTCGACACAGAATTATTGAAAACACATAATGGAAGAATTGTTTTTTGCAAACCTCATGCATTTACAACAGCAGAGACTGCTTTTACAACATGCCTCTGGCTGGAGGCTCTAGCACCTGGTCTAGTGGAAAATGTCCTTGCCAATGGCACAGGAGTGGARCTGGATCATCTTTAAGGTCCCTTCCCACCAAATYATTCTAAGATCAGGCAAKAGGACCTTTCCCAGTACTTCCTTTYTGCAAAGAGGCTTTTACAAAACTTGCAGACAAAGCCTAGATTCACCCATTTTGTTTCAGGAGTTGCAACAGCTGAAAAGTGATGTAAACATACTTGGTAATCAGAAATAGGCAGATTCTGAGTTTCCCAGATTATTTATAGTGTTTTGCAGTAACCACTACATTGGCACATAGTTGCAAGAACAAATGGCATCAAAATGCAATTCAGATGAAGTCACTAACACCATGATCTGCCAGGACACTCAGCTGTGGTCTGAAAAGCTTTTCCTCTATGCATTTTTGACAACTAAGAAAGGGATCTCAAGCCCCAGGTGTTCCTAGAATATACAAAAAATAAACAGGAGACCCTTACACCTTAACTGTTAAACTTAACATGGCAATAATCCATGTTATATTCATATTATCAGAATATAATACTTCAAACATCAGAAAGCAATAGCTTTCCTACACAAGATTTCACTCATTTCTACGTGCCTCCACTGTGTTGCAGTTGGGATACAAAGGAGGACAGAGTGTTAAGGTGACAGTCCTGAAATGTCAGGGTAGGACAYAATCATCTTCTTTTCTGTGTGTGCTCCTTTCCCCTCCCAACTTTTTTTCCTCATCTACTTCCCCTCCACTTTGTTTTCCACTATTTATACCCAGTTATTTTCAGTGAAGAAATGCTACATTTAATTTCCTGGAATTGTGTAATCGTTTTTGGGAAAAGCCAAGAATGCTATGAGAAATGTTTCAACTTGTGTGTCTTCAGTCTGCTCAGGACCAACAGTTGCTCCAATTCAGACACTTCACAAGCTTTTTAAGTGCTGGTGTCAAAGCAATTGGCCACTTCAAGTAAAAAAAAAAAAGTATTTTAGGAATCACACAAAACAGTGGAAATATCCTAATAAAATACTACTGTGAGTGGAACACAGACACAAGCAAAAATCATGAAGGCTTTTTACCGCCTGAGGTACTGTAGAACCACACTACCACAACTCTCAAAGGAGTCTGAAGATTGATTGCATTAAACCCCTTAAATCTGGTTTGTAGCAACCAAAAGAGTGAGTTTGCCTTTTTACTCTTTTTAGCATTTAAATTTCCAGACTGTTTTTTCTGTCAGCAGGATTTTCCTCTCAAACCCCCTTGATGCTGTCACGTAATTGCCCTGAGGTAGCAACTGAAGACACGAGAAAAGCCCTGAAGAATTGCCACAAGAATTACAGCAGCTTCACAAGTTCTGGCAGATAAATTCAGAGTTTCAGGCTGGACAACACCATGTCCAGGCAGGAAATAGGACCAGGAAGAACAAGAACCTGACACTAAACTTTATCTCTCTCTTCACTTCCACCCCAAGGCTGCCAAGACCCACCAGAGTAATAGTGGGTATTTTCTAAGCTTTTTCTCAGAATCCACTAAGCTTTTGAGTAAGTGGAATTGTAGAATAGTTTTGGTTTTAAAACACATTTAAGATCATAAAATCCAGCCATAAGTCCCAGGGTTGTGGTTTCACCTGAGAGAAATCTTCCTTCAGGCACTTCCAGCATTCTGGACTCCTTTACTCTTCCCTGAGCTCACTTTGAGCAGTTTGCTCGGATCTTTCAGGTTCTTAGAGGTATAATGAAAATTATCAACTGAACAGGAAAAAACCCACCCTGAATTAGACACAAATTCTGGAAAAACCTCACTAATATCCACAGTCTGAGCTTACCAAGCCCATCCAAACCATGCAGCTCCAGGTTGGCCATAGCACATCCCACCTCTTGTTCAGTAGGAATTGCTGGTGAGGAGATAAAGGTTGGATGAATTCAGCTGCCTACACAACACTTTGTTTTATGAGACATTTAACACCTAAACGTCTCAAGCTGATAAGCACAAACAATTCCCTTTCCTTTGGAGGAAACAGTAAACTGGAGATGAACTGGGGGACTGGGGGATGATGACTGGGGGAGCAAATAACAGCAGCAAGAGAATTTTCCAAAATAATTCCACTGTGAGTAAATAAATCACAACCCCATGAACAGTGGGGCTGAGGGATTTAAAAAAGTACAAATGCCAAATAAAAGCAGCAAGGGAATCCTCAGGTGCCATATTCTTCATGGCATGAAGGGACAGATTTCCTCAGAATGTTTCCAAGACAGAGCTCGTGTYTGCCCAGCAATCCATCCATCTCCATGGGGTTTTTCAGATGGAGGCTCCAACTCTCAGTGTATATTGAGCCTGCTCTTAAGCTGAGCAGGAAGATTCCTCCCCATTSCTCAAGATAAACCCCACAGCATCCCCCACTAATGCAAGATTTGTGTTCCAGTGATTTCAGCTCAAAACTGCCCTATTTTAACCAAGACTGAAAGGAGAAAGACCATGACCTCACCCCCACAATAACATAGCCTAAGTAAATATTCTTGCCTTTTTTTTTTTATTTTTTTTTATTTTTCAACTTTGCTAGAAGCTCAAATTTCCAGTTATTTCCTTCCCGCGGGCTGGAATTACACTTGGCCTTGGTTTTTCCCCCACCTCCTTACACACACTTTTTCATTCTTGCTCCTTTCTCTCCGTTTTGAGAACAAAACCTCGTTCCAGCACTTTGCCCTCACAATCAAAGCAGCAGCTAAAGGCTACGACTTACAAATCTGTCAGGTCTCYGAGGAGCCAAGATCAAATAGAGATCAAACAGAGTCTGCTTTCCCAGCAGCAACACTGCAACTCTGCCAGCCCCTGGAATATCTCAGTCCATCTGAATCCTTTGCTCTCTGTTCATTCCCCTGCAAAGGTGGATGCTATCAGTTTTCTCATCATTTCAAGAAGTGAGAAAATAGAATTCCCTCACCCCACATAAAATCACCTCGTAGATAAAGGGAATAAGARTATAGAAGGGTTATATTTAAAAACYAGTMTTTYTTAGTGCTCTGCTTTTTTAGCAAAGATACAGAAWAAGGAGGGAACAAAACTAAAACTTAACAGATCTTCAACAGATATCCCTGAAAGCAGAGATGGCTCTTTAGTCAGATTGTCCACCTTTACCTCCTCCACTGAATTTACAWTTCCTCAGCCAGATATTCCCTATCTACAATCATGTCCTGGTGCCACAGCAAACCCCTGCACACTGACAGTGCTCTCATTTCCCTCAGTCACCCCCAGCCCCTGAGTTCAAGAACCGGTCAGGAGCTCACGGCACCATTACATCAACTTAACACTATTAAGTCAAACCCTCCGTGTTAGAAGAGTGTCAATGAACTACAGAAGCAGATCCCAAAATTCTCAGAGCCTTTAGGCTGCTGCTTGCAAAGCTTACAGGCAACAAGTCTAATCCACGTCTAGAAATAGAGATTTTATTGCTTCCTCCTGGCTTGCAAACCATGTTTCCAAGGAATGAAAAAAAAAAAATTAAAATCTCTGCATTTGGAAATTTAAAATTAGCCATTCCCTTGTGCCAGGTGAGCTCCCTAAAGATGGCAAGAGGGACTTAACGTTATTACGGTCACCAATTCTTGTGCACTATAGCAGAAATAAAAGCTAAAATCCATTAAGAAAGAGGCAGATGTCTCACAGGAAGGGCTGCTTCATCAGAATAGAAGTTTTAGTTAGTTAATTAGGTTGGATTAGGACAATAAAATGATTTATGGGAACACTTTAGTTTTCTTTGTTGGTAGTCAAGCTGACCGACACCACAGTGACRTGTTTAAAATTAATGACAGCAGAGCCTTCATGAGTTAAATGCTTTCGGACTTGGCTGCTGGCCTTCCATTGCTTTTATAAAAAGAGAACACAAGAAACACTCAGGGATGTCAGACAAAAGATCTTGCAACTTAAAAGGAAGCTTTAGCCAGCAAGGAAGGAAGCCTTCAAAWGCAAARAACACATCCCATTTCCACTGGATTTTTGGACAGACTGACTGTCAGAGCCAGCAGACTGAGTTATCCTAAGAAAACGTAACAAAAGCTCATGAGAATAAGACACTGATATTTACCCACATCAGAAAAGTGTGTCCACTTGGGAAGTTTCCCAGCAAATAAAGACAAATGCCAATTCATCAAACATTAGCTAAAGACTGTTTGCAATTTTACCCTGTCACAACTTAAACCCAACAGCAATTGCCCAGAATTACTGCTTCTCTAACASTGCATTTCAATACATTTACACTGACCTCTGCCTACAGATACAGCTATTATATATATACTGCAATTTTCCTTCAGCCTTCTGCAAAGAAAGAGACATTATTATGGAAATCTTATGGGTTTCATGTGCCTGTAGGAGAGGCTGAAATATCTGTACCAACCAGAACAGTGGCCCAGCTCTTCACTCTGCATCTGCACAGCTCCATACAAGCCCATTCTTCCACATTTTTCCCTTTCCTTATAAACAAGTRTGTACATTAAAACTGCAACAACATCTATGCAGTCATTTCTGAAATACCAATGTTAACACCTTGTCTGTCTCTAATACTTCAGCTGTCAATATTCTCTTGACAACTAAATGAGTATTAGGAAATGGCCAAAAAAAAAAAGACCAAGAGCCAGTAACTGCATGTAGGGAAAGAAATGTGCCACCGTAAAGAAATTAAATTTTGTCACTTTGAAACGACCTACGTGTGGCAAAGTCTGCAATCCCTGTCACAATGAACGAGTTGAAACATGCAAATGCCAGGTCACCCACGCTGTTCCAATTTATTGAACGCAGATCACCCCCAAACTTAAGGCACGTGGGCTCAGTGACTACGCAGAAACAAAGTCAGCAGAGTGAGTTTATTTACACTTCATGCTTTTATGGCTTTTGAAGGACTCACAGGTTGGTTCTATGAACCCTTTCCTGCTGAGGTTGGAGGTGGGAGGGGCGAGAAGGGACAGCACATTTGTCTCGAGCACACATCAAAGCCATCTGTTCCAAGTGCACATGTGGGGTTGTGTAATGCCACTCGAGCAATTCYCCATTTATCAACTCAACAGGCAGATGTTAAACCATTTTCTCCTTTTGCTGAATCTGTGTTGTTTCAGACAACCAGCCAATGCCACACACAGCACCCTCTCTAGAGGCAGCATCAAAACATGCCATTCTTTGGGAACTGCAGCAAGGAAAGAGGCAGAAATGTAAGAGTTTTCCTAGACAAGCTACTATAAAGCTATGTCAGGCCTGATAAGACAATTGGCTGTGCTCTGCTTTTCCAGAGAAGAATGTAGAACAGGCTATCCTCAAACAAAAGGGAGTACTCAAAATGCACAGTGGATTGTTGGTTAAATTGAACTGATTGAAGCTGGGGGTCCAAACCATCAGACCAGAGTCCTACCTGTTACCCAGGGCTCCTGACCAGCTCTGCAAACCCAGCTGCTCCCCTTAGTAAGTAAAAGCAGCTCAAAGCAGACACCCGTTTACACCAACAGGCACCAATTTTATGATGCAGTAGCTCAGGACTCGCTTTGTAAATCACAACTTTTGGTGCTTGTGAAGCAACACTTTACAGAATCAACCTATGAATCATTTTCCTTCCAATCTCACCTTTTCACTTCTCTAACCTWAAAATTTTTCTTCTCTCCTTCCATTTTATTCTGTCCATGTTCAGTAACATTATATTACAAGTGATCTTTCACCCATCTTTGAAATTATCTGTATTTTTCCTCCTTTAGCCAGCTTGCTGAATTTCCTCCCCTAAGCAGACCAGAGCTAGAGACAGCTCAGAGGCATCACCCAAAGCTGCAGCAGTGGCAGATACATCAASTACCCAAAGCATAAATCTTCCTTTCCAAAATCCAGAATGCTCCTCTGGACACATTAGTGCCTTCACAATGCTGTGACACTTCCTATCACAGCTGCTCTGGAGTTACCTGYTGGGAATCTGTGTTGAGGACACATTTCACCACTCTGGAGACTCAGGAGACATTTCTGTTCATCGCTGTCCTATGCACAGTTTCAGCTGTTTGATAGGAGACCTTAAGCGATGTTGTATGAGACTGCCATGTGCATATTTCTGGAAGTTTTGCATTTTTTTTATATTGGCAGTCAACAATAACTTATCCATACTAAAAAAAGTCCCACTACTTCTCATTTACTCCAGCAGAGATTTCATTATCTCAACTGATCACTACACAGTATATATGGGATCTCCCACTGTATTACAGGTTAGATTTCTATATTCTTGTCAATACAGATTACAACCAAATTATTAAGGTAATTTTTTAGGACACCAGTGAGACCTTCCCTGATGTGTAACTTTCTGGAAAGCAAAACTTCTGATCCCAAAACTCCTGGCRTTAATTTCCTAAGGGTAGGAATTTCTCTGGGAAGACTACAAGCCTGTAGATTTAAACATGAAGGCATAAACACGATTTTGTCACTGCAGCTGGATCACATCCCCAAAACTCTTGACACACCCACAAARATATCAGTAATTAGAGAAGGATGCAACAGTGTTTGTAACTGAACATTCTGGTGCCAACAGTCTACAATTCATTTATACACACCAGGAACAAAAGCAGCAGATGCCTGGCTACACTCATGTATTTGGGTATGCCAAGCACACAAAATAGCCACAAATTAGAATCCTTAACTAAAAGCCAGACAAAAAAAAATATAGTGATAAAGTCCCCTCAAGGGCTTCTATCAATACACAGACTGAAAGATTTGTACACTYGGCTCATCAGCAGTGAATGCTTCTGTGAATCAAAGCACCCCTGAGCACCAAGCTGTGCCTGCCTGCCAAAGGAGAGCACATAATAACACCAGGAGAAGCTGCAGATCATTCCACAGCTCCCTGAAACTATAAACTGCATCTGACACAAGTCAGTTTTACATTAAGATAGCCAAAGACTCTCCAGACAGTTACCTTAACAGACCGGTTAAGCAGCTGCACAAAACTCTCAAGAGGGAAAAATAAAAGCAAATTCTTCTTGCCAAAAAGCCATTCAATGCTTCTAGAAAGCAGTTACATTTTATAGAGCCCATCAAGGGACAGAAGCTGCTTTCTAGAAATCACACTATAGAATATCRTCCTGAGAGAAGGCACTCTTGGACAGAACAAACCCAAAAGCAATCAGGTTCCTTTTTACTGGTCTGGRATTCCTACAGGAACTGCAACAAGCCATTGCAAAATGGACTTTGTGGCAATTCCCTCCGTGAAGACATTAAAAAAAAAATCCTGTAGAATAGTTCAGCTGGTGGTGCTTGAACCAAGTTGAGCAAACTTGACAGAAGCTCTTGGGAAAAGTAWGCTAAGCCACCTTTCAAACAGAGCATCCTTACTGCAGGAGATTTTTGGGGGCAGAAAGCACAAGACAGGTAAATCTGTAGGATCAGTCTCCAAAAGGGATGATCTGACCTCTCAGTTCACTAACACAAGATAATAGCCCACATCTTGCATATGGAAAAATACCACTTTGGGTTTCCTTAGCCCTACAAAYATACAGTGAATGCAGTATTTCTAACCTTTCCAGTTCTCATTTATACACATTACCAAACATCTTCCCTGTGCAAAGTTCAGAGAGCTTACTCACATTTCTAATACACAACTTAGTGTATTTAAAAACACACACACGMTCTGAACTGTGTTTAACTGAGCTACTTAAGTGATTTAAGTCAACAAGATAATACATTAAACAGCAGTCAGAATTAAATCCTGACTTACGTGCTGCATGGGAGTTGAAAAATTAACCTGCTAACAAGTGGGAAGCAAGGAGCTTTCCTCACCACATGTGCAGTTGCCAAGCTCATTTCAAAACATAAGTGACTGTAAACCCCTCTGGTGCTGTCTCTGAATCTGTGCAGAACTGAAAACAAGGCTGGCCCCAATTCCCAAACCTTTTTAAATTATCCAAGGGAGAAAAAAAAAAAAAAAGACAATCTCTGCAGCCAGGAGATGTCATGGCTCTGGGAGCATGTGGGATCCAGTAGTACCTCTCCATCTCGTAAATTGAGAAGGACAGTGAGAAAGCAACAAGTACAAATCCCATTCTAAGTCACTCACTGGAACCACAACAAAGTGATTACAACCAAATTTAGGATTCATTTATCGCAAAGTGTTTTGTCTCTGGGTGTTATTCCAAAAATGTTACTGTCCAAGCTACCAGCCAGGTTCACAGAACACACACAACACCAGTACAGGGAGCTTCAGCTGAAAGCCTCACATTTACCTTCAGCATCTCTGTGTATTTACTGAACTTCAGTGTGGAATAAGGGATTGGGGAAAATTTCAATATCAACAGCACACTAGTGAGCAAAGCAAGCACAAAAGAACTGTCTGAGAGCACTTGAGCCAAAATACAGGTCATGTCTGCCACTAAATAGCTTTGATAGCAGTGTGGAGCCAAAGAGAACTTTTGTAGGAGAGTCCAACACAAACAGTCACTGTTGTAAATGTGCCATATCCTCAGCCCCCATGCCCAGAGCAGAGTGCTCTGCCTCATGGTTTATAAAATCATGGAATTGTTTAGTTACATTTCAAACTCCAGGGTGTGAAAGGCYGAGCACAGGGCAATTAACAGCCAGGAAAATTCAAGTCTGTAGACAGGCATTTGACAGAGCAGCCACATCTGCTTCACTCCCATCAGATAAAGACCACCACAGCCCATTACTATTCTGAGTTGGTAGCAAAATCCCTCCCTTTATAGCTTTGGAATGGAATAAATTTAGCTTACTCGAGATTGTACTGAAGGATATTCTGCAGCCCAATTCCCAGTGTTCAGAGAAAGTAATTAGAGGATTAGTCGCCTCTATTGGTCTCCATTCCTGTTATTTTCATTGTGTTCTCAAATTCGAATCTTCTGTCGTTTTCCAGTAAGATTGATACAGACAGAAGAGAAGGGAAATTTATTTCCCGAAAATTTAAATCTATCATGCCGGCTTAAAAATTCAAGCCACAAAGATTCATTTTAAAATTTATGATCCTGGAATTTGGGTTTAGCACGCTGTACTAGATGCATCCACATCAGGAAATTACCACTTATCTTTTCTGCAGTTTATTAAAATTTAAAGCAAGCTTTACAGGCAACTTGCTTTCTATTCATATGTAATGTCAGATAAGAGAACAGCTCATCAGAAGCTCTGCACTTCACACAACATGATTTCACCAGTGATATGACCTGCTTTGCCCCTCTCCAAAACAGGCTGTCTCAGACAGAGGCACAGCAGAACTCCATCCCATATTAACATATTTTTTCCAGATGCACCTTYAGTAAGAAAACCCAAATTATCTGAACACACACACACACAGTCGAAAAGATTCTTTTAAAAAGAAAAAGGCAGAGCACAAGATTAGAGTTGCAGGAGCAAAATTATGGGAAATATCACTATTTCTATGAAAAACACAGTACCCAGGGGTGGGTGGGATTCGAGGCTTTGTATTAAATGAAACAGACACCGAGAAACAGTATTAAATAATGACACAACGTACTTAGCAGGCCCACAGTGYAAATAAGGCAGTTTTAATTAGGGTTATAGAATATCCAGTGCTTCCTAGGATAAAGCAGCCCACGTTTATGTGGAGAACAGATTTATGAAATTACAAACAGCAAAAAGCACTTCAAGGACCTTATTTTTCCCCACAGCACGCCTGGGTAGGAGTTCTTTACATAAAAAATAATTGTGTTTCCCAGTATTAACTGATTTAAACTACATTTTTAATTTGGTGTCTTAAACGACTTGATTTTTTAAATCAAGTTGTTTAAGCCAGTAGGAAAATTTTTGCTGTGTTGATTCTTCTCCTGRCAGATCTTTGAACCCCAGTCTCATGACATTTAAGGCTATTCAGCAAACAGCACTATCAGGCTGTCAATAACAAAAATGATAAATGCATTCAATATTATTGTTTAATCCAAGAGAAATTCGTGAATTTGCATACATGTTTCTGAGAGCTTTAACAGCAGTATTTGACATGTTTCAAACCACTTCATTATCCACAATTTTACAGGTTTACCAAGAGCAGGGCTTGCAACAGCCATCACACATTTCACATACAGCTCAAGAGATCACTGCTTACTCACACATCRTTTTTATGCTGGAGATAAGGAGAAAAAAGTTTCCCTTCTGCAACTTTCTGCCAAAAAACCCATTCTGACTTTCCAGAGAGCTGCYCCATAAATCCCAGAATCATCTAAATCAGTTCCATTGTCCCTTTCCTCTGCACCCATCCTCATCTCCTTTACATTCTCTTGACCAAATATTTAATGACAGTTGTTTTATGATTTGGACACATATACATATAAAATTAAAAACATTGAAATCACARGGGTTTGGGTGGAATGTTAGTCAAATTCCTGTCCATTTTTGGAATATGTGGATGGTATCCAGAGGCAGCCCCAAGACACTGCAAATGGCAGTGAAGTCAGCTGTGGGTGAGTGAATTAAGGAGCAGCTCCAGTGACTCCTTGGAGCAAATATTGTTTGCAAATAAATTATCAAACCATCGAATGCAGGCAGTACAAAAATCATGAGTAGTCCTTTTTTAAAATAAACAGCAGTGGCTGTGAAGATCAAATTGCAAGAACTCTGCCACGATTCTGCTGAGCTACAAAAGTAATTTAAGAACAGTAAACGTGGGAATCTACACAGAAATCAATTGATTCTTTCACAAGGTATGACCTGTAAAACTACAAAACCCAGCAGGCAGCCTAATTAAAGACAACAGATGAAAATGGCAGTCCAGATCAAATGCCAGACAAAAAAAAATAATTAAGAGCTTACATACTTTTAGTGCAAATATAATAAATGGAAATCCAAAAAGATAATCTCTTCAAAGTCAATATAAATGATGAGTATATTCAAATTCACATTTAATATAATTATAACTGAAAAAGCTTACCCATTTTTTTAACAACCACCCAACAAGCTGGTACAGATTCACTGATCCTTAAAAACAAGAACTTAATAGCACAGCAATGCTGAAGAAATGCAGACCACAGACTGCAGTGCCAACACAAAAATTCTTTTTACATACAAATTGTACACAAGTAGTTGGCTTTATTCAAAGAATTCCTTTCAGAAAACTGCAGCATTATTTCTCTTGAGTTCCATGAACATGGAAGGAAGGGTTTGAGTGTCTCAATAACTGAATGCACTCCCTACCTGCAGCATGACTTCCAAGCACCTCTGTCTCAGCATACCTTGTCCTATCAAAACATTCATTTTTGCATTGACCTTCCAACATTTTATTAAATCTCTGGGATAATGACATGTATTCTTTAACAAGCAAGGTAATATGCAGAAAATATTTCACAACTAAAAGGTGTTTTATTCAGCTACATTAACCTACCCTCYTCTCTCAACCTCTACTATTATTATTAATACAGCTATTACATGTAATAGGTAATTCAGAACACCTTTTATCACAGTATCTCATTTTGACCTTTTCATTTCTGTACGTGGCAACTGATGTAAAATTATTTCCACTCAAGAGATTTGCCCTCTGACTGTTAAGTCAGGTCAGGGAGAGTGGATAACAGGGATTTAAAATGATGGCACGGAAGCTGTAAACCGAAATTTGTGGYTGATTATAAACTACATTTTATGCTCCACACAGTATCATTCCAAATTTACAATTCCCCAGACGAAATATAAACTCGAGTTTGAGGCTTTTTGGTATTGGATTTTGTTGCTGAGCCTCTGTAAGAGTAGCAAATAATCCCTTAAATCTCACATCTGCTTTGCCTAATGAAGCACCAGGAACAAAAGGCCCCAAGAGCTGAGAGGGTTTCCCTGCATCCATGAAGGCACAGGGCTCTCTCCCCCTTCCCTGCAGACAGAGCTGGAGCTACAAATCACATATGGGCTGTAAAGATGGTATCTCCTTTAATCTTCCCACACTAATGCTTCCCAGGTTTGGTTTTTTCCCCCGCATTAGTACACAGAGACTGTCCTCTCACTGAAAGCATCGTCATTTTCTACACCTCAAAAAAAAAAGGAAAAAAAAAGGCTCCATTTTGGCATTTACTCACAAACAGCCCTAATTTGTTTTTACAACAGTCATTACCCTCCCATTTCACACACTGCACACAGTGACTGCTATAACACAYAGGAACATTTTCCATCATTCTCGAAACCCTGCAGTTACTGGGATACAACTCACCTTACCCTCCACCCCAAWCCTAAAGACAACAGTGAACACCTACTTCAGAATAACCAAATAGTTTTGCACAGTTAATATTTTCTCTGAAAGTATTTAGAGAAATTATTATTTTGATTTTTTTAAGTCTGAATTACTTAAACAGGTTAAATTTTCCCCATACCAGCTATTTTCCAAAGTCATCCCATTGTCCCCCATATTGGTTTAAGTGCATCACATTTGGCTAAGATATTTCAATMTACTTCATGCTAATTTGATTTCATCAATCAATTAAGCACAAATGCATTAAATTAAAAGCAAACCAGACTTCTCCAAAGAGCTTCAGCTTTCACAGAGCAGCAAGTAAAAATATTGAAGCAGTTGCTGGAGTTCAGAAGCAAATTCATGAGGCACTTTCTGCCACAGTTTCTTGGGTAAGTCAGGTGAGTAACTTGCAGAATAGCTCATTCAAGYTGCCACTTTTCATTTGCTGCTATACCAGGCAGAGTCTCTCCATTGCCTCCCTCAAATCAGTTTTGMTACTCATATTTGAATCCTCTCCAATATTTCAGAATCCTTCTGAACACTTGACAGCAGATCAGGACAAGATTGGATTATACAGCCTCATCAATGCAAACTGTTCAATTCCACAATTCCCTGCTCATACCAGTCCAGAAATTCATTTTGTTTTTACCAGTTGGAGATAACTCTGGTTTACAAGGCACAGTCCCTGTTGCAACAGCTACAGGCCCTACTGAAACTCTCCAAATATTTCACTTTGCTAGTACTTTGGTTATAGTTAATTGCAACTAATATGTTGGGTTTTTTTTTTAACCACATCACTAAGCCATCCAGACAACTCCATGCAGCTGTTTCATTGTACTTACCCTTCTGACACTTGAACTGCTACCAATTTTGYCAAATGAAGTTTGTGGGATTTGTTATTTGTAGTTTTCTTTGCTGTTTTTCAAGGTTTTCTTTCATGTGATGCATTTAATGCTGGAAAATTGCTTACTACTATAGAATCCCATTAGCAACCAGCTCAGGAATTGAAATTTCACAAATAATTCACCAGGATTTAAATTAATTAATAGCCAGCTGATAATGGTGAAGATGACATCACCTACAGCTCCTTTCCATTTCTCTTTGACTTTTCACACCAGTGTTCTGCAGCACCATATTCCCATCCTGCACACGGATCTGATCCCTCGTTATCAGTTTATCCTTCCAGCTCCCATTAAAGCTCTTCATGAATTCCCCACTGTTCTCACTCCAGCAATCAATTATGGAGCCAGCAGGCACTCTCGCCCTCTCTCTTTAGCCACTTAGGATCCTTGGGAACACACTCACTCAGAAAATGGTTCTTCTAGGAAGTCCTCAATAAACCAGAACTCACCTTATAACCTTTCAGTGGACACCTGCTGTTTTGCTGTTTTGCCCAAGCACAGGCAACAAACGTGTGCAGAGGGATGAAAAGGCACTTGGYCATGCCCAGCTCCCTTTGGGAAAGGCACAGCTCCCTCCCGCTCCCAGCAAACTCAGAGAATACCTCATTGCAGAAAAGTGAATCAATCGAACCCAAATGGATGAGGAACTGATCACGGCCTTTTTGACCCCTCTCTCATGAACAGGAGGATTAATAGTTGAGAATTCYCCATTCCTCCTTACTGCTTCCTCATACATTCTCTCAATGTGTCTTTAAACCAACATCTCATTTACACTCAACAAGTCACAGAAATGTCTTGATTGTAAAGATTCCGTACATTATTATGCATTATTATGATTATTATTACATACATTTTCTTTTTGGAAAGAAAAATGTTAAAAGGAAGGAATTCTTGGAACTAGATTAGAACCTGCTAAATGGGCTTCTCACACTTGCTGCATACCACACTCACCACAGACTATTCACCTGGGTGCTCTACCTTGGCTTCAACTCCAAGGACAAATCCCACTTGCAGAATGTTGGGGTCACCCTTCATATAATCCACCTTCCACTGAAATGCAACAAAATAATGCACAACACTGGTCTTGGTATATTTTTTTCCCCTTCTTGCCGAAAGCATCTGAGAAAGCTGGGATCTGCATCCTGCCAAATCTATATATTGACATACATTCTTTTAAGTAAAATATTTTGAACAGACCTCTCCACATCACCAMCATTTCTAAAAATAAATATTGAACAATAGCTAACGCTCACTTTCCAGGCACAGAGCACTGTGAATTGCAGGTAGCTACTTAAGTACATTCTTTTCAAAATATTACAGACATTTCCTTAACAAGGAGTTATAAATGCATGAATAAACTATTCAGTTCCCCTGACTTGCACTCAGTACTTAAATGCAGGCAAAAATACCACTGTAGAAAAAGAACCATGTCCTACTAAACCACATAAGCAAAAAAAAGAGCACTTATCTGTTAAAAAAAAATTTAAAGGGTCTTGAAATATCAGCTGTGCAACAAAGACAATTTTCTGCAGTAGAAAGTACAAATATAAGACAGTTTTTATATCTGTAACCAAATATATCTTCATTACAGTCTCGTGCTGCCACTCCAGCCTCAGCTTTGATAGYTGAAATTGTCAAATTAAAGGAGGTTTAAGCGTTATGAAAAGACAAAGCACTACCTGAAGACGAAAATGTTACTATGAAGTGTAACTAACAGTCTGGAGGGTCTGAAGTATTAAGCACTCGCCCTCAGGGTTGGATCAGCAAACCTAAAACTTCAGGAAAGCCTGCTTAAACCCACACTAGTCCATCATGAAATTGTTGTTASAGCGTAAGGCTTTAAGAGTTAGAGCATTACGTGCCTGTCAAATTACATTAAGCAATATTAGAAMTAGAGCAGCTTAAAGCCGTTTTGGGGCTGAAGTGTCCCTGCCTTGGGCTGATAGCAGTGGAGGAGCTGAGGCAGCAGAACTGTCGATACTTTCACCACATCACTATCAAACAACTCGGTTTCAATACTACAAGGTCTGTCTGAACTCGCACAGATTCTCCTGTTACTACAAAAAAAAAAAAAAAAAAAAAAAAAAAAAAAAAAAAAAAGAGGTAGTTAAATGTTCCATCAGCAGGGATGAAATACTACACACACAGAAAATAATAATTTGTTGTGTCTGTCGAATGCTGAACTTCACCTTGCCGGGACACGGCAGCAGGGAGAGAGGAGCTGCTGTAATGAAGCCCCACGGGAGTACAAACATTGAGATAATTGCAGCTTTGTCTCACTGCACACCATCCTGACTAACTTCTGTTAGGAAGTTCAAACACCATTTCRCAAATTAATTCGAGATTTTTATTTTTAGTGAAAAACAAACAAAAAAACCCACACGGCACTTATGGGGAAGGCATTCAGAAAAGAACAATGCGCTGGAGTTTTAAGAACAAAAGGCAGACATTCCTMCTGCAGGATAAAAGCTGAGTTGTTACAAAGAGGCTTCTCCAGTGCAAACACTCCAGAAGAAATGAGCAGAACCTGGAAAGATTCATTTTATTTGTGATACCGAGAGATGACACATCTGCCAGACACACAGATCCATGACTGACACTTTCTGCTCTGACTGGCTTCCAAGGAAAATAATAATAGTTTTGAGGAACTCATAGCTATGAAAGAACAGCATGTATCCTACATTTTTCCCTTCAGTAGCAAAAGGCCTCAGTAGCAAGGAAAATACCAAGACAGCAGAAGAGTTTGAAGTGTAACATGTAATTTTTAGTGCCTGTCTCTGTGCATCTCACTTAGCAAAGCAGGAAAAGAAGTGATTTTCAGTAAAGCTGAAAGAGGTGATCTAGTGTAACTAATACTCTAATTACAGAATCATGTCTCTTAGGTCAGGATTCCCCTTCACAGAACATGAACAAACAGCAATGCAACAAAATCCTACCATTTTCTGYTTTACAAAATTGAGATACGTTTATGAATGAAAATTCAAAACTAGAGTCCATGAAGATTTTAGGATTTAAGCCAGAACCACTGGGGTTCTGAACTACTTTCATGAATATAAGCATTTAAAACAAATGTTTGAGAGATGAATTTGTAGTTCTGCATTTTAGATTATTAAAAAACTTTTCCAGATCAAATGTTAGATGGAATATTCTGTCAATACATCCCCTCCATTCTGTCACTGCCACAATTTGTGTTCAGAAACCAGCAAAGAAACTCACTACGGCAAAAACAAGGTTCTCATTCTGCCAGCTTAAGAGAGAAGAAATAAAAATCAAATGTTACCAACATGGAGCAAAAGATCAACACAGTGCAAGTGTGATTGTTACAAATGAAAACTGGGACACATCAAATTTCACAATTCCTGAGCACACTGGACTATTTTTATTTTATGTGTATTCCAGTAGGAGCAAGGCTCTACACCAGTAGTGAGTGCTAAGCACAGTGCATGCATGTTTTATATATTAAATGCAAAATGAGAAGGAAAATTCTCTTTCAAAGCCCCAKGAGTACAGTTTTAACATTTTTCTTTCCAAAAAGAAAATGTTCAGCAATGTTTTCCTAAAAAGCTCAAAGGCATCTCACTGATAGGCCAACCAGAAAAAGAAAAAAAAAACAATGTCTAGACTCCTGGTGTCCCTCACTTCCCAGGGACAAAAGAGCTCAGGAGAGAAGCAGCACAAGTCAGTGGCAGGAGATGGGAGGTGTGATGGGAAGGAAAATAACAGGATTTGAACCCAGTCTTTCAAAACAATTCAATAAATCAAACACCCACTTCTTTACACTCTATTATGTCTGCACTTACAAGATGCACAGGAGGTGATGCAGAAGGGGAAGAAGACAAAGCACAAGCTTCTGTATCAGTTTATTTCCACATTAAATGCCATCCTCTCATAAAAAGTTCATATTAATACATTCTGCCACAACTATATCACAGCCTGATTCTGTATGTCAATTATTTCAGAGTTTGATCCAACCCCTTCAGCCCCAATTTTTGATGCTGTAAAATCTCAGTAAAATCAGAACTAAGTCCAAACCCAACAACTTTGCAGCAACTCACCCAGAACACCACATCAGAGCAAGTCTCACTGTTTATACAGACAACCAACCCATCTGCCACTTGACAAGGAGAGGCAGCCTGCCTCAGACAGGYATCAACTCAGTTTCTGCCAAAAGCACTTTAATATAACCACAATCCCGATTTTAAAGGCAAGGTGTTTTCCCCCAATGTGAACCAAAACATACTCTCACTATAAGAAATTATTAACAGAGCATTAGTACAGCAAGGCACAATGATAAACTAGATTAAGAACTGATGCCAAAACATTGAGCATGTTTTTGGCCTTTCCATTTTGCATGCAATTTCTTGCTGTTGACAAAGTTATCTCTGTGAATTTCAAAGGTGAATCTTATTCCACTTCAAGTCTTCCATGAGCTTGCATGAAAAAGTATTCAATCATCACCGTACCGGCTAAAGTTAACAGGCACTAAATAAATAGATTTAAAAGCAGTGAATGCTTCATGAGAAAGGGCTGTAACTATAATTTACACAGCCCCCCCAATAGTTAGTAAGTCTTCTTTTAACACTTGACATCTATTTCAGTAACAAGAAGAACATGGTATCCATATCAATGCATAAATAAACAAAAAAAGACAAACTAAAGAAAGCACATAAGCAGCAAACCATCATGGCAAATTAATGTGCAGGCTTTGGCCAATCTGATGAGACTGAGTACATAATATTTGAATGTTTTCTGTTTTAAAGAAGATCTACTTTTTATCTTCCTTGTTCTTCAAATACACACAGATACACAATAGGAAAAAAGTTATTCAAGTGATAAAGTAGAGACATTATGTACCTGTAACAAGTGTCCTAAGTGCTGTCTCCTTCCTGTTAATCAAGCCTGAGAAACACAAGACTTGAGATAATCCTGGAACACTGGGCRGGCTGATTAGATATAATCTGTGTATCTGTGATTTATGAACTTTTACTSGTGCTAACAGCACATTTCACAAGTAGGCAAGTGAAAGCTGGAAAAGTACTGCTAGAAGACAGCCTGTGTACAATTAACAAATYATTCTGGGTATGACATTTCCTTGAAGACAACTTCCTTGACTTCAAAACAAAGARTATCCGAATCTTGGCAGGAGTACAAGAAATGACTCTGCAGACACTCGAGGTTTTGGCAGAAAAATGACTGAAGGACAACAGATTACATGAGGCTCCGAAGATGTCAAACATCCCATGTACTCAAGTTCTTTCTGGAGTGATGTTCAGCCAGGGTTATATCAGCAACTAAGATACCAAAATTGGTATGACCTTCTGGACACATCYGAATCCATGGAGCCTTGACCAAATCCTTTTGCTCTAAACCAGCACTGACCCTGCAAAGCCAGGCCTTCAGCATCTTCCCAAATGATCCCAGASAGGCTCCAGCCTCAGCCTTCATGACCCTGACACTCCTTTCTCCACAAGCAAGTGYTGCAGGCACAGCTGGGCTGCCAAAGGGAAGGACTGTCTCCAGTGCATCTGCCTTCAGCACTGTTGTAGGGTTTTACCTACTGCAAAGTGCCTTATTCAGGACTAATCTAGTCAGGACTGTTACCCTTGAGCTGGGAGCAAGATTCTTTGGGAATCAGAGATCATCCTGTTCACATTATTGCTCCACCACCAATGCTGCAGCCAAGCATTACCTGRCAAACACTGGAACAGAATGGATCATTGCTCCATGGAAGCTGCATCATCCACTTCTTGAGGCAACTATCACCCCTCAGCATTTGCACAGCCCGAATACAACTTAGGGCAGAAATACTGTGTGTAACATTTCAAAATCTTCTCCTCCTCACAGATTTGTTTGAAGCCAGCAAAGCCTGTGACTGAGGAGGGTGCCTCCACACTCCTGTTTCAAAGTGGTTTGGTGTTTTTAAGGCTAAATAAGGTAACTCACTGCCACCAAACAAAAATCAATTACTGCTCCAGCCTGGAAAAACCTCAGTGCATTCATGCTGCTACACTATATGATGGTGGTCCCCCTTGTCATGCTGTATTTGGTATACACATATAGATTTTTATTTACCATTATGGCTAAATTTTAATCAGAGGATTTTCTACACAGAATTTCTCAGCAGTCAGAGAAAAACAACATGTATTTAATTTATGTATTTTAAAGGCATCACACAATGGCACAGTGATACTCTCAACCCCAGCAGTATTTGCTACTACAGYGCAAAGATACCAAGAGACAACATTAAATAACCAAGATATTTTTAACCAAGGAAACGAGAGTTAGAGTGTTAGTTTCCAGTAACAGGCAAGATCATAACACAAGGATATTTTAAGACATTCAGTATGGGCTGTCTCYTGCACAAAATTGCAAACATTTTGTTTTGACTTACGCAGTTTATTTATTACACTCAAGTAGCAACAGAGTCAATTTCTGTGACAAAACACCAAACAGAAAGATTTGAGAAAGCTCTGAGGGGGAGGGATGAGTGAGGGAGAACACTTTATGTGCTTTTCCAAGTTTCACAATCCAGCTTTGCAAGGCCAGCTTTGCTTTGGGAACAAACTGGRAGCAGCTGCCCATGCTGGAAACAAGGTCAGTTTGGTTCCTCCCTGCCTCCCACCTGGACCACCAAGGCACTGCCTCATTGCTGACCTTCAGTTCTTCAATGTTCTTTGGTGGGCTGAAGAAGGGAGACTGAGGTGTGGAAAATCAAATGCTAATGTAGAGATAGCAGGGAGAAGGGAAAAATTCTGTTTTACACRTAGCCTATTGTGTGAAGTTTATAATGGTAAATGTCATTATAGGAAGGCTAGAAGTCAGAAGTCTCCCCAAAACTCCTTTCAGGCCCCCTTCCAGCTTTTGTGCATTTGCTGACTTTGTCCTACTCAATATTTCCTCCAAACCTTTGTAGAAAACTCAAAACTAGTAATATACATACAGATATGTAACTGTATATAGAAAGTACAGTAATGCCTCAAAGGTGCAAACTACAGAAATCAGAATTATGTTTTGATAATTCACACCTTTTTTTTTTTTGCATTTATGCATTACAGAAAAAGTTTTGCTTTAATAACACAAGCTCTTAAAAACCCCAAGCACAGAAAAGCACCTCTCCCTCATCTTCTCTCAACCACATGATCTCTTTAATTACCTCCTCTTAGAATTCTGGACTCAGGAGGAGGCTGTATGTTAAACAGATGCACAGCCAAAATATTGTRAAGGCAAAAGCTTCAAGGAGAAAGGTTGGTTGGTATCTGTGTGATCAGTTTAGGTCCAYCCAAACAGCCAGGCACATTTTCAGGTGGCTGAACTACACAGCTGGGAGAAGTTCACCAAACCCTTAGCARAGATGAGGAGTTGCTGRCCCTACAAATTCAGTTGTATCAATRTGAGAAAATAACCCAATTCATTCRAGAATGCACAAACTYTACAAGAATGGGYGTGAAAAGGTGGAATAACCTCATTCAGCTGAAATCAAGCTTCAGCAAAAGCACTGCTTAGGAASAGCACTGTCTGGGGAAGACAAGAGAAGCTCTAATCCTCAGATCCAAAGAAGAGCTTCCACAGAATTTCCCAAAGAGCTGGACAACAAACAAGCAGCTACAGGTTCAGAAATTCCCTGACCTTCTGGTCCCACAGAGTCCTGATTTTCGAAAGTTGTCTGATATTCAAAACAAAGCAGCTCTTCAATTAAAACTTCTCTGGRATTTGAGGTTAGCAATAAAACATAGAAATTTGCCTTGCTGCAGAGCAAGTATAAAATGTGGTTTATCTCACCAGGAAAGTTCCATCTTCTTTTCAGGTTCCCCTGCTCAARAACACCCCTCACCAAAGCTGTGCAGTGCTGTTTTAGACAAGAGTTATCCAAGCTKCTTTGTCATCTAAGCCTTCAATCAGTTGTGAAGTCTGGGAGGAGAAACAGATCTGTGCAGCTACAGGCCCTGGAACCAGAGTTTCTTTGGTCACATGAGATTCATGAAAGAAAATAAATACATAAAAATCTGTACTTGSTTCCCCTTTTCTTATCCTGGAATAGGGCAAGAGGAAAAGTGTCTCTTAGTATCTTAAACTTATAAAATAAGAAAGGTTCCCAGGGAAATCTCTGGGACCACAAAAGTGGTGTTTGTTGTCAACATCCAAGGCTGAGAGTGCAACACWTCAGGATGACCCCAGTCTGAGACAGATCATTGTTCAGACAATGGCCTGAAATGCCAGGACACAGTCCCAAGGGTGAGGATTCCAGGGCAGTGTGCAAATCTGACTGCTATACACCAACCCACAGTTTTTCAGCCTGGTGGAGAGTGATACCAGCAAGCAGGGATGGTATCAAAAAGCAGAGATGAAAGCATCCATCATCCTCTGTTTGTGGAGAAATCAGCATAGGAGAGATCCCTCAGAGCTGGAGGAAGACAGAGCACTGAACAACTGAAAAAGCTGGCACTGCTGRGCCTTTGATGAGCTTCCTCAAGCCAAAGCGATAGGCATCTGCTGCTACTGAAATTAGAAGGCCAAAGCATAGATTACCACAAGAATTACCTCACAGCAGACATCTGCAAAGTCCAGAACTTCCTGAAGCACCAGCAGAGTCACTACGGACAAAAGACATGCAGAATTTCAAGGCAAGTCTGTACGTAACACATGCAGTCTTACACAGAGGTCATCTAAGTACAAACTCTGATGTAGGTCCAGTGGCTGGGCTCATTTGTTTTCATGGAAGGACACCTCACTGGTGATCAAAAAAAAAAAAAAAAAAAAAAGATAATGATCTTGCAGAAGCAAAGCCACAGTGCTAAAGAATTCAGAATTGTTTTATGAGTGCCAGAGAATTTCTGCATGCAGAGCTGAAGAGCTTGGAGCATTCAGCAAATGAAGCGTCACCATAAGCACTTTGGTAGGGATATATCCCTTTAAAAGAGATTAGCAGGATAAAGTACTCCCTGTTTTCTCTAAAATATTTGTGAGGTCTTTGCTCCTTATAGGAGCAAACCAGCAGGATCCCAAAACAAAGTAAATCTACATCTAAAAGAAAGCATAAACATGTCTCAGACAAGAGACCTACAGAGCGGGAAGAGGAATCTTCAAATGTCACAAGAGAGTCACCCCTCTTAGTTCTTCTCTTGGCAAACATGTAACATTACTMATTTTACAGATGGAGTCMTAAGAGACTCCCAAAARGAGAAATATTTAGATTTTCCTCTTTCCATCAACAAAATCTCTAAGCACTCTGGAAAACAAGTATTTTCTAATTTGTAAAACAGGAGTAGCAGCTGTTTGTTTCTCTGAAAAGTTACTGTTGGCCCATGATGCTTCCAATTGCTTTCTGTGTTCTCAAAATAATTGCCCCACTCAACAAAGCCTTGAAGCAGAGCAGTCTTATCTCCTCTTTGATGCAGTTCCAACGCCCCTGTTCCAGGAGAGCAATTCCATACTGCTCTGAGTACACGCTACCTGACTTTTACAAAACAGTGTTCCATCCATTTCAGACAATTTCATTTGGACATGATTTAGAGATAACAGGAAAAGTATATCCATCATCAGCTGTATGTTCCCCTTGTCATGGCATTTTCTTTTGAGCATGAAACAACCTAAATACAGAAGAGGAATTCCTGTATTACAGATGCTRGCAGTCCCAAGCTCTAATAGCTGTATACAAGCCCCTGCAATCATCAGGCTGTTCCCAACCCAAATATCTAAAACACCACAGCAAGTCCCCATCACTTTTTAATACTCTGAAGAAAATCTCCCTCAGTCATTCCAACTTGCAGGATGATTTATCCTGACAGGAAGTCCAAAAGGCAGTACCACCATGGAGGCAGAAACAGAACGCTCAATGCATCTGGCTTCATTTGATCCAAAACCAGTTCAGGGAGTCTTCCTGACTTATAGGACGCTAAGAGCAGCCCAGCTCTCAGGAGACATGCACTTCTAAGACCAGATCCATTCCAGCCAGTTGAGAGCCCAAACACAATAAATATGAAACAGGACAAAGCTTCACCACTACAGCAGGTGGTCCAAAATTTCCACTCTAAAATTCTGGGGAACAGTGGGGAACCATGCAGGAACCAGTCAAACTGGAACAAGACAGTTTTAAACAAGTCATGCTACATTAAGCTCAAGCTGTGAAATTTTTATCTTCCAGTGAAACAAGTGGCTCTGCCTTCTCCAGTACAAATCCCACTTGTCGCTTTTCCCTGCCACAAACAATCGAGGACATTATGTGATGGACAGCAAGATTTGCAGTGTCTGACCTTACACTACAGCATGTAAACCTCAGCTGAGATCTGATCCAGCCTCTCCTTTCCCTAGTCCTGCATCATCACAAGCCCAAACCCCCCAGGTTATTTCTGACATGGTCAAGGAAGCTGCAAAGTGACAGATCCTGCACAGCAGTGGTTCCACAGYCTGGCTCGCTGTGGGAAGCCAAGGGGATGCATATGGGGAAATGAAATGTTCCCGAGTTTCTTGACACCAGCCCTGGTGATCATTGCATCTGCCTCTGCTTTCAAARGGCACCCACATTCAAGTAGAATCTGCTCTAAAATATTGATTTAGAGCAGATGTAGTTTAAAGAGAGTTTACAAGGAAAGTGGTTTTTGATCTTTTTTTATCCTCTGAAGGGAGAGTATGGAAACAAAAAGCAACGTTAAGTCATAAAAAAATAATTGTTGTAGACCTCAGCAATTTTTAATTCCCTTTCCTTCACTAAACATCTGGGTTTTGTTAGAAAACACTATAAAATGATTTTCCAAAACCTTTGACATGCATTCTGCTCAAAACAACCCCAAAGCTCAGGAAGAAGGGTTTCAAACCTAGTAAAGGTTGTTATTTATTGAGTCCTTTTTATTTTCTCCTGCCTAACCATTCCCTGCTATTTGCAAGGGCACAGGGATAGGAAGTTAGCATGTTAAGACAATACTCATCTAATAAAAGAAAAGGACATTACACCAAGGAAACTATTATTCAAGCAGATTCAGTCTGATGAGCCAAGAAAAAGCTGCCTCTGCATAACCCAGGGCTCTCGAGACACCTATGTGATTAAGTAACTTCAGAACAAATTAGTGCTCCATGAACTGATTAGACCATAAATAAGCCAAATAGGAAAGAGAGAAGCCACTGACAGACACAGCATCCTCCTGACAGCAGCTGAGCTCTACAGCTCTCATTCASAATGAACACCAAAAAGCTGTCAGTGCCAAAAGGATTTGTGGCCTTTTTACTCCCAATTCAAAGTACGTCAAAGCAGATGCAGTATCTACAGTAGATAACTAATCACAAGAATCCTATACTTTCATTTTCTCTCGTCACTCAAAGCACAAATTGCAGCTCTCTCCCCGACCTAATAATTATTCGTATGGCTGCGTTTTGTTCTTCTCCAGCAGCAGCAGGAAACTTGATTGGAGCTGCAGGARCTCAGCCAGTGACTATCCAAGTGCTGTTGTGATAGCACAAAGCAGAAGCCAACTCGGCAGGTAATTGGACWTGGAAGTCACAGAGATCTTCCTCAGTCAGCTTGAAACAGTAATTTCATAGGGGAGAAAATGCATTGCCTTTATCTACCACAGGTTACCAAAGGAAAACTTTGATCCTGAGAAAGACAGGCATAATAAATACCAAGACACACCACCATAAAGAGTTATTAAAGGTGGGGTTTTTCAAGYCTGCAGCAATTCAAAAGGCATTTGGAGTCTTTTCTGGAGTTCCTATTACACATGCACTCACTTAGGAAAGCACAATATTCCCTTGTTAGAAAGGAGTACTTCCATTGCTCTGCAGTTACATTCTGTTGCCCTCTGACTTAATATTTTGGAATATATGAATTATCATCCACACTATAACATGGGAATTCAGTCATGCTTCCAGAGTAATCCTCGGGAATCCTGGAGTGCTACTGTCAACAATTCCTGCTTCATAATGCCTCAAATAATTCAAATGTGCATGAAGCCCCTTTTTCATTTCTCTAAACTTCACATCCATGGAAGTAATTCCAAAGCATCATAAACCAACAGAGAAATCTAAATGCTTGCAGAACCAAAGTCCTGGGGGATTCTGTGATCAGAGTGTTATGAAAACCTCCCATTTCCCTCCCAAGCCCAGTAAACTGCAGTTCAGCATCCCATTAGTCCCAGGTAAATATTCTGAAAAAAAAAAAACGTTTTATTCCACTCTCATCTGAAGTTCATCACTTACTGTAAAAAATTTCTGCCCAAATAAAGCCTGGAATCATCTCAGACACCAGCAGACTCTGACAGGAGTTTCACAGCATTAAATATTGTGCATGGAAACAACAGTTAACACAATTCAACCAACTGAAATACACATTACAACTGCCTTCTGACTTTGTTAAACTGCTCCCATAGCTTGAAAATAAAAATCATCAACYCTAACTATGTTATGATGAGCTAATAGTAAACTTACATCTGTGAGATTGTAGTTAGAGGAAGATTTTCACAAATTCTGTGCTCACAACTGATAAACCTTCCTCTTCATCATTAGAACTAAGTCAATGCAAGGAGTGGCCTCTGCTGTGATGTGATGGTTTTGAAAGAAACTCTCTCATTTAGCAAAGGGGATTATTAAAATCTTGAGAAAGATCCATATGCAGTTAATGAAGACTCATTAATGAAGACACATTCACCAAACTCTACCCCAGACATGTCCATACAGACAAGCTCAGAACAGCAGAAGTTTTAAGCTCTTTCTTACAGTAAAACCAGTTTTGACAATGCTTAAAAATTCTGTCTCAAATGGTCTGATTTTTGTAAAATGGGGGACACTAGAAAATTCCCAAATCGTGCTGAAGCACAGAGTTAATAAAACAGATTTTAAAGTCAAGTGCATAATATTGAAGAGACGCCTCTATATTTTAACAATGATAACAACTCTGAAAAAACTTGAGACTTATCACCCTTGCAATGCTTTCCTCCCAAATACAGCCACATACCCTCAGAAGGCCCAACATTTCTGAATTTTCTTCAGCACCTCAGAAGGCAGAATGGCAAAAAACAAGAGCTCAGTGGAAAAAACAAAAGGCAGTGATTCATATGCAATTAGCTCAGCTAAATTTACTACTGAAGCCATTGCTACTCCAGATGTCCTTGACACCTGCACAGCAGGGACAATGGAACATGACAAGCATCCTCTTACCATCTAMTGCAGTTTTCAGGCTGACACACTAACTCGAAATTGGTGACAGCTACAGTTCTTGAGCTGTTGCATTAATGCAATCAGCACAAACCCAGCCRTGCACCTTATTCAAGCCTCCATTTGTCAGAAACAAAACCAACAGAGACAGTCAGGGCTTCTCCCACCTCTGCTAAATGCACCCCCCAAAAAGCATCAGTACTCTGAACATCACATGTCTTTTTACTCATAGATTCAGTTTAGTGACAGACAAGCAGAACGAACAGAAAATTGGTATCTGAAAAGTTAAAATGAAGGATGCAAAGGGAGGAAACTTTTAATATCCTGTGCAGCACAAGTTTCTGCTGTTTCATCTTCCTTAAATACAGTGAGACTGAAAGACTGASAGCACAACTAAACTTTTGAGGTCAAGCTGCACATTATTTTCCAAGAACTAARCAGCCACTCTTTATTAGCCTATGTTTCTTCAATCAATTACACAAGTTACGTGCAGAAACAATTCTTAGTGAAACAATTCAGGCTCTGGTGCCTACGATGTGAGAAAAGCTGATGACAGCATCTTAAAAATATAAGTGTCCTTTCTGTGCAGGGAAAGAGCACTCACTGAGAGCCACTGCACCACTGTTCTGGCACACATCCACCAACYCTGCCCCAGACAGCAGCACAAATACACAAAAGCTCTTTTCTAAGGGTTCAGACAAAGTGCAAAATACATTCAACTTGACACATCYACCTGAATCCAAATCCTCAAAGGACAGGCTTTTATGTCCCAGACCCTCTGCTATCTTTATAAGGGCACTAATTTGTACAGCACACATATTTTATCTGCACTACAATAACACYGCAGATGAACACTAACCAGATTCCTTGTGGTGTCTGCCAGGTGTTTAAATATTTTGCAACTCAAAGCTGAAATACTATCTGCAGTCTAAATGCTTAAGATTATCCAGTGAGAATATGTGTATATTTCCACCCACTATGTAAAACACTTTTTTTTTCCCATTTGTTGAATTTCAAGCAACAGACTAGACATATGAACGTGTACTACAGGTCTTTCCTGAAGATTTCATCAGGAAGATTTAATTCACAAAAGTTAAAGTTACACTTTGGTAATACAAACACTGAAAAATATTTACTGTAACTTTTAATCCAAAAGACTCCACATTTATCTGCAGCAGGCAATCCCTATACAGTGTTCAAAGGAAACAAGCTCTGATATTGYGTATTTTGGTAAGTTTAGGCATTTACTGTGTACGGTGTGTATTAGAAAAGAAAACACAATCCCATACTAGGTATTAAACAACATTCTTCTCTTGGTCCAAGTCAGACAGCACATTTCTGAGAATGGTGTAGGTTGGTTCTCTCCCTCTCCCAAGAGGGACTTCAGTGAGGTACATCTTGTACAAACCATCCCCTYGTGTAACACCACAGAACTCCCCCTCCACTTTGGCCCAAACTCYACTCACTTCTTGCTTCTAAGAAAAAAGCTCTGAGAGGAGAGATAGGAAGACCTTTTGCAGCTTGCAATACATTCCACCACCAGAATTCTGACCTGGACAGTTCTATACATTAATATGTTGCTATGTTAATATATTTACTTTGCTGCTTTTCCTCCTTCATCCASACTAAACCTCAAGTAAAAATCTGCAGTGTCATTATTAGTAAGAAAAATGAACGGCTCAAAGGGGTTGCAACATTTTTTATAGCATGTCAGTTATCTTCCTGAAGAGAAAAAAAATCACTCCGGTGAGAAAGAAACTAAAAYACTTTTTGTGTTTTTATCACCCAGCTACTCTATGGCTCAGATAAAACAGTCAGCACTGACAGYCAGCTTTCTGAACAGGGGTAGGAAGGTTAGATTATCTCATACCTGTGTTTACARACTATTTTAAACAGTAACAGGATTAAAGAAAGAAAATCCACTGCAGCCTCTTCATTAAACAAATGTATCCTACTACCACAGAATAAATTGGCAGGAAGATAATTCAGCAGTAGTACCTGAGCTGTTCTCCACTCAGGAGCATTAGAAARTAGCATTTGCCCAGTGTCACATACCTTTGATGCTTGAGGAGTAGAGATGACATGAACCGTACTGGGTTTAACTCCACTTGCCTTAGTCCGTTTAAAAAGGGCAAATCTGCTTTTCCTTCGCCCCCTGTCTCCATTAGGAAGGGATCCATTGTACCTGGAAATAAAGGAAAAAAAGTTTAGCATAAACTACCACCAGYTTGCAATACAGGAATGGAGTGAGTGGTAATTTGGCCACAATATTCTGGTGTCATTAAATGCATGAGCGAAAAAAAAGCAACAACCAGGTTAATTTTGCTTCCTGAAATATGAGCATTCAAACATTCTTAACCTACCAACAGTTGAAATTTTATTCTCATAAAAAAGATAATTAACTACAAATGAAATACTGAGTTGYTCAGCCACAGAAATACTTCTTCACCTCGAGAATCAAAGCAATTTGGAAGAACGAATTTTACATCTTTACTGTAATTTCAGAACACAAGGAGTTCTAAAATATTTTTACCCTACCACCCCTCTCCCCACATTTCATGCAGAAATGGAGGAAGAATAAGGGCAGCTTGGAAAATGTAAGTAATTTAGGGGMAAGTAAAACTATGTGAAAAGGTATTTCACTCACACAGAAAGCTTTTCTAGTTGTTCTCCCCACTCTTTTTTTAAACTTTAATCCTAAAGGCTTTATCTATTATTAAGGAAAGAGGATGCCAGTGTTTTTAATTTATGTGGCTATCTGAAGCTTCACTAATGACTTTCTTTATCAGGTGTAACACAGGAGCCCTCAACAGTTCTTTCATCTCTCCCTGAGGACAYAGACCCAATGGATTAATTATTCAGAGAAGTCTGAAGCCTCAAGGGGACAGAGCTCCTTCCCCAGAGAAGGGATCCACTGGGAATTTCTTTGCAGTGCACAAGCAGGGAGTTCACTGCCACCTCACCCCCAGATTTAGGTCAGGCAGAGGTTTCTCACCACAGCACAGTCACCTGTGCCATTCCTGACGACTCTCAGATCTCAAGACTTCGTTTCACTGCCTCTCTCATTCTCGATCTTGAGATTTCAGACTTTTGCCCAAGAAACTAGATGTTCTTCCACTGATAAATCTCTTCTGTCTCACTGGTGAGGTCTATTCTATGCTGGTCTCATATATATCCCACTCGTACAGCCTTTATGATTAAAGGTCCACATTGCATCAGAAAAATAATAGGAAAAG
>NW_026623422.1:1122204-1152640 GCF_030028575.1 Malurus melanocephalus
AAAAAATGCGTATTTAACACATGATACTAAAGCCACACAAAAGGCTGAGACTTTCAGCTGAACTTGTCCTCTCACTCCCATTTTCATAGGGAATACTACTTTTTCTGGAATATTAAAGGAGATTCCCTAACACAGCACAAAAACAGGAGTAAATCAYTATTATTTGATGCCAGGCCTACTTGTACCTTGAAATTTATTATTAACTCAGAGAAATGCAGCACAGAGGATCCTCATCACATGAGACCAATCCCTAGAAAGAATCATCAATATGTTCCACAGGCAGCYTAAATACCAGCACTTAAAATAGGAGTTATTTGATTCTCCACTTGAATCTCCCTGGATATATGCACATGCTTTCTTTCAAAGACACTATTATCAGGAACATGCCAGCAAGTTTTAACTTGCCTGAAGACAACATTCTTTMTACAAGTATTTTTATCTGAAAACTTAAAAAAGTAACAATTCCCTCAGAAATAATATATAACTACTGTATATCACCATTGCTAGCTTTAACCCCTGTAATTATTAATTTTTCTTATATTTGTCCAACTGTTAAGCTAAATTAAAGTAGTTCCACTGAAAGTTAAAAACAGACAAGTGGAGTCTTATTGTTTGGGATTTTTTTCCCTCCTGTTCACAATTTTAACAACTAAACAATTTTAACTGGGGAAGGCAAGTCCATTTCAGGTTTCTGTGGGATTTAATTACTTTTAAAAGAGAGACAGAAACAAAGCTCAAGTTTAAAWAACATCTTGAAAATATTAAATAGGAAGAAAATACAAGCCAAATGAAAGCTGAACTCATTCATCCTGATTAGCACTGACAAATTTTCATAAAGGTTTTCCTTGAGCCCGTTTCTGAATTTCCTTTCCACAAAAGGAATTGASTGGTAGTTTTATGATTTGTTATGCTTTAATTATAGACCTGCAAGTTTTATTTTGATCCCAGAATGAGCTGGGACAATTCCTAGACATATCTATGTGTGTTTTGGGGTGGGAGGGGAGAAGGGTATGAGAAGTTKTGTCTTTCCACAGCCAGCAGACGCTTTCATTTTTCCTAAGCCAGGCCTCTCAACTTGTTCCCCACAAACCAACCCTCCCCATAACACTGCAGCCACACCTTTCCTTCCCTACCATACCCAGTGCCCTGGCAGTAATGCCCTGGGATCCTGCTAGCCCTGGCAGCATTGCTCCCACCCACCCTCTGTGCCCTGCTCCTGAGGCAGAATCCCCCCATCCTTGGCCCATCCCTGCTTTTCCAACAGGACACAGAGGAATTCCACATCCAAGAGGAGGAATAGCTGCCCACACCTTGCTGAGTCAGTTTTCCTAAGAACAGGCACAAGGAACTACAACAAAACCTGCCCTCTCCTCTCCATTGCTCTGAACTCTTCCACTGAGCAGTGACAGGATGGGATCACACATGGAGAAGGGACAAGGACTGAGGCTACAAAGTCCCCATCACCAAACACTTCTTCTCACAAAGCCTCTCAACAAGCAGGAGCCATTTCCCTTCTTTCTCCCTTGCATTCTGGCTCCAGGACCAGCACATTTGCACACAGCTTTTTGCTTCACAAGAAGACCAGTACTACCAGAAGAACCTGCAGCTGCAATTCTCCCTTCACTCACCAAAAAGCCTGGAACAAATGCTATTTACAACTAATAAATTAGGAAAAATCAATTTCATGGAGACAGAACAATCATTTCYGAGAGCATCCTGACTATATGTGGATCTATGGGGCACTGTGGAAGTTCTCCAGATGTTCATCAGACCAGCAAGTGGAATGAGCACTTCTATAATTTTTCCAAATGATTCTCAGTCCCAGCAGTCCCGGGACAAGCTGCATTATGAAACCTCCTGGGATAAYCATCTCAGCTGATAGCACTATTCCTTGCAAATAAGGGAGTGGTGCTAGCAYAGGCTATGGGCACCTTAATTATCAAAGCCAGTTTCCTACGATTTACATCAAACACTGGAAGAGTTTGGTATACAACGAGCTGCAAACCCCAATTAAGCTTTTCCCATGGATATATAATGAAAGCCTCTCCTCTGCCTGGATTTAGGGCTGTCTGGAGAGCAAGACCACACATGCTCTCTCCCACAGTCCACTGTGGCAAGTTCCTACCTTCTACAAGTCTTGTACTACTTGTATTACTACTACAAGTACTTGTCTACTTCAGAGATCAGCAAGAAGCTTTGAACTATCTGTCAGACAGCTTGTTACACAAGCTTTTTTGGTTTATGTTTATTTTGGTTTAGTTGTTTTTTAAAAATCCAGCCTAGACAGTGGCAAAGAATAAATGACACCTSTGTTACTGGCATAAGAACTCTAAATTTTGACCTGCACATTGGAAAGCTTGATTTCAATTCAAGGAAGCCATCCTTAAAATTAAGGTCTCTACTAGCTGACATAGAAAGTGCTGCATGTAGCTGTTTTTTTTTTCTACAATGCTATCCAAATACAAGCCATCATAAAACTTAAATACTTCTCTGTATCTATGCAAACCACCTCCCAAAAGACTACACACTGAACAACTCCTAATTTTCACCAGTAATATTTCCCCTGGACAAAAAGGAGTGATTTTACTTTGCTTTCCTTGTCTATTACTAACAGATGTACTACGGCACACCTCATCATTTTTGGATGAAAACCATCCCAAATGACAGACTTGGCTATAAACAGATGAGATGCTGCAGTTCAGTTGTTTCCATAGCTCTAGTGAGTCAAACAGCACAACTTTGCTCACTAAACAATAAAGCTGCAGAAGGGGAGTCAGACTTGAGTAAATCTTCCCTTGTAAGTACATTCTGATCCCATATTTGGTATAATTCTGTGGTACATATTCCACACATACCAAAACTCAGTTTGTGCTTACACTGTGTATTTTTACCATCCCTGAACCAGTGTGGTCCCACAACCCTGCCAAAAGCAGCAGTTTCACCTTTCATTTATTAATTTGCTCTCACTACTTCTCGGTTCACATGAAGAGGGAACAAAACTAGATTTATGCTTTAAATTCAGTTTTAAAACCACATTCCTCACTCTCCAGCCCACKGCAAAGCCACAGAAGCACTTGTATCAGCATGGAAAACAGCACAGAGAGCAGGAGAGATTCCCTTGGAAATACTGACAGACTACAGGACATCCACAACATAGGAAGGCTAAAGATACATTATTCACCTTTGCAATACCCAGTCCCAGAGCTTTTCACGGCTCCACATTCAAGTCCTGACTAGCCTGAAAACCTTCTGCTGCTGAAGCATCCAACACTTGCTCCCTTGAACATATATTAAAAGGGAAAAAGTCACATGTTTATAGCTTATAAAGAAATGCAAACAGAAARCTTCAATATACACAACACTGACAACAAAATAAATGTATTTGTGTCTCCTTTTATATAATACCACTGACAGTACTTCATAGTCTTTACACCCTCTGCCCTTGTATTAACCTCAACAATTAATTTTGTATCTAGTAGTATTTCAATAAAAGAATGGCTAAGGATTTCCTTTTTWAAAAAAGGCAAGAATTATTTCAAATACATTTTTCTGAATTCAGAAAACAAGCAGTTGCTGTCTGCCAGTTATCTGAGAATTTCAGTGAAACAGAACAGCGAATTTATTCTCAAATTTAGTCTCATGGGGAAGAGCTGCCAAATAGCAAAAGCAAAGCTAAGGAGTACTTCTGTACCAACAGGATACTCGTGGTTCATTTCCTCCTTTGAACTGTGTTCTCTGGTGCTGTATCAGTGTCACAGATATTAACTCTACATGAATTTAGGTCTAAGCTTGTCTCCAGCTGCTTGCATGCATCAATGTCTGTCCCAGAAGCAGCCTCCACCACCAGAGGCACTGCTAATCCCGTTCCTGTCAGGGAGTTTTGGCAGTGAACACAGGACTGCTCCTTCCACAGTGGAGCATTTTACAGATGACTACAACAGATTGCAACAAACACCTTTAATGCTTAAGTTTCACCCTTGTTGTCCTCATCCCCAGGAACAGCACAAGCCTTGACTGACCACAAGGTTCCCTTCTGTCTTCCCAAGGTGCCCTTTCCCCACTGCTTCACCTGGACCTCTGGTAAAATGTACCTSTGATTGCTTCCTGACCACAGAATGACAGAAAACAGAGATAGGTAAAGTCACCTGGTCCTTCCCCAGTTGATCCATGACCCTTCTGTTTTCATCTGGTCTCAAAAATTCAGGCCTCCCCACTGTGTTTCAACATCTTTAGAGTTAAAATATTCCCCATGCATACAGCACTAGAGACCCAGGTCAAGCAAGTCTCCTGCACTTCCTGCCAAATCCACCAAAGAGCTTAAACAACCTGTTCTCTCTTCCTTTCCACATCAGGCTCCTGTGCTAGAAGATTAATTCCTATCAGATTTTTCCTTCTTTATGAAGGAAAACATTCTAAGTAGTTACAATCGCAAAACTAAAGCAGTGTTRAGTAGAATGACTACAGCAATAAGCAACTCATGGATAACCAAAGGGCTTCCATCCTTTCATTAACAAAAGGATGATCCAAGACCTTTGGTTTATGCARCCTGGAAGGAATTCCTGAATGAAAGACACAGTCCCACCTCAGACTCTGCTGGCTAAGACATCTCCATAGGCATAAATGCTTCCTAATCACAACCAGTCGTACAGCTTAACAAAGCCAGTCTTCCTGCAGAGCAAGAAAATCCAAACCAACAAGTTCCAAAGACCCAAATAATCTCATCTCTTTACCCAATTAAGAACAATGTTTTTGAATCCCTGAACTTGATCATCCCTGAGAAAAGTATGTTGGAGGTATTAATTGTGGCTATAATCAGTTTGGGGTTGGGGCTTTTTTTCCCTGCTTCTGAGAAGTATTTGTTCTTACAACCTGCATTTGTGAAGTTATTTTATTATCATAAAACACTTTAGAAGCCTTCCCTTCTCCAGCACTTTTGGAATACYCATTGGAATAGTGATTAGCCACAAGCCTTCTCTTCCCCAGCAGCAAGTTTTAGTCCTCCTTGCTTAGTACTCCTCGAGCTCTCAAGGAAGCTGGAGTGATTCAGTGAAATGCAGCCTRACCTCATCTGTGCCATGATCCCAGATTTTTCAGAAAAAGGGCTGATTTGCATGACTGGCTCGTGATTAGGGGTTATTTTTAATTACTTTTTTTAGCTACCTTTCAAAAGTTGCTCCTACCATCAGGAATCCAGCAGTGAGCTGGCCCAAAAGCCTCGTGCTACCCTCACAGAGCTTTTCTGTTCACATCCAGCMAGCCCCTCTCTGATCAGAATCACAAGTATGGATTAGCTGAGCACACAGTAAAAGGTTATGTACACCATGAAAAAAAACAACAAACAAAGCTTTCAGAGGCACCTACAGCAGATCAGATAAGCTAGAACCTACTTTCCTCCTTCACAGAGTATACAAATTAAGTAGAACTTTATCTGCTGGAAACACCACAAGAAGTCACATGTGCAGTAGCTGAGGTTCTCCAGGGTGACCTTAATTTCTCCCTGACATTCTGGAACAGAACTGGTAACTCTTGTGGTTTTTTGGGGAAAAGGCTATTCCTGRCTGCTGTGGCCTCCTCCTGTTCCCCAACCTCCACTCACCAAGTGATGAATCTGGTACTCCACAGATCAGGTTAACTCATAAAMTGCCTTTTGAGCTATTCCACTGCATACTTTCCCTCTACCACCTGCAGGATTACCCTGCTATTACAACAACTAACATAAGAGTAATTAAAAAAATCAAGTTTGTTTCAGGGAGACTATTTACAGAAAATACAGCTGACTAATCCTCATGCATGTTTAGCTTAGGTAATACAGGCACTTCAAGAAACATGCACCTGATCTGTATTAACTATACAGAAAGTTAAAGGATGCTCTTGGCTTGCAAATACCAAATGGATTGTGTAAGAACTGCTTTCAATCAGCTTTATTTACACCACACATCCAGCTTCCTGCAAAACGCTTTGTTATTTTCATGCACTTCCCCTCACTGAGGAGCAGAGGAAACAATTCTGGAGTCACAAAACATTAGAAGTAACCAGTCCCCAAGAGAGGGGCACAGCAGTCAGGGCTTTATTACTCCAGCTACTTGTCACAYAAGACCACTGAGATCCAGTCAGGAAAACAGAAGAGCTGGTGTTTATTCTGAGCTGGGAGGAACTTCCTGCAGAAACTTCTTATTACMCTCTTTGATTTTTCTTAGCAAAAGGCTTGTCACTTGTCCCAGAATATTTTTGTGGAAAATAATTTGTTACTTCTCTTTTTTTTGAAATCAAAGTCAGCTGTATAAATAGCACAAAACTTTGATTAGAAGCTGATACTCCAGAAGAACCCAAGGAACATGCTGATGCAGCCTTGCAGACAAGCTTCAATTAAAGCAAATAACCTGACAGTTTCAAACAACTTAATAGCTGAAAACATCTCTAGGCAGGGATGACCTGAGTCTCACAACWTAAAACATGGAAGTCATCCATAGCCGTGATATTAGCAGGGGAAAAAAAAAGGTAGTAACTTTAACAGAAAAAACCCACCACATTTAAGATATTAATATACCAATTCCAATGTAAGGAATGTGCCAGCAGAGCATTAGAATGCAAGAGGTTTTCCTTTTAGAAAGAAAAGGGTAAGGGCTAAGGAAACCTCTTCTTTCAYATAATGATTTCCTTAACAATCCTTATTTCCAACATTTTACTGCTCCCCCCAGCATTCATTTAACAAGGAGGCAATTTTATTCARTGCTTTAAGCCCATCTCCAAAGCTGTCAGCTAAAACCATTCACCACTGCATAAAACCAGCAATGTTAGTGCACAGCAAAACACAGGGTATAAACTAATCAGGTTCATTTCAAAGCATGCTTTTTATTCCAGCTAAAAGAGCACAAGAGGTGGGCAAAGCACCATGTTTGGAGAATCCTCTTYCCAACCCTAAACCTCTCACAGCACAGAGGAAATGCTACTCATCTGAGAGGAATCTATAATCTAGCCAAATGCCACTGGAATTGTTTGATATGGAATTTGGTTAAATACACACAGATACAGCAGAAAGCRAGATCTGGCTTTCACTGCGTTCAAAACAAGTCAGAAAAACACAAAATCCCTTTCAAAGSAAAGTACTATGCACAGCTGGGTTTCGATGCACAGGAGGAAAGAAGAGGAGGAARACTGTTGATCCACAACTGCAGAGGCTTAGGAATCACACAGCTTTGTTTGGAAACAATTTACACTCTGCTCTTAAACATCAGATCAAGAAAAAGCTGCAAGGTTCAAAATTGAGACAAATTAGACTTCATAGCATGCAAGTGGACAAGACACCTSAAAACCCACCTGCCCTGACATTCTGAACATTCTCCCAACCTATCTGTGCTTCACACATGCTCAAAGGTGCAAAACCAAGCTGTTCAAATTTTAGCCTGAGGAATGAACACTAATAACACATGTCACAGCTGAAACTGCGCTACATTAAACATTATGGAGAAACTACATTTCACCCAAAAGACCATTCGGGCCATTGAAAATAAAAGCACAGTCCCAACAAGTCATTTCCTAAGAAATCAAGTGCTTTCCCTAAAACCCTATCAAGGACTATCTGATAGTTCACATTTTCATAAGAAAAGGTGATAGCTTTTTTATAACTTCAGTTCCCCTCCAAATACAGCAGTTGCAATGTCATTTTWGTGATTCCATAGAAAAGAAGTTCCAGGATGTCTGTTACAGCTTTTTCAAACACTCAAGCATGACAAGAATCTTCTTACGTTGRTTTCAGTACCATTTAGCACAGAGGAAGAGAGAAAATTTGCATCCATTTTGTGAATATGGGTGATCTCACCAGCAGTGCACTGAATAAAAAGTGAGGCACTCAACTACTGCATCCTGAGCTGCAACATCCGAGTCTAATTCTATCAATTTGAACATTCCTTTTAGTTTCCCAGGGAAAAAGACACGCTTACAAATGCACAGCTCCCAGGTCAACCCCAATTGCTTAATAGAATCCCAAGTATTTGCCTCAGAAACAGAAAATAATTAGGTTTTCTTCTTTGTAGCACTTGCAAGCATTGCTGCCTCTCTGAACACAGCAGTTCCTTAATATCACTGCATTATATCAACTGCTCCATGGCACAAGCTGTCAAGGGGAAGATAATCTACTGCACTGCCTGCTCCCAGCACATTTAGAGTCGGTAAGCAAAGAGAAAAAGCAAAGAATTACCTTTCTGCCTGTGCATGGTTAGCAAGTGTGCTATGTGCCCTAAAATCCACACAGGATAAATTATTTTTCATGCCCAGTTTGAAAGAACTACCCAAAAATCTACTGGGTCAGTGTGTGGACCATAGGTTCAGAGGCATCACAGCACTGCTGAAGCTGTGGGTTTTTTTTTTTTTTAAATCTTGATCAACCAGAAATTAGCAGTGCAGCAGTGCAGAGAGTTAGACTTCAATGTATCTTCTTCAGACTTAAAACACACTGACAGCTTACTAATTCACAGCAACCTTGGGTGTTTGCTTTTATCATAATCTATAACAAAGTTAATCAGACATCTCTAGCCAGGAAAATAYTTCTGCAAAGCCATTAAGTGTTTACTGCTGATCAGCAAAATGAATTCTGATCTATKTAGCTTCATGACAGCAAAGTCTTTCAGTTTCACCTTTACCTACAGAATTCGGAGATTTTTCTTCCATTAAGAGGGCCTCCCAAAATGTTTCATCAAATAAACATTGACCTTTCACAGGCCTCAGAAAACACCACTTACTAAAAACAAATCAAATCTACCAGATGAATTCCTAATGTTTTTTCACTTCCAAATGGTCAGAGACTCTGATCTCTAAAAGGATCTCACTACAGAGCTTTTTGTAGCACTGCTTGGACAAGGGATTTTGCACTGTTGTTGTCTGCAGATGGAAAGGCACCTCCTCCTCACTGAAGCAGCAGCAGAGTTTTATGCAAGACAACCACACAAGACTGTGTTTATACACAGATGCAAGYTCTGAAAGTCTGAAACCACACTGAAGGCTCTACAGCAGCGAAGTTTCCTAGGGCAAAATTTTCACTTAGCTCATCTGYGGGGCTATTCCAGCCTGGCTACTTCTGGTTACACTCTGCAAACTGAAGTTTCATTCCAACAGATATTAAGTACTGTGCACAAGTGGCACAATGGTTTGTAGAACAGAAAACAAGTTTAAAACCACAGATAGTTCTCCCTCAAWTTTTTTCCTTTGGAAATCTAGCTCTTTTTCTTTGCCAACACCCACAAAGACAGACAGCATACTATTACTATTTTTGTTCACCAACTTTCAAGAAAACAAGCCACCCCACATGTTTCCCTCTATTTCTCTAGGTTCCTTTGATTTTTAAAGGCGAAAATGCCCTATGGGGTAAAGTAGACCAAGAAAACAGAGGATCTGTTTAAAAYAAATATTTCCCAAAGTACAGGCTGTAATATCAAACAGCGTTGCAGGACTTAGAAGCAGCTTTTGCAGGCCAAATGGAAATTCAGCTGTGGAAATAAAGCTCCTGAGCCCAAGACTGAAATTGGAAGTGCACTGCCCAGCAAAGCATGACTGCAKGAGCTAGTTCAGAGACACAGAAATCAAGTAATTGATTACAGCTGTCTGGTTCCAGAGATTCCCTGTTGCCCTCAAGTTTTTATACCTGACATCACTCTCCATAAGGGCACCTTGGCCATGCTGCACTATTTTCGGCTGAAGAGACAAGTGGTACAACATAAAAGAGCTTTGCATCCACTGCAATGCATGAGGATGTGTAAGACTAAGGTTTTGTTGTACTATCTCCTTTTTATATTGGTTTTGCAGCTCTCCAAATTCTTTCCTGTCCTCCCTCATTCAGTTAAAAGTGTTGCACATGCATTTCAGAATATAAACCACACTCTCTTGCTACTCTGTCAATGCTTTGGCATTATACCTACAGGGATATCTCTAAGGGTCTCCCACAACTGTTCTCCTTTCCTCCTACAGCCCTTCCAAAAGCAGAGGGAAGAGCATTTTTAGACATCTTTTGGGCTGTACCACCTTGATAGGAAGCAGAAGATAAGAATGACATCCAGTAATACTCACACCCCATCAGTCTGTTTCAGTATCTTTGTAAAACTCAGAAGCAAATCTGGAACTGTGCAATATAAAGGAACAAGCCTCAAATCTACTGGAGAGGCATTCATGYCTGGACAAATCCCAAATTTTTCCTTTCAGAGCTTTAGCCAAGGACAAAAAACTCCACTAGGCTATTTTACAACCACTAGGAAAAGGAGACTTTCCACATCCAGAAAATTCAAATGTTTGAGTAACACAGAATACTATTCTTAGCTCTGAACTGAGCTCATACACAAGGCAAAATATGAAGTTGCTAAACTACATAGAACATTGTTTACAATTCTCAAAGCACTTTCAGGTTGTGTTCAAAATTACTCCAAAAAGCTGGTTTTCCAAGAGAACACAACATTCAGAGTTACTCTCTTCTATCTCCAAACCTACATCCACCCTTTCAGTTACCTGGGGTAGYAGAACATTTGTGTCCATTCCCACTCACTCAAAGTTGACATCCCAACACTGTTATTACTACTGCAGGCAGCAGAGGTGAAGCAATTGTAGCGACAAGGAGAACAATGAAAAAACAAGTTTCATAAGCCAGGGAACCAGCAAAGCATGATTTCCTCTGGGTACATGTCTTGCAGTTGGATTCCTTCTTTGTCTACTGAGGTGACAGCTCCAATTGAAGTTTTTTCTCAGAGGTGAGAATCAGTCACATGGATTCCCTGATGTCTAACAAGGAAGGGGGTGGGAGTCTCATTCATCTTACAGCCTCTCCTCACCAGAGCTCAAATAGTGTCAGGAGGCTGTGGAATAAAATCAGTGCAGTGACATCCTTCATTTCCAGTTACAGACTACAACCTCACCTGTCACTACATCTCTCAGTAAATCACAGCGTTTTCATCAGAGGCAGATGGAAAATGACTGGGATAGGGAGCAAGGGGTGGCAGCAGAGCTGAAGATTCAGTGTCCTCCTGCAAGACACCTGTCTGGACAGCCAGGAGCAGTGACTGCTTCACTCCAGCTGTGGTATCATCATCATCATCCCAAAACTCATCACGCTGTTCTGTCCCAACATCAGATCCTTAAACATAAATATCAGCAGTTCTAGAGGTTACAAGCTGTTATAACCATCAACGTGAAACAGGCACCTGTTCAGAACTTCTCCAGATTTTAACCAGGATTCATTTAYGCCAAGACAAACTGCCCACCTGAACACTCACTACATGGACTTTTGCTCTTCCAAAATAAACAAATAACAGGAAATTAAAAGGTCCTGTCAGATTCTGCTTGCKATATCACATTTTTTAAATTTTGACAACAGCTGTCACACTGCATAGGTCTGTACATCAAATAAACTCCATCTTTTTCCAAAAACAGAGTAAAGTCTAGGAACAGAAGGAAAATGTATGTTACCCCTAACCAGACCAGCCTTTAGATTTAATAATGCAACTAATAAAATAATCAAAATAATGTAAACCAAARACTGCTCACAACCACTTAGACAAGCTCCACTTAGTTCATGCACAAGTAAGAATGGTGGCAGGAGGTGGGAGAACATCCCTTTGTACTGACTTCTGGTTACAATGAATTAGTTGTTTTTACAAATGAATACACTTATTTTCTGGATATTACAGAGCACCATACATTCTTATCTCTTAGTTTAATTCAGCTAAGTGTTTTGGTCTCTTGACTTAGGCATGACAAACTGATCTTTAATGCATTTTTCAATCTCTGCACAGCACAAAGCATCACACTTTTACCACCTGACATATTCATAACTAATTTCATCAGTTCACAAAAGTGAGACAGCTGGTTTTTCTCAGCTGTCATCTCGGTCCAAAACCTCCAAATCAGCCCATGCTCCTTCTGGCTTGGGTCTGAATAGAGTCTGCAACTGGACCCCAGCCAACCCCAAATCCAGTTCCTTACTTCCCTGCCTGGACTGGCTACAGAATGCCCAGAGGTGAAAGAGCAAATCACTTTTGCCTCAAAATTCTGCTTACTCTTTAACAAAGTATCGTTCTGCCATTGTTCCCTCTATACCAAGAGATTTCCAGTAGGTAAAGCCATAATATAAACCAGTCTCCTCCAAGGAGCTGAAGGTGCAAACCAGCATTTTATAATCAGAGGCCAATTCCCGAGTTGAATTTAATGTCATATTACACATAATAAACTAAGTGTACATGGAGCTTGACTTAGACTCTGCTAATCACTTAAACCCTGGCTTTGCTTACAGAAGGAACTATACTTTCTGTAGTCTTCCTGCATCCTTTACATGGAAAGTTATTTGCTGGATTACACTAGCTGCATGCTGGAAACTCCAAACTTGCAATAAAACTGGATATATGGCACTCCAGTTTGGCAGCTGGAAGTGGGATTGCACAACCAAAGAGATAAGGCACGGCTGAGCAAGCAATGGAACTCCAGCATTTTGTGCTCAAACATGGAAAGTAAGACACCAAACCCAAGTTAAAAGTTAAAGCTCTGACAGCAAGCAGACTGTCAAAAATACTTCAAAAAAAAAAAAACCCAGCTTATTTATCTTTCATAGGCAAAAGAAGGAACATATCTAGAGCTTTTGGGAAAGCTCTTTTTCCCATCAAAGTCTTTAAATGGTGCAAGGACTCATTACCAAAAAGGGTAAAAAAGAACATAAGGGTATTAAGAAAATATTTGTGAAAATTATGGGAAAAAATTGCAGTGCACATGCCTAAAACCAAACAAGCAGTCTGCAGTCTCTACCCTGGCATCTTTAGCAAAGTATCTTACTTAGGGAACAAATCTCAGCACAATCAGTAAGACTAAAGCACTGCATCTTCCATGGCCACTGCCCACGGAACCTTGTCCCTGCAACCTCCCGGAATTCCAGCGCCATCCCAAAGGCAGCTGCAGCACCAGTGTGTTTTGAAGCATCTCTGATATTTCAGACTTTTCACTCTTCCAGTGAAGCCCACCTAAAAACAAAAGTGGAGTAAGAAACCATGCAAGGCCATTATCCATTTGGCCATTGCCAAACTTCCTTCTCCAGCTTGTGCTCTGATGGAAGAAGTTACTCAGCTGCTCATATGAATCAACAGCTGTCTCCCCACAAATCCGCCCCAATACCAAATCATTCCATTTGCTTAATTTGCTGGTAGCCTTTTTGGCAAAAGCCACCAAGGTACTGACAGCCCATTTAATTAAATCTTCTGGCAGAGTCAGATGAGAGCACACTTAGCAAGAATTCTTCTGTCTGCACTGCAGTCCTGCCAGAGGAGGTGCAGACCTGCAGCAGGGCACTGCCACMTCTCTTGTCATACACGTGGCTCTGGAATGGGACTTCTGCTCACAGCCCAGCCCAGAAAGACATGCACCAAACTCATGAATCAAAACTGCACTGAGAAACTACTCCAGCAAATTTTAAAATTCAGAATGCAATTCAAAGTAAGTATTGCACATATGTTAGCAGAAAGGTTAGGGCAAGCWCAAGGTAATGAATCCTATCAAGTCTGAAAGATTCTTCTTCACCACTGAAATGGTTTTGAATCCAAGTATTGAGCTGCACAGCTAYTTGCTCTCAGAGGTCAAACATGCACTAGGAGGAAGGCAAGTTGAAAGTACAGCAAYATTTTGGTTTATTAGCCAATGTTCCATAAAAAAACAGAGTCAATCTGTGAGGTACTGAACCCTGCCACAGGATGTGCTATGAAGCAGGAACCACGCAGCCCTCACTATCTTTTACCAGCTCGGCGTCTCCTGTGAAAGCAGGACACAGACACACAGACTACTCCTGTTTCAAAGGCTGTGGCTCCACCAGCCCTAAATCAGACACCAACAATCAAACTGAATTCATGCTGTTGCACATGAAGAAATACAGCTGTGCTTATATCAAAGTTTCAGCCCATTAACTTCTGTGTCCAAACTAAACAGTTCTTTCACTCTTCCTAAGGGCATGTGCTCGAGGGTTTGCACATTTGGGCTCCAGTTTATTTGCAATACGCAAGCAGAGATTTAAGCCTTTATTCACTTCTGTTTATTTACTTTCATAYGGTGACTAATTGTCTTCACAGTCAGTCCCATTTCATCTCACCCATGACATTTYCATGCCTCAGGAGGATACACCTCAGAAGTTTGAAGCCTACCTGTTTGTTGAGGCATTACTAAAGCCAGCCAGTTTGAAGAATAAAATTGTTTCATGACAGCTTATGAACTTACTGGATTCTAATTTAAAGACAGCACGGATATTTCTGGGTGAAGAGTAATTTGAAAGCCCACTAAGCACATCATTACAGTTCAGTAAGTGTTTGAAAAAGTTGAAATGTTCCTCAGAGAGAAAGACAATGCTATTTTGTCCTCAATTCCTTGCATTTAAAGAGAAAAAAAAAAAAAAGATAATTTTGCAACAACAGGGATCAGTAAACATTACAGCACTCAAGGAGATAACCATAATGCTTCTTGGCCTTTTAACCTAGTATGTGCCAGCTGTCTCATAACTTTTCTTGCCTGTCCCCACTCCTTTGGGGACACAGCACAGCAAACAGACATTTTATACAGTATTTGTCTCACTGTGCAGCTGCCTGCCTGCACCTCTGGTAAATACAATTAGTTGCTACATAGCAATGTAGCTATGTCATAGTTAGTATAAGCAATAAATAGGATAGAAGAACACGAGGTTTTTATTGACAAACACTTAATGAGGGCACGTGTGGCCTTTGTACCAATTCCTTGCAACAGGAAGCCTTCTGCTACCCAGATTAGGCACAGCCCATATCTACTCCAACCTCCCTGAAACACGTGAGTTGTGTCTACAGTGAAGTTAGCATGCAATATTAAAAATTATGCTGTTAAATGACCTAAAGTAAATCACTTCCAGAAGCACAAGACAGAACTTGCTTGCTTTTCCTCCCTCCAGGAGAAACAAACTACTGAAAGCAGGATGCCTAATAACTCCTTCACCTATCAGCACCTTCATATCATTGCTCATCACACAGAGCTCATCTCCAAACCACTTTGCTTTTAATACACCAAACTCTTCAGCTTTGTAGACATTGTCTGTATCCATTTCCACAACTGCTGTTTATAAWGTGTTTCATCCAGATGACATTTCTGTTGTGAAACAGAGGAAAGCTTTTAGCTGAATTACTCTTTCTTCTCCATGAGCCAATAACTGCTGTACTACCCAGTTGTGTGTGCATGTTTCCCAGTGACCTCACATGAGCACTTCCAAGGCTGGAATACGAAGAACTGAGTGAAAATTCATTGCAAAATAGCTGATACTTGCTATTTTTAGGAGCAGAGGTTATACTAATCAGAAGTACAGAAAGTAATTGTAGAAGCATTGTCCAGATGTAGTCAATGCAAGTCCAGTGTCACCTTGTTCACATGTCACTCATAAACCCATCACACTAAAATACCGTGTCCTCCTGCCACACAGCTCCTCGGTGACAAGTCTTCAAGAACCAAATATTTAAAACGGCTGAAGCTTTGTTGCAAGGGGATTTCCTAAAGGGACTGCCTTCCTGGATCCTAAGTTTTTAGACAGCAAGTATTGTTTGTGGGAAAGGCAGGAGAGATGTTTATTCCTAGGCAAAGCCAAAGACCAGTTACTGTTAGTGCTAAACACCAGCACCACGATTTCTACTCAAACTTTAAGAAAACCCTACAAGAGTTTGCTGCCTGCCATCCTTCCCTGGGCTTTGTTTGGTTTTAAATCATTATCTAGTCACCAAGAGTGCAGAGATCCAACAATAGAGTATTTGCACAGGAGGTCACATCCAAGGTCAGACAGAGGAGTCAGCACAGAAGGGGCACAGCTGCTGGCACAGAGGGTGCTCAATKCTGCAGCACAGCTCAGGAACTGGGACAGCACTGCTCCTGCCACTGCCCTGCCCTCAGAACTCACTAATCTCTGTTTTGGAACCCCCACTGCTCTTCACTGTACTCTTTGCTTAACATGAGCACCGAGACTATTCCAGGCTACCGAGTAATAGGATTAAACCAGTCTAATCCCAGATGTTACTTACAGTTTGTCAGACAAGTCATGAATTGGTTGCCCAAAGTACGGAAATGTCACTATGAACTCAAGACCAAGAACTAACCCACATAAAGCTACACCAGGAGATGCCTAAAAAAAAACTATGTAAAGACAAGGGAGGCATAAAGAACTGCATCTTGTCAAGAGGGAAACAAGCCTTCTAAAGGAAAAGCAGGAGCCCTTCAACATATTAGCCTACACAGGTGACAAAAGTGAAAAATGCAAGGGCACCATTTAGTGATGTCTTTATAAAACAAACAAAATGAGCAGCTTTGCCTCAGAAGTCTGTGGAASCAGGCACACTCCCCATGCCAGCATCCCCATTCCTGTCCCTCAGGGTTTAAACTCGTGACAAGCCACATGCAAGCTTTTCAGTGGCGACCTTGGGACAGAGGGAGAATAAACATAAGGATTTCTGCTGATAACAGGAAAAACATCCTCAACACAAATGAGATTTAGGGTATCAAACAGCAGAACCAAAAAAGGATTTGACAGCACAAAGCGCACCGGAAACCAACTCGAGATCCTGCTTCAAGCTGGAAGCTTAGACCAAATCCTCATCTACTTCACTTGCCTTGCTGACCACAGGACAAATAATCCATGAGTATGACAGTGCAGAAAAACCAGAAATAACTGAGATGACACCACAAGAAGCACTTCTACTAAACAGCTTACATGAMAGAGGAGTCACCTTTGGAAGGTTTCATTGCCACACCAGTCACAACTTCTCAGGACAAACTGAGAAGCAACGCCTGTGCAGATAATACCAACAAGAAACACAGCCCAAGTTTCCCTAAACAGCTGGTGCCTTCAGGCATGTCTGTAGGTCGCTGCAAATAATTGTRAAACTTCTCTGCTGGCACCCTGAACTAACAAACCCCACCTCTGGCAAGGCACAGGCCCCCCATACTCACGAACCTTCTCATTAGGGTACAGAAGGAAGTCTTTATCTTCTCCAAGTATCAAGTTGATACCTTCTATCACTACAAATCAGAGAGCAGCATTAATTCTGTAAGTATAAACCAGCCATAATTTCAGTTTGAACTGGAWAATAAAAAGTTCCTGACTTCTTAGGAAAAATCTGCTCTCAAGCAACTTTGTTACCACAGTTGAAGAACAGCCTGCTATTAAAATAGAGCAAGAAATAGCTGAAGTAAGACAATGCTTTCAGCAACAAAAAAAAACAATCTTAACAGTCTAGAAAGTAATTTCTTGGTTTATACGCATATTTTAAAGTAGAACCAAGTAGACTGTTACCATTTTTACCCATTTATAAATTTTAGCTGAAAATGGAAAACTATTCATCCCTGATTCTGCCAGGATTGGAGAGGAGCAGCTACTTGGTTCTACACAAAAAGTGCATCAAAGGCAAAATCCTACATTTCCCAGACTTGTTTATTCAGAGTAAACTATTTCCCATATTTTAAGGAAAAAAAAAAAACAAAACAGTCTTCTACTTCCACATGTGTGACCTGCGTGTACACACCAAGGGGATTAGTTTAACTTCCAGAATGCACTCAGTTTCCTCTTTATAACAAACATTAAACATGYAGACGTTTGATGCTGTGATTTGCTTCAATAAACACAGATCTTAGAGTCTGACGATTCTGCTCTCTGATATTACATCGGTACAGAGATGTTGGGAATAAAGCCTACAGCTGGATACAAATTTGCACTCTGAGAAAGTCAAAAGTACTCCAAGGAATAGGATAGCTGCAGAAAACCAACTCAAGTATGTTTTTTTTCTTAGCTTAAATGAAGCAAAACCYTTGCTCTATCCAGCCATATACAAGCTTTGAAAAAAAAAAAAATCCCACAGACCTTTCCTCAGATATAATCCTTTCCACTGTTTYCCTACACTGCAGTTAATGTTCTATTCAGACACAGTTCTCCTGGTGTTTGATTAATCTACTTGCAAGTTCTCAACTGACCCTGATCACACAGTTGCAAAATGCACGTATAAAATSCACCATAAACTAAGCATAAGACATAAAGGTCTCCAAGAAGCCACTGCCAATATTATATTTTAAAAAATAAAATCTGTTTCTCCAGAAAAGCAGCCTTCCAGCTATGACTGCTGGAGCCAATGATTGTCAGAGAATCATAACTTTGAACATATTTAACTGGTGGCTCCACTTATGTGCTACAGTCATTCCTTTAAATGAAACCTAAAGTACATTTTGAAATAAGGCTTAAAAGCAGAACTCAAGTCACCTAAGCAGTTTGACCAATATATCTACACTAGTTAGTGCAGAAAACCACCAAGTCACTAAACAAAGCCTCAGCCAGGTATCAGACATCAAGTCTATCTCTGTGCAAACCAAGTTTAATTCCACAGCCAGGATGACTCTCCCTCCTCCTTCAGTCCATCCACAGAAGCAAACAGCAATCAAGGACAGGCAGGGATACCACACTGCATTTGCATTTGTCAACACCACTGGAAACCTGCATCAGCTTCTTCCTGAACTGCACAGCAAGAGATGGACAAAAGTTACGTGAAAAGCTAAACATGTAAGTTTACAAAATGGAAATGTGTTATAAGCAGAAAACACTCCAAAAACTTTTTTTACCCTGCAAGGAGGTAGTGGTAGTGGCAACTTTGATCAGTCAGAAAAAGCCACTATGAAAAATAGAAATTTAAAACTGCATGTCCCTTCAGATTAACAAAAAAAAAAGACCGTTTCAGACCTAAAGTAGCTTCAAGTATAAAGTGGTCCATCAATGAGAAGAGTTTCCCAAAAATGACCACAAAACGCATCACTGTAAACAAGAGGCGAGAATTTTCATAGAATYCYRAAGTGGTTTGGGTWGRAAGAGACTTTAAAGACTATCCAGTACCAACCCCCTGCTACAGGCAGAGACATCTTCTACTAGACCAGGTTGCTCCAAGACCCATCCTCTCATTCTGCTTTCTCAAAAGGTTAAATTTAAGCAGAACTGAAACCTGTTTATTCAAGGATGTCCAACAGTCCACATTAAACAACGCTCACATAGAAATTCACCAGTAGCTTCTTTCAGCACTGAAGCCTCCAAATTAACCAATTAATTTATTTTAATGGTAAACAATTGAAAATTCACACGTAAAATGCCAACAGCAATTTCAAAGTGACTAACAGACTGAAGGACAGCCATTAGAGTTTTGTCTAGTAAGTTAAAAAATTTATTAGATATTGCAAAACCCATGAAGTCTGCAAGACAAAGTCTTCCTCAGCTGAGGACGCACCAGGCTGCATCTCCTTGCTAAGGAGTAGCAAAGACCAAGGAAACCTTTGATTAGTATGAAATATTTCATTTACACAGCTACCAGAAACCCCATTCAAAACTGCCATACAACAAAGCATTCAGTGTCAGGTACAAATCTTTCATTGCTACAGAACTCAGCCACTGACTACAGCTCCTGTCTCTTTGCTGCTCCTCCTTCAATTTACATCATTTTAATCAAGTGACTTTCCTGAGAGGTCACAGCTGTCCATCCCCATCATGCAGTCCCAAAGGAAGACAGATTTAAGGGAACCAGGCCAGTGACACCTGGCTTCAGTGACAGTCACCCCCCGCAGCCAGGGACCAGCTCCTGCATGCATTAAGAAAGGCAGGCTGGAATAAAGACTATGCTGGAAATAAAGTGTTCCAAGCACGATTCAAAGCTGGGGGACAAAGGGGTACCAGGAGCAAGGGGTCAGGACATGAACCCCCAAATATTAACAAGACACCAGATAAATCAAACAAAAGCTACTGACAAACACACTAACACCCTGAYGCTATTCGGGTACTTTTTACTGCATTCAGCATCTCCTCCCCAACTCCCTCCAGCCCTGCGTTCCAAGAAATATATAATGAGCCATTACTTTGACAGGACTTCAAACAAAGCTGCTTTTTTTTCTTCAAAAAGAATTAGAATATGAATGTTTCTGCTTCACCAAGAAATCCAGAGCCTTTGTGAACAGATGATGCTACGAGCAGATGTACACAAGCAGATTCACAATCAAGCAGATGATCTCTTCTTTACCAGCCATCTTGACCTGTCTGGCTCGATTTACATAAACTGTTTCTATTCACTACAACATTGATTATGTAAACCTCGACAAAATCTTAACCAAACACACGCTGCCACATCACTGACAGCACAGACGTAGCACAGTGCTGGGAGAAGGTTATTAGGAATGTGTTTGCTGCACCGACCGACACAAAAYGCCTTGGGCTTTACTGGGGATCACATTAAGGCGCAGACTAAGCAATCACAACTATTGCGAGACAATAAGGAACGCGCCCTGCTGGGAGAGCCACCCCCTGCCAAAAAAATGCCTTCCCCTCGATCTGAAGGTCAAGGTACAGCAACCCCACTTTGATAGTGCTAAGGCAGAGTGAGAGCAAAAGATAAAGGGAAAGTTTTGTCATCTTAAAAACAGGAGCTCAGCAGTTTGCCAGGTTTGCCAATTCCTTTGTTCATCATCCTTTTCACCACCTAATTTAAAAGTCTCACAGTTCAAGACACAAGTTATTCATCAACATCACAATCAAGGCTTTTTTTATAAAAAAAACAACAACTCACACAGTGTCTCCAAACAGCTTTTTCTTGCTTTTTTTTTAATCTAGCTGCGAAGCTGCGCTATCAATTTTAATCAGGCAGTTGTAACAGGAGCTGCAACACTACGCTTCTGCTGGTCCCCAGGTCTCAGTTTCACTACAGGGAGGAGAGCAGATTTACATTGTCTTATTTAAATGAAACTCCAGATTACAAGATTTTAATACAAAACAGGTATTAAGAGGTTTTTTAGCATACTGAACAGCTTAAGCTGTTMCAAGAGTACCTAGTCACAAATGTTGAGTCACCAAAGAAAGAGATGTTTGCATTATTTATGGCACTACAAACAACATTTAAGACATCTCTGTWAGGACATGCAGCAATCAACTCCTGAAGTGGCAAATGGCTCTTAAAACACCACTCTTCGATCCAAAAATTAACAAACAGTTACCGAAGTCATGAGATTTCCTGGACTGCTTCCATCACGTCTACCTATCCCTACATCACACTCCCAGGCACATTGTGTAAGCAGCGACAGCCAATGCCCCATTGTTTCAGCAGAAACACCGTGACCAGAGAGACTCAGCTCCCGTGCACAGACTTCTCGTTCCTGTCTGCCCTCCAAGGACAAGAGGATCTTGMCTGCTTTTTCAGTACATGTTACACCTACAAGATGCAACCTCAGTAGTTTTAGAAAGCAGCTGARACACAAACAGGACCTAAACTCAGCCCTATACATTTTGTTTTGATTTTATCAGCGTGTTTCAACACACAGGGAAGATCAAGACCCCAAGCAGAACCGATAAGCCAAGATCAGTGCGTCCCCATATTAAAGGCAAAGCACACCAGACTTTGCCAGGTTAAGATCAGAGCCAAAACATTTCATACTTCTGCACTTTCAACTGCTGCTAAAAATAGTAAAGCAACAGAAAGGAAAATGCTTCCAGCTGTGCACAAAGAGCCTCTGCAGCACAACATCAATTTATGCACTCTAATTTAATTAAAGATTCTGCATTATACTATGACTTTATTGTTAGAGACAGTGTTGCACAGCTGAGCTCACCCTCCATTTCCACAAGTGAAACAGTAAGAACGTTTCTTTATTAAATTTAGTGTGATATGGGTATTTCTCACGAATCAAGGGACAAATTCAAGGATTTCAAGTACCAGCTACGCCACGCTCATGGCAGCAGCTGTGTTTTATTCCACGGTAACTGCATCTTGACCCAGTCTCGTGACAGGAAACATTTAGCATCCCTTAAGGAAAAAAAGGTGCACTATTGGATACGAGTACCCAGTCTGGACTGCTCTTTTTCAAACACTTATTCTGCAAAGGTGAACACGGCTCTTTCTGAAGGGCCAAAACGAAATAAAAATCCCTAAGAAACCAGAATAGGATTTTCCACGACCTTGCAGCAAATATGTACCAGATCTGGAGGAGGCTGAGTAACACAGCCAGGCTGTGACTGTTCTGCTTCGCGGCTGGCTCGACACCTTTCTGTTGTGTTTAGGACTAAAGAATTACTTCATTAACCATACGTTACCACGTATTAAGCTACCAAAAGCATCTATTCTAAGGTTCAGGAGGGCTCTCAGCAAGCACAGCTTAGACGCTTCTCCCTCATCTGCTTCCGCGGCGCTCAGCAGAGCGGCTGCGAGCTTTAACAGCAGGGCAACAGCGTAATGCCAAGCGGATTACTTTAAGATCCATATCAAGCCGAGAAAATAAACATTTCCACGACGAATCTGAATATAAGTGCTTCACCCTCCTCCTCCTCCTCCTCCTCCCGTGTCTCCCCCCGCCTCCCGCTCCTCGATCCAAAGTCATCTCCCTGCCATCTGCAAGGAGGACGGGAGCCAGCGGCGGAGGGCCGGGGATCGCAGCGGGGTTTGTGTGTCATAACCCGCACCCCCGGCCCCGCACGAAGTTTCATCCCCAGCCCCGCCGCGGATGCCCGACAGCAGCAGTCCGTCCGTGCATCCGGCACCGGGACTTGTTCAAGGGCCCCTCCGGCACCGGCATCATCCCCCATCCATCCCCGGTCCCCTCCGGCACCGGGATCGTCCCCCATCCATCCCCGCTCCCTTTGGGCACCGGGATCACCCCCCATCCATCCCCGCTCCCTTTGGGCACCGGGATCATCCCCCATCCATCCCCGCTCCCTTTAGGCACCGGGATCATCCCCCATCCATCCCCGCTCCCTTTCGGCACCGGGATCATCCCCCATCCATCCCCGCTCCCCTCCGGCACCGGGATCATCCCCCATCCATCCCCGCTCCCCTCCGGCACCGGGACCCCGCAACGGCCGCACCGCGCGCTCCGTCACGCACCGGGACCTCCCCCCGTTCGCTGCTCCATCCCTCCCCGCTCCCCTCAGGTACCGGGACACCCCCCCATCCATCACTGCCCGCTCTCCCTCCAGCACCGGGACTCCCCCTTGTCCATCAATCCTCGCTCTCCCTCAAGCACCGGGACACACCGGGACCCTCCCATCCATCTCTGAGGCACCGGGATCACCCCCCCGCCTGCAGCGGCCGCGCTGCGCACTCGGCCGGCGGGAAGGCGGGAAGCGCCACGCGCCCCCTCGCCCCCCCTCCACCTCCGAGCGCTCCCGCACGGCGCGGAGACGCGGCGGCCGATGAACCGGAGCGTGAGGGGGAGCCCCCGCCGCTGCCCCCGCCCCGGGACCGCCGCGTTCCTCCCCCCCCCCCGCTCCACCCGCACCCCGGCACCCCTGCCCGGCACTCACCCCAACACCACCAGCTCCCCGTACTTGACGGGCTCCTTGTTTAGCGCGCAAAGCTCCTCCTGGCTGGGCGAAAACATGGGGCCGCCCTTCGATGACACCGGCCGCCCCCGTCCCAGCCGCCACCGCCGCGGGGCCGCGTCCCGAGCGGGCTCCGCTCCGCTCTGCGCCGCCGGCCACCGGCAACCGCCACTACACCGCGGGGGGGGCGAGGGGCGGAGCCACCGGGGGGGACGGACCAACCCGCCGCGGCGGGGGGGGCGGGAGGAGCCAAACGGAGCCGTCCCCCCCCCGCGGGGCTGCGAGTGGCCCCGCCCTCCCCGCGCCCATTAACTGCCGGCGGACGGGGCGGGGCTCGGCGCGGGTGCGCTCCGCCCCCTCCCGCGCGCCGCCCCCCCCCGGCGCTGGCGGCAGTGGTACGGCCCGGCCGTGTTATGTAAACATAGAGTAAAGAACACCCGGCCGCTCTTAAAGGGGCCGCGCACCGGCGGCGGCGGAGCGGGGGTCGGGGTCACCGCGGGGTGCAGAGCGGGGGGTCTGAGTCACCTCAGCTGGGGTTCCACGTCCCCTGTGGAGTTGGAGATCACCTCCTGCCCCCCGCGGTGTGTCCAGATCCATGGGGTGTCTCTAGAACCCACCCGCCCCATGTATGGGTCGCTGCGGGGCTGCGTCGCCTCCTGCCTGGGACGGGGGTTCTGAATCACCTCCCCTTGGSTTTAGAGATCTGTGCAGAGCCTCTGGGTTACCTCCTGTCCCAGAGGGAGGGACTCAGCCACCACCCACCCCCTACACCTTCCATGGGGTCTCAGCAATGGGGCCACAGTCAGGCTCTGCGCTTGTGGCTGCTCTCCYGTCCCATCCCCTGTCTCCCATCCCTGGAGGTGCAGGAGCCATGGATCCCACATTTCAGCCTCTTCTGTCCACTGTCTTCTTCTGAGGGGACAAAAATGCCCCCATCCCCTTTGTTCTTTGGTCCTTCCCAACCCAACCCATTCTGTGACTTCCAAGGATTTTTCCTCCCAGCCTGCTGCTGCCTCAGTGTCTCCCCCATCACCACCCTCTTTTCTCCTCCTTTGTCCTCTGCACCCAACTAAAGCYCAAAACCAACAGAGATGGGTTTGTTAATCCATGTCAAGCTTATAAMTTCTCATTAGCTGATATTTGAGGTCTCCAACCCATTATCAAAGACAAAAGCAATGGGAGCATCCACCTTTGCTGAAGAGCATCCTTGGGATTGGCACAGTCACACTCAGGGTCCTGCTCCTCCCGCTGAAATCTTTCCTTCTGTCAGAAATTGTATTTAGCTATTAATTTTCCCGGTAATGTTATTTTTCTGTCGTTCTGGTGAAGAGGAGAAATGGAAAAACACAACCAATCTCGAAGGGCTGCAAAATGGAGATCTTCCCAGGGGCAGTGTGAAGAAGACAAGATTTTATTAAAGACAGGGAGCTGAATTATTACAGATTTATCTTCTTTATTGCTCTAACAAAATAGAAAAGRAAGCCGGGCCGTAAGTCACTGTCAAAGGAAACAAATACATCCCMCAAAAACAGTGTGGAAAACAAATCTCCCGGCTGCATCCTCTTCAATTCCTGCATTTCTGCCCTGAAAGCAAGACCTTCGCAGCAGCCTGGCTTTCACACAGAATTAACAAACTCCAGCACTCTTCCAAAAAATGCTCCTGAGCAGCTCAGCTCAGCTGGGCTTCCACAAGGCAGCGATGTGGATGGACTCAGAGCATCTTCTGCTGCTCCCACTTGGGGATGGAGGGATGGGGAAAGACCTTGAAGCTTTGATTTTGCCCCTTTTTTCCACTTTCTGATTTTCTGACGCTGCTCTTTTTGGAAAACAGGGGGAAGTTGGGTAGTTCTGTGCCCTTCTACCAACGTTTTTGTTTGGTTTTTTTTTTTTTTTTCTAGCACACAAACCAGAGCATTTGCTGTCATTAAACACAGGAATGACTCCCACTCCATGACTACAGAAAATGCAGCGGTTTGCACTGCTGAAAAAAAAAAATTACTGAATACAGAAAATGCTCTTCTTGGCATTGCTGAAAAATGAACRTGCAGGAAAAAGATCCCAGTGGGATTGACAGGGGAGTATTGACATCTGTGGTGTTTGTAGGATGTGGATGAGCTGTGCTGGGATGAGGAGGCACTCACCTGCCATGCACCTGTGGTGGGAGACTGTGACACAAACCCTGAGCTTGGGCTGATCCATATTTTTTTTTTTCTCTTGGAAATATCTTCATTTGTCCGTGTCCAACCTCTCCACTCTGCCCACAGGGTGTTTTAGTCTGTGGGAAGATCGGCCCCAGCCCCACATTCTGAGAGCTGCTGAGTCTTTTCCTCCCAAATTTTAGGTTTTCTCATTTCAATTCCCAAGCACCAATAGCTGCCAGCGCTGGAAACCTGCTTAGAATTGTTTAAATTTTAACATTTTTATGTTTAATGAAGCAGAGCCAGGAGGAAGGAGCAGCTCTGCCRCACATTACACAGCTCCCTGTCCCACACAGATCCTGACCCCAAATCCCAGCCCCTCTATTTCCCCCAGCTCCAAAAATTCCTTTTGCAACTAGTACCAGCAACACTCAGCTGGCATTTTTCCCCAAACCCATTGAAATAATTGAAAAATAGACCTACAGCTGCACTMTGCTACTTTTCAGCTCAAAATATCCTTCCTTTTTGGACTTGGGATGTCTCAGGGTGGCTTTTTAGGGCAGTGAAGGAAGGTTTGGTTGTTTTCCTCTAAAAGTGGGAATCACAAAACTTGGAGCCCCTTCTGGGCTGCATCAACACTGAGTTTTGTCCCAGGTTTAGCACGAGCAGCTGCTTGGCTGCATGGAGGGATATCCAGCCAAGCCAGGCGAGCATTAAAATAAATGTTTGAAAAAAAAAAATCCCAAACATGAAGAAATAGTACATACCCATTTATTTCTAAAATTTAATAATAAAGTTATTTTAAATGCAGGAAGATTAATAAGTCTCTAATTCAGCAAAGTACTTCCAGATGTGCTGGACTCCRAGAGTGCTTTTATGAATCGGAGCTCAGGGAATGGGCTTTAAAAGTACTGAAAGAGGTTTTTAAAGTTAAAAAGTGGAGGTTTAGGTTGGATATTGGGAAGGAATTGTTCCCTGTGAGGGTGGGGAGGTCCTGGCACAGAGAAGCTGTGGCTGTATCATCCCTGGAAGTGTCCAAGGTCAGGTTGGACAGGGATTGGAGCATCCTGGGATAGTGGAAGGTGTCCCTGCCCATGTTAGGGGTGAAATGGGATGAGCTTTAAGGTCCCTTCCAACCCAAAACATCCTGGGATTCTGTGAGTCCAAAGAGCCCCTGACTCACCTGCAGCTTTCACTGCACATGGAGCATAAAGAGGGATAAAGGTTTCCATTATGGAGCATAAAGAGGGATAAATGTTTCCATTATGGGGCATAAAGAGGGATAAATGTTTCCATTCCCAGCCCTGAATTATCCCCATTCACAGGAAGAATTCCAGGATTGGGATCGGGTTTATGTTCAGCCACCGGTGTGGATGGTTGGGGCTGGGAAAATTAAACTCTGGGGTTACATCAGCTTGGATTTGGTGCTCCAGAGAGGGGAATAAAYCCCAGGAAAGGAGAAAAACTCTGTCAGCTCTAAGGTTAGGATCCAGCAGGTATCACCTGGATGTGTGCAAACTTTTCAGGCTAGAAAATCTCCAGCTGGCAGGTGAGTGAGGCTCTCAAGCAGCCACCAAGTAGAAAAAGCAGAAGAAAGAGCAGCAGGTGCTTTAAAAGTAGATTTGATAAATAAACAACGAGAAAAATAAGATGTGACTGCACATAATGATGCAATTTTGAGCTTAGTATGTTTGGGGGAGCCTCTCAATCCTGTGTTSCAGGGATTTAGTGCCTAACTTAGGTCAGGCTAAAAGAGATTTGCTTTTCCTTACACTATTTGAGAATCTCTCCTATTGTCTCAATTTTGCACGTTATGGTCTTGACTCATAGCACCACCTAAAAATTATAGAGGAAAAAATGCACCAAAAAATAAGTGGAAAAGCTAAAAAGATAAAATACTTTCAAATACCTGGTAGCAGCTTAAAGACATGGTAGAGGCTCCAGCTTAATATGTAACACTCCTTAATAAAGACCCTAAAGGGTTTTTGAAAAGCAAAGAAGTTAAGTAGCAGAGTGGGAAAGGTTATTAGSAACAGAAAAGATAGGTGTCAGAAAYGAGGGAAATAGAACATAGCACAAATATGGCAAATACAAAACCACAGCAAGGAGAGGGGAGAAGATATTTCAAAGCAGTTTACCAGAGGCATAAAAATGCACGTAAAAAACAGAGTAGAGACTGAAAGTCAACCAGGGGATCCCCAGGACCAGCAGGGAGTGAAAATGAGAAGTTTGGGGTGAAATAAAACTCTGTAAATGAGCTCCCCATGTGTTTGGGCTTGAGACTCCCACAGAAAAACTCTCCTTTTGTGCAATGGGTCTGATGAGCTTCTCAAGTACGAGTTTTACCAAGAGAGGTTTTGGAATAAAAAGATAAACKGAGAGAGGAACAAATTTCCAGAGTGAGACATCACTGGTCCAACACTTGGAAAGAGATTCAAATGTGATTTTATGAATAATTGTATTTGTATAACTATATTCTACAAAACATTGTAGAAATATACCAATATCTATTTATATTTGTAAAATTATATGAAGGATTGTATTTSTCTGTAGGATGAGAAAAAACAAACTTGCCACTGGAGAAGCAATTTTAAGAACTTAAACTTTAAGAGTTTAAGTCTGGCCTGCAGTACACAAGTGAAAATAAAATAAAKTTCAGGTAAATATTGATACCTGGGATGCACTGGGAAGATCTGATACCCCAGGGAAAGGGCAATAGGAACTTTGTGCAGAAAGAAATCAAAGTTTGTAAGGCATTCACACCCCTTAAAGCAGTCAGTGAATATGCTGGAGGAGGTGATTGCATGTGTATCACATACCTGGGGTTCAGCAAAGCTTTGGCACCACAAGAGCTGTCAAAGAGATAAAAGTTGCAGCAGATAAAGAAAGGGCTTCATGGATTAGCAGCTGAGACAAGAGAAACCGAAGGCTGGAAATCAGTTTTCATTTTCACAGTGGGGAAAGGTTATTGCTGGGATTTTGTGGTATCGTGGGGCCCTGGCCAGGCTGCTGCCTTCTAATGGGAAAGTTTGCTGACAAGCCAAAAAGATTTTAAGCTGACTGCAAGGAGCTCTGGAAGGACCCAAGTGAAGTACACACAAGATGACCTTAGCTATATCTGAGTGATGGCTGGCTCTAATTGAGCTATTGTCATTCCACAAAGGCATCCCGAGGTGCTACAGGCACTGCAGGTCCTTCTCCTCTCTCCAGCTCAGGGAACAGTCGAAATCTAAAACACAAAATGAACAGTCTAAATCTAAACCACAAAATGCACATCTTTTCCAGCAGCGTGGGTTATTCCAGTGGGATGCTCTGTGTCCCTTTTCCTGTCCCCTCTCCCTGAAACACCAGCACTGTGTGCTCCCTCTCAGCTCGAGTCCTGAAGGGCTCGTGTTTGCTAAGGGGGAATAAAAATAAACTCCTTTGCTGTGTGTCTGCCAGAAGCAGAATTCCAGCATCCCAAATCCGGGTGTTCCCTTTATGGGACTTTTTCCAGGAGGATTCAGGTGCAGCCACAGATCCTGATCCAGAGCCAAGACCCCTGTCAAATCATCACATCCCTCTGTCCGATTCCAGTTGCTCTTCTGGGAATGGACTTTTGCTCTCCAAGACATCACCCCTTTCTCCTTTTAAATTTTAGCTCCATTTGGAAGTTAACACAAATACAGCAGTGCGATGCAGAGGATGGGTACAGTTTCCCTATAATTTGCTTACACCTAATTTAGGGGAAATTCTGCTACTCTGACCTTTATCCCAGCAAAGTCTGGTTCCCTGGGCTTGGACCACATCATCCTACTGCAGGAGCCACCCCTGGCCATGATGGTCCCCATCCCCCAGGGGAGCAGCTTCCAGAGCAGATGGATGGGTCCCCATCCACAAAGAGACATTCAGCCATGCCATAAATCAATCAGATTGTCCCCAGTCAAACATCAGCAGAGCACCCCAATCCTTGCAGGATACGAGACAGGAGAGGAGTTCTGTCAAAGCCCCGATCTGTGGTCTCAGCCTGGCTTTGGTGTGAAAGGCTCCCATGTTGAGGCTTGTAATCCACACAACTAATGTTAATTAGCCAAGGAATCTGCTTTTCAGGGTATTCCTGAGGAGTTTCAGGACGATCAGGGAACCATCAGTGTCAGCTCTGTGAATCTCAGACCCCAAACTTCCCCAATTCGCAGGCACCAAAATATTTCACCCACCAGCCACGCGTGAACACCCACAAAGACACTTAAAATCAAACATGACTTTCACATATTTCTGCCAGGGAGAACRAAATGCATTTCAGAAATTGTTGTATATTAAAAATGAGAGATCTTCCCCTGGCTCCCATTCAGCCAGCAGACCTTCTCCACATCTCCAGTGTGATCCAGCCCATGATGCTCCCGAGCAGGACTCAGCTCCACAGCCAAAAGCACTGAGCCCATGGGGGGACATCATTTTGTGTTCCCAAATCCCTCATCACTGCCCGTGGCAATCTTTGCAGCATGGATAAATGTGAYTTTGGAGAAGGGAAACGCTGTTTTGCTAAGGACTGGGGGGTCTTGGTGGGACCTCGTGTTCTTTAAGGATTTTTTTTTGTGGTGAGGGTGATCAGAGAGGTGGTGGGTGAACCATCCCTGAAAACATTCAAGGCAGAGGTTGGACAGGGCTCTGAGCAGCCTGATCTAATCAAAGATGTCCCTCCTCATTGCAGGGGGCTTAGAAAAGATGACCTTCAAGGGTCCCCTCCAGCCCAAACTCCTCTGTGAGTCCATCCTGTGGTTAATAACARCTTGGGAGTTCTGTCTTTGTGGGCAACAAGACCTGGCAATTCATCATTTCCTCCTCTACATCTTGTTAGGGTAAAGAGGTGCCAGGTCATACCTGAGTGTGTTAAAAGCAGCGTTTGGCCTCCCAAGTATATACACCAGCAAAGCCTCATAACTCCCTCGCAGCGTTTGACATTCTTTTGACTGCTATAATTTAC
>NW_026623422.1:1152801-1162645 GCF_030028575.1 Malurus melanocephalus
GAGGATGTGGCAAATGGAGCGACATCCTGCAGCATCCTGTAAAATCAGCTCCCAAAATCCGGAGCTCTGCCTTCCTCCGGCCGTGGGAGATGCAGGCAGGGATGGTTATCGATGCTCGCTTCTCCTCCGCCCGCCCCGTCTGGGTAATTAGTAAATCATTAGCTTTACAAGCTGAAAGGATCGCTATTGTCGGGATTCCGCTCGAGTTGTCTTTATTGCGGGTTCTTTAGCAGATGGACGGCTGGAACGGTGCTTCACAGCAATCAGGTAATGGCTGAGAAACGCGATCCTGGCKGGCCCCTGATTGCTCCTGGGATCGTTAGGAGATGGAGAAGCCTTGTAGCTCATCGGATAATGTCTGTCCTTAACAAAGGAGACGAGTTATCATGGAAGGGGCTGAGAGCTCCTCGCCTTTAGGACACGGAAAAAGCGCTGAGATTCACCAGTTCTGTTAAAAAGGGGGAAGATTTTTGTACGGAAACACCAGAAGAATCTGTGGAAAGGTTTTTGTGATACATTTTTCTGTACAAAAAGAGCACGCGTGTACCTGCTGTTGCCATTAAGAGACGGAAGATGAATGAGGAAAGCCTTTGAGCTGAAAGAAAATCAACACGAATTCATTGCTAAGGGTTAGCAATCATACAGAGAGTACATCCAACCCCGGCAACAGAAAATACATTATTGAAGAAATAAAAGGAACAGGAAACCACTTGCTAATAAAAATCACCATCTGCCTTCTGGAGTGAAGGAGTCCTCGGATCAGATGTTTTAGTCAAAGCCAAGCGTGCAGGAAAGCAAAAGCAACCTTATAAATCCACATTTGGTGGTGGCAAAACCACAGGATTGTGGAATGGCAGGAGCTGGAAGTTGGAAGGGACCTTAAAGCCCATCTTTTTTCTGTCCCTGTCGTGGGCAGGGACACCTTCCACTACCCCAGGTCACTCCAAGCCAAATCCAACCTGGCCTTGCCCCAAAAAGTTTGCATTTCACAAGATTAATTTTATATATCATTTTATTTACGTTGTGTTTGGTTCGCCTGATTTTTGGGGAAGAAATGGGAACAGAGCCATAGGAAACCTCCTCATTTAAGAGCTGACCCTACCTGCAACTCATTAGCAAGGCCCTGCACAGCAAAACCCTCTGTTGATCCCATCTGCAGCAGCCAAAGCCTCGGTGACCTCAACCTCTCCACCTGGGATCCCCAACCCGCGGCTGCTGATAAATCTTTACATTGGAGACACAGGAAGATCGATAATTCCAGGATGCAAATGGAGCATATGGAGGCTATAGCAAGCAGCACAAAGGCAGAAGCCACAGGCCATTTCCATGATCAGAAAGAGAAAGAGTTGCTAATTATGCAAAGGTCATTAASTGAGCATGGTGCTACATTTAAATATTTCAGCGTGTCTTTGCCTGGATGGAGATGTTGTGTTCATGTGGGAAATGCTCCTCTGTTTTTGGGGAGATAAGGAAACACAAAAAAAGTGCAGATGTCTCTGTTTCATGCCACATGAGAACTTTAAAGCAGACTCAAGCATCCTGAGGGCTTTGGGTTTCTTTTTTTTTTTTTTTCCCCTGTCCCTGTAGTTWTTTATTCATGCTTTGACTCCTGGTTAGGGTGTCACCTCCACCCCAGCCACCCTGTCACCTCCTCTGTGCCCACAGGGCATTGCTGCTGTGGTCAAGGCAAAGGAGACAAAGTTTGACTTTTATTCTTTCCCCTCCTCCCCTTTGCAAATGTGTAACAGTGAGAAGGGACATTGTCCGCAGGTCCGTGGGAAGCACAAAGCCACGGCTGTGCTGACCTCCTTATAAAAATTCAAGCCTGTCCTCATTTTTTCCTGGAGGTTTTGGTGGTTTGCACACACGTGTCTTTGTCCTCTCCCCTCCAACCCCCCAGCCCTGCTGCCCACACCAGCAAATCCTGACAGACCTGCTCAAAACTTCATCAGGGAGAAATTTTGAAAATTCTGTCTTGGAGGAAAAAAAAAAACAAAAAACAAACCTTGCTTTTATTTCCAGTGATGCTGCCAGTTCAGTTCAGTGAAGCCAGTGCTGACAACTCAGYTTTTCCCAAAATCAAGCCCTTGAAGCCTCTCTGGCTGGTCTCTCATCACTGCAAGCAAGGGTGGGATGCTGGGTGTGTAATTTGGAGATTTTCACTTAAATAGATTCCCTGTGGCCACTGAGGTCCCTGGCTGGAGTCTGTGAATTTTAAAAAGGATTAATCCTGTGGAAGCCTTCATCCAGATGCCCCCCAAAGAGGTTTTGACCTGGTTGTGTGCTGAGTACTTTGCCCTCCTAAACCTGCCACTTCAAATCCCTTTTGCTTTCCTATTTCCAGCCTTATTGTTTTGGGGTTTTACCCCCTTTCAAGGTATTTAAATATTGAGCTCACTACTGGTATTAAAATTTTTTTAAAGAGTTCTTTATTTAACAATCTGACACATATTTTACATATTGTATTTATGCATATATGTATAAAAATACTATGTGTTTTATATGTATTGTAATGTTTATATATTTTATTTATATTGGGTGGTGAATGCTCATGGTCACACAGGGGAATTCCTGTTCATGGGGAAGACTGAGCTTCATTCTGGGATATTCATGAGGGGTCTTCACCTCTTCCTGTCTCCTGGCAGCATTTTTGGATTGATGCAGGGTCACTCTGCTCTGCTCCTCTCTAAAAATTTGGGATTTAAGCAGTATTTGGGAGTCACACCATCGGTAAATATGTGGGATATACTGGGTTTCTTCCCTTAGCCACAGGCAGGATTAAGGCCAAAGAGCTYCTTCCTGCCAAAAACAGGGAGAATAATCCTGTCATAAGCCATTAATATGGAGCTGCATTGGCACTTGGCAGCAAACCACCAAACCCACAAAGTTGTGTTTAATTTGCTGTCAGAGGACAGGCCAAGTCTTCTTCACTCAATTATGCTGAGATGTCGTTTCAGCACCCAGCCCTGGAACCAGGCCACCCCTCAGCTCCCCATCACTGCACATCTCCCACCCATTGCTGTTTTAATGGAAATTCCAGGAGCTCCTGTTTGCTGGKATGGCCTTTGAGCAATAAATCTCAGGGTTTTACATTTTTGGTGGCGCTGCCGTGGGAAGCAGAAGGGGTTTCTTACCCCCAAGAGCCAACCCAGCGCTGACACCCATCTCATTTTGGCCCCATGCACATGCCAGAGTAGCAAGAACAAGCAGAAATCACCCCATTTTCCCCTCAGAATGGCAGCCAGGTTGGATTTTTGATTTTCCACAAGGTTTTTTCTCCCTCCTCCCATCCCAGTCCGCAGGTCCCCGTGCGAACCAGGCTCCCTGACAGTGCTGGGCTTTGCCTGGTGACTTCCTGCCTTCCCCGGCTTCCCATCGGACACAAAGCCTTCCCCCATCATCCAGGATGTTGCTTTCTATTTTTACTCAAATCCCTTTAACTTTTTGACATTTTTAAGGCAGCAGCCTGGAGGAAATAGATTATCCCGCCAGTGGCACTGCGCAGCTCCCGTCCTCAGCTAAGAAGATAAAACTTCTCCTTCTCAGGGTTCATCACATTCCTGAACTGTCTGTGACTCCTAACTCACAAAAGAGCAAATGAAATGCCCGTGAGCTTTAGTTCCATAAAATTTTATGATTATTTGTCATATCCTTCATGTGGATGGGGAACAACAAGCAAGGAACTTCTCTCTTTTTAATACAGACAACCTGGGAGACAATTGCAGCCTTTCCTCTCAGCTCCTTGGATGTCTCTTGGCTTCCTCAAGTCCCATCAGAGTCTGGRAGCTGTTTAACCATCCTRATATTGTGTGGGGRCATGAAAAATGGGGAAAAATTATGYGCTGAGGGTTTTTTACAAACYGCAGTCCCCAACGCAGGGATCGCTGCYGGTGTTTTGTCACRGAGTCACAAAATTATTTGGGCTGGAAAGGASCTTAAAGATCAACTCATTCCAACCCCCTGCCATGTGCAGGGACACTTTTCACTATCCCAGGTTTCTCCAAACCCCATCCAACCTGGCCTTGAATACTTCCAAGGTCGGGGCATTCTCATTCTCTTTGCAGAACTTGTTCCATCATTGTCCTCACTCTCACAGAATCTGATTATATTTCCTTCTCCTGCTTCTGTAACTGCAGGTTCTAATCCTGCTTTTAATTTTGGCCTTTAGTTTTTGCCAAACAAATGTGCTGTAAGGTCTCACTCCCCCTTTGTTTCCAGCACCTGGAGATGTGCAGAACAACCACAGCCTTTGGAACAACAATTTTGAAGCAACAGGAGGAGAAACTCCAGAGCGGCTCCAGGGAGAACGCTCCCACGTTCCTGAGATTCCTCTTCCAACGCTCCTCAGACAGACTCACAGTTTTATTTGCAAAAACTGGGAAGGCTTCCAAATCCCAGCCTGTAAAGCCTTTCAAAAAAAAAAAAAAAAATCAAAATAAAAAGGCAACAGAGGAAAACCACGTTTTCCCCCACTGTGGAGCAGGAGAACCGTGCAAGCAGCAATGTCCCCGCAGATGTGCCCCTGTGAAGGGCAGCGTGCTGTGGGTGTTCACCACTGCTCTGATGCTTCCCAGGAAGCTGCAGGGCCCAGGATTTCAATTTTCAAASACAGCTCTGGGCTGTGTCTCCAAGGATAACGAGTTCTTCATCCGCAGGAAAATGCAAGGCGGGAAGAAACAAGGTTTGCTGGGAGCCCTGGCAGAGCAGAGCAGGGTCCCTTGGCAGAGCTCTTGGATGAATTTTCCTTGTGTTGGTGCCCCCAGCGTGGGGCAGATGCTGAATCTCGTACACCTGGATGGCAGACTTTTGGATTTGCCACCATTTTCCCAGCAAGTGGGAAAAATAAGCAGGAAAAAGGGTATTTCTGTCCCTTGTCAGGGGTAGCACGGTTTTGATGCCCTGATGCCAACATTTGGATTAACGTGAGCAGCAGTGGAGGAATCTTTTTGTGGTGTAAATTTGCCACACGGGCTCGGGGTTCTGTAGCACAGGCTTGAGTTTTTGCTCTTTATTTTCCCACTGAAGCTCAGGAAATTCACTGACCTTGAGCACGAAGTTTCCCTCCTCTCCGAGATCACCGCTTTGTTTTGGTCAGTTACTGCCGGTGACACCGACAGAAGAGGGAAAAAAAGCTGAAACAGTGTTTATTACGTTGTTTTAACCTCATTTTGCACATCCTGAGCGCTCATTCTGCTGCTCAGGGAGACGAATGAACTCTGCCTGTCCTGATCTGATCTCCAGCTTTGCTGCAGCCTTTCCTGGAGTTGCAAACCCTCAGAATTAYGGAATGGTTTGAGTTGGAAGARACCTTAAAGACCATCCAGTTCCACCTTCCACAAGAATTGTTCCAAGCCCTGTCCAGCCTGGCCTTGAACACCTCAGTGCCTTTGCCATCTTCCCCTCCYGGGTGTTTCTATGGCTTTAACTTTGAATTTGAGCCTCCTGACAAACTCTCTGCGTACCCCCCACCTCCACAGGCAAATCCCAGCCAAGCCCTGCTGGAGATGTTATCAGGAAAGGGAATTATTTGCTCCTGGAGAATGTACTCGTGCCTCGCAGCTATCGGGCTGCACAAATATGCGGAGTGCTGCCGATAACTCGCCCAGGGAAGTCTGGAAAGCGGAATCTGCAAAGAAATAATTCTGATTGTAGACTCTTATTTTGTGTATGTCTGTTTCCTTCCTTTTTCTCCCCACTCCTGCTTCCTCCCTCTCTTCCCCCCCTCCCCCCCCCCCCATTTAATTTACATCTAAATGGGGTCTTTGTTTTTTTCTGAGCTAATATTTAGTCACAGGTTCCCATTCAGGGYTCCTAGYTCAGTTTCTCAGAGCAGAGGCATCCCCAGGGAGATGCAGGGTCCGAGCAGGACGTGGATCCGGTGCCAGGCAGCAACTCCAGATATTCACAGATCAGGCTGGAAATGGCTTTTACACATGGATTTGTAACTGAGCCATGCAAACTTGTTTATCACCAGCACACAGAAATAAATTGCACATCCTATATCACAGAATCACAGAGTCATGGAGGTTGGAAAAGACCTCTGAAGCCATCGAGTTCAAGATGTGACTGTCACCACTTTSTCACACTGAGTGCCAGGTCCAGTAATCCCTTGGATATCTCCAGGGATGGGGACTCCACCACCTTTCCAGGAAGTCCATTCCAATGCTTAACAACCCTTTCCATGAAGAAATTCCTCTATATTTGGCATAACAAAAATCCAGGATTGAGCCCACTTTAGATGTGATTTATCTGATGTCACCATCGGACTGAAAGTTCACACAACTTCAGTTGAAGAGACACTTCCCAAAGACTCTGCTCAAACCAAGATGGATTTCCAGCTAATCACTTCAGATCCTCCCAGAGCCTTGCATTAACTCAGGAGCAGACAAGGGAAGCTGTCCATTAAGGGATTGATTTCCACTGAGGTATCAGCCCCTCTTTGTCCAACTCCTGTCAGAGCAGCCAATGGTGCTCTGTTGATTTACAAGTCCCCAGTTCTCCTCATCATCACTTTTCCTTGCCTTTTGCATTGAACCTACAACAATGTTTGCTTCCAGGCTTGTCTATATGCAGAAATATTATGGTCTTATCTGCCATTTGGAACCCAAAGCTGGTCGTTATTTCAGTACAAGAACCTGTTACATCACATCCTCTAAACTGGATTTAATTTCTGTTTGTAAATAAGCAGATAATTTAAGCAGGGAAAAAAAATAGCATATTTATAGGTTTAAATAAAGCATCTGCTTAGACTGACRCTGAAATAAATACAGGTGGGGTTATAATCTATAAGCACAGTGGTTTTTCTAACCAGGGGCTGTGAGACCTCAGGCTGATTCCATCCAGCCTAATTCACACAGCTGCACGGGCTTTTGGTTTTGTTTTTTTTGTTTGCTCCATGCATTTCCTGATTTTGCTCAGGACAGTGGGAGTGGGACTTGGCTGTATTTAGCAGGATCTTCTGATTTAGCAGGATACTTCCCATGGAGCAGCAGTGGTTGAAAATCCAGGGACGCAGAGATGGGCACAGCTCTTGGGTGAAGACAAGAAGGTATCAGTCACCTCTGACTGCCTTGAAGAATTGTCAGCACTTTATGCCAAGAATTGCCAAGAAAATAGAAATCCCAGAGGGGTTATAAAGAAAAATAAATTCATCTTTGGTGGGGGAACACCAAGAGTTGCCCATGCCACAGATGGTCCTAAACCATCCCAAACAAGACCAGGGTGGAGGTGGGCTTTTCTGGGACCAGGAGAAAAGTAGGGAAGGGTTTGTGGGGAGAAAGGAATGGGAATTCCTGCCCGAGGACCCATTGGGTGCAGGACACAGGCAGCGGTGGCCAAGGAGCTCAGGAGGATTTGTGAGGATTCACAACCATGGAGTGGTTGTGGGCTGGGAGGAACCTTTAAAGATCATCCAGTCCCARCASCATCCCTYRAAGGACACCACTGAATTATSTCCATTYRGACTSTGAGCCATAGGCTACAAAACTTTGGATCTGATGATCCAGGCAATTCCTTCTCTTAGGGAAATCCGAATTTGTGCTTTCCTTAAGAGACAAGGTGATCAAAGAGAAGGGATCCATGGTCACAGCCCTCTTGCTTAAACAGCTGGTGGAAAAAAGGTTTTCCAGGCACRTTCTGCACTGGACCCAGCCCCTTCCCCAGCCACCCCAGGGGCACAGACACCCATAGCTTCCCTCTGTGGCCCCCATCTGAGGGCCAATGCCAGCAGAGCAATGCCCTTTTCTCCCTSTTCTCAGCATGGCTCCATTTCCTTGGCACTTCAGCATTTTTCAAAGGGAAATACCAGAAAAACCCACCCCTACTCCCCCTTTCTGTGGGAGATTTTGCACAGACCACACTGCTGAGAGTTCAGCTGAGCCCTCCTGGGCACACACACAGCCTTGGAGACCCACACATTTAATTCTCACCAGAAGAAAGCTGAATTCCAGATTTAAGAGCATGAGGTTGGCACTTGGCTCCCAAGCCCTGCTGCCTCCTCAGCTGCTGACCAGAGCAGGATGATTCCACAGCCAGGCTCAGTGTGATTATTCTCCTTTCTGTCTTGGAGCCACKCAGAGATGGAGTTACATAACAACACTGCTTAAGCACTCGCAAAATGCACAATTTGATTAATCTCAGCAACATGCTGGATCTAAAAAGGCAGCCATGTGCATTTTAACAAAGTTAAAGCCCAAAGCTTTTCATTTCATCTTAATGGATAGCAAAGGTCGTTCTCSATTTGATAGATGCTGCTGCTGCATTTGTCTCCTGGCAGGCAGGGCTGGATCCCTCTGAAGGCCATGTTAATGAGATTCCTCCTACCACAGGCACGGAATTCTCTGGGATTTATCGTGGAGGTGCCCATTCTGTGTCTGCACCACGGGATAAATGCAACTTCCCATCGTGCTGATGGGGCACCCACGGCAGCTACATCCTGATAAAACAGTGTTTTCCGTGGAATAAATCCCAGCTGGTGACAACTGGCTCTGCACTCGACAAATTCCTTCTCCTTGTGATTTGGTTTGGCAACATTTTTCAGGAGGAACAGGTACCAGCCAAGAATTAAAGTGCAGGTTCTACGTTTTCCCCCTGGGAAAAAGGCCTGAAATAAAGCCATCAGCTCAAATCCTGAAGGGATGRTATTTATTTCGTTTGCAGAGCCACTTAGCAGCATCCAGAAGCCTCAGAGTTCCCAGGCTGGACCATAAATTAGCAGAGATGTGCTCGTGTGCTTAACGGTGCTCCTGTGTCTCACACGGTGAGAGGAGAATGAATTAAAGCTCCAGGAGATGCAGAGACTCTTTTCCATGTTGGGAAATKGGACCAGACAGCAGCAGGGAGCAGGAGATCCTTCTGCAGAGGAGAAGGACACGGTGGGAAGGCCAGGAGCAAACATGGGTGCTGTAAAACCCCCAGAAGAACAAACCCTGTGTGACAGAATTCCTCCTTCCTCCTCCTCCTGGTGCTGAAGGAATCCAGCAAACCATCAGGGAGGCAGTGGAAGGAMAAGCCAAGGAGATGGGATCTTTGGAGAAGAATTCCTGTCAGGAGCATCAACTCCTGAGCCAGGCATGACTAACGGGATCTCTTGTCCCAGGGATTTATCCCAGCACTGTGGGGTTTGAGGGCTGTTCCTACAGGGAGATGGACATTCCCAAAGACATTCCAGATCTTCAGAGAACCACAGAATGGTTTGGATTGGGAGGGAATTTAAACCATCTCGTTCCATGGGCAGGGACACCTTCCACTGTCCCAGGTTGCTCCAAGCCCCGTTCAACCTGGCCTTGGACATTTCCAGGGATGGGGCAAGAACAAATCCCTGATATCCTGGGCACTCACACATAACCCTTCCCTGAAGTTGGAGATGTCCACCTGCAGTTTTCCTCTGGAGACCCCTGTGTTTTCCATCTGCCTCCTCCTACAAAGGCAGGAAAGTCCTGAGTGCTGATGAGGGACTTGGAGTGATTGGGAATGCTTCAAACACAGGGGTTTGTCCTTAAATTACACGGCCCATTAACAAGCCTAAATTAAAACAACACCATTAGCAGGAGATCTGAGGGAGAAGGTGGCTTCAATTTTCATAGGAATGACACAAAACTGAATGCCAGAAATTTAATATACCGATAACAGCCCTTCCAATCCAATCTTACCAACTGCAATTATTGAAGTCTGCACCAAGGACCCCAAAATCCTGAGACTGACAGTGGAAAAATCAGCAGATTGCAGAAAGCATTTTCTTTTTTTTTTTTTTTTTTTTTTTTTTTTTTTTTTTTTTTTTTTTTTTTTTTTTTTTTTTTTTTTTTTTTTTTTTTTTTTTTAATTCAATATTGGTGTTTTGGGATTT
>NW_026623422.1:1162879-1165285 GCF_030028575.1 Malurus melanocephalus
CCTGCACAGAATAACCCAAAAAAATCACAGCATCCCAGTGATCAACCATTCTCTGGATGAAGAACTTTTTCCTAGTTTCCAACCCAAACCTCCCCTGACCCARGCCTTGTGCTGCCTYGAGTGATCACACATTTCTRCCAAACCCCACAATTTTAAAGYCTGGAGCATCCCTGGGCTGTTTGATAGGCTGAGCTTTATCCCTGGGGATTAAACCACCCCTCGTTCCCAAAACCAAAGGTCAGCCACTGTGCTGAGYTGACACATGATGAGCCCTGCTGACCAGCAGGATCTCCACGTGCTGGGCAGCAGACAAGCCCACACAAGGGTCCCTTTTATCCTGACCTCCAAACCCCATCTCATTTGGGGTCAGCACCCAGCCCTGCCCATCCCCGTGATTTTTCCGCCTGCCTTTGCCTYGGGACAGGCAAAGAAGTCACTGCAGGGAAGTTTAAAGAGCTGCCAGCACCCAAAATTCCTGCTAATTAGACATAATCATAATCCTACAATGACAATGAGTACRTTATAATTTGCAAGAGAGGGGAAACCTTGACATAAATTGCTCCGCTCTGATTCACCGAGCCGGGCGCAATTCCGGCACATCGGTTGTGGGGAGCAGATTCTTTATCCAGAATCCCAAAATATCCTCAGCTGGAAGGGACCACAAATAGATTTTTTATCCAGAATATCCTCAGCTGGAAGGGACCCACGGACAGATTCTTTATCCAGAATCCCAGAATATCCTCAGCTGGAAGGGACCCATGGACAGATTCTTTATCCAGAATTCCAGAATATCCTCAGCTGGAAGGGACCACGAACAGATTCTTTATCCAGAATTCCAGAATATCCTCAGCTGGAAGGGACCACAAACAGATCCTTTATCCAGAATCCCCAAAATATCCTCAGCTGGAAGGGACCACAAACAGATTTTTTATCCAGAATATCCTCAGCTGGAAGGGACCTACGAGGTTCATCAGGTCCAGCTCCTGGTTTGGCACAAGACAACCCAAAAAATCACACCATGTAATGTATTGTAAGCTTAAAAGGGAAAGGGATTGGTGTGAGTGACACTCTCCTCTCCCACAGCAAAGGACTAATTTATACAAATTCAAGCAAATYGTGCTTGAGGTCATTATTTGCACCCCAGAAGGCAAAAATGTGGCACTCACAGGCCAGGACTCACCTTTCCAAACCATTGTACAAATAAATGGAGCCAGAAACGTGGCACGTGGGGTCATGGGTGAGTGGTGGGGTTGGCAGTGCTGGGTTAGGAGTTGGCTGGATCATCTTTGCCAGCCTCGATGATTCCACGGTTCTGTGCAAGAAACCTGTCCTGAGAAGCACTGAGAAACACAAGAGGCCAGTTTTGAGCCAGAAAAGTGCCTTTTGGTCCCCACTCTGATGGAATTTCTGCTACCTTTGGGTTGCTGCAGGGTCAGGCCCCCCATTCCCGGGGATCAGCTGGGCAAAGGTTCCCTCCTCTTCCCTGAGCAAAAAAGATTCCCAGAGCTTTTAAGCCTTAAAACAAAATAAGATTTACGGGGAGTTTTTGCAGTTTTGGGAAAGCTGAATTGCTGGGCTCCCTCCCCWTGGAATGCAGGTTCTGCTGTAGGAACTGAGAGCATTTTTTGGGGATTTCTCCTTGGATCCCCAGCAGACACCAGCACATTCCACACCCCGGCACTTCTCCATCCTGATCCCTGCTAATGAAGGTCCCTGCTAATGAAGGGGRTGGAAATGAGGACCTGGGAGTGTCCCCAGGCCATGTTAAAGGTGCTCACAGCTTCCCCCATAAGCTGCACACCCCATCCTCACCCCAGCTCRTTTCCTGCTCTTTGCTAAGAGAGAAAACATCTGTCAGGCACGTTCAAAAATTGCCCCAAAGCCATGGAGGCTTTTCTCACAGCTGGAAAACCCCAGACACCCTAAAGGACGTGCCAGAGCTCTCTCCTTACCAGGGGCAGGCTCAGCCCCACTTCCAGCACGGTCCAGGGGAGCTTTGGCTCTGCAGCCCGGTGGGGAAGGAAGGCTGCAGGCAGGAGTGCTGGAAAAAGGTCATTTCTTGCTTTGGGACCGAGTCAGAGCTGCATTTTCTGCCTTTTGACAGCATTAACCAGAACACCCAGATGCTCAAAGTATCTCTGGAGAAAGGAACCTATCAAGCTGACCAATTCTTTCCAGGTTCAGGGTGTTAAAAAAGGCTCCTGGGGGCTGTTTATACCCAAGCCTGACCTTTCAACCTTAATTACTTTACAGCAGCCCTTTAAAATCATCCCCCACATCAATGCAAACACCATGGGCAGCACCTCCTGGGAATGGCATGGCTGGGAGAGGGCTGCAAAGTAGATTTTTTTTTGCCTTCCCCGTGAAACAGAGTGAACTCTTCTCCCAGCAAAGCTGCTGTTCCTT
>NW_026623422.1:1165759-1175931 GCF_030028575.1 Malurus melanocephalus
TCACTGCGAGGTTTCTGCTTGTGGAGCATCTCCATGATGCCCTGAGGACATCAAGAATGAGAAGCCATAAATAATGGCCATGAATAATCTGTGAGTGAACCTGGAGTTGATGACAGAGCCAGCAGAGCCTCCCCTGCCCTTCTACAGCTGCCACTTCAGGGGAATAAAACACCTGGGAAGAGTCCCTGCAGCACCTCTTGATGGGCATGAGGGAAAAGGGGTGTCCAGGAAACCCAAAGTCCCTTCAGGATCCTGAACAAAACCGATTTGGTGGTGCCAAACGCTCAGGATATTCATTAACACCCACAAATGTTAACAGCATCCATGGAGCATCCCCCAAACTTTACTCTCCCAAAAAACATCTTACAACTTGTTAAGCTGGGCAAAACTATCTTCCTCAATCTTCAGCAGCCTTTGTTTGTTTTTATTTACTGCAGGGCATTCTGAGACCCAAAAGAATTCCTGGGGAAACTGTAGCACCCTGTGCTCAGCAGCACCGAGCTCTCATCACTGAATCAGGCCTTTCTTTCCTCCCTTTTATTTTTTTTCCCAGGCTAAAGTAATCAGAGAGTGAAAGCCTGGAATCCAACCACAAGGAGCATGAAAATATTTGAACAAGCTGGTTTAAATCAAAGTTTTGACTTGCTTTTGTGATGCCCTCTTTGGTCAGGGCTTGAACACGTCGCTGTATTTGGGAGTGGAAAGCAGAGGACAGGTTTGCTCCTGATGGACTCCAATATTCCAGAGAGAAAAAGGAAATTCTTTAATCCTGTTTGGTTTCTTGGTTTGGGGGTTTTTTTTTGGAGTTAATTTGAACAGGGGTGGTTTTGATCCAGCCTGTGGTCAGCYGGGCTCCTGCTGCTCATCCTTCTCCACCCCACAGCTCCCACTGGACATGGGACAGTGTGGAAGAAACCCAGAGCCCCAGATGTGACACTSACCCTCCCAGTGGCTCCAATTTCTTTATTTCCTGGGTTTTTCCTTTCTGCATGACCCCAAAGGACCCATGTGCCTCCATTTCCCACTCCCTCCCCAGAAAACCCATCAAAGCCCAGCCCCTGCTGGGGCAGTTCAGCCTCCTGCTCTCCAAGGTAAATAATGACTTTGATTAGGAGCTCTGCCTAATTAACCAAGCAGTGTTGATGACTCAGCTGACTGTCAAAAGCTTTTTTGCCCTGGTTTCCAGTTTTCACAGCTTGACCTGGCATCTGCCCCTGTGTGCATCAGCACAGACCCGAAAATTTGGGGAAATCCCAGTGACACCAACCCAGTCCTTTGGTCTGGCCCCAAATTGTGACATCTGAGTGAGTTTGGCAAAACCCCTCCTGCAGGGGCTTCTTGAAAAGGAGATTATTTTTTTTGGGCTTCTTGAAAAGGAGATTATTTTTTGCCCTCATTTGAATTTAGAAAAGCAAACAGGCTCTGTTGGTTCAGACATCACACCTCGGCTCGGGGCGGTGAATAGTGCAAGGTTTGCTCTTTTTATCAGCTCGCTCGGCGAATCGATAGAAGGACTCAAAATTGTATTGTCATCATAAAGAAGGAATTCATTAATGCCATAATAAGTTGTTTGGATGGAATGCAGAGCAAATACACCCAGAGGGTGTTGGCTGAGCCAACCAGGATCTCCTGCCTCTTGGAATTGGCCTGGGAGAATGAGGGGATGGAGATGGTGAGGATGGCTGCAGGTCTGGGATTTGCATCCATCCTCCTGTGAGTACCCTGAGGGAAAGAATTCCATCTTTTGGACGTGTTCTCCAGCACTTCCACAGCCTGGGAGGCATTTTGGGAGAAGAGGGATGTGTCTGGCTGACTCTCACCCCTCTCTGAGCCCGTTATCTCACCAGTGGGAGAGGTTTCATCTCTTTTGGTGCCTCTGGACAGAACAGTGAGAACTCTAAATATTCCATGTGCCCTCCAACAGCCGTGCTCCCTTTCCATGAATCACCAGGACCAGCCAGAKCAGCTGTCCTGGAGGTTATTTGTGCTCAGCAAATAGGTTTTTTGGCACTGAGCTGAGCAGTTTCCCCRCTGCACTTTTGAAGATGCAAAGAGTCGTCGCTGCTGCTGTCACACAGTTCCAGGAGCAATAACCCACGATCCCATCCAGTCCCACGAGCCTCTGTCAGCAGCAGGAAGGAGTCTGAGCACCCCAAGAGGTTCATATGTCCCCTTTTTTGAGCAAACTCTCCTTCCAGGCATATTGGGGAGCAGGCTCAGATCCAGACACGATGTGGGATCCACCTCTTGTACCCTTATGGATCCACCCAGGACTTTAGCAGCAGGAAGGAGGGAAATCCATGGCATTTGTCCAAATCCCTGTTTGAATGGAAAGCATTGCAGATATCCCAATAGATTGTAAATTTTTTTAAAGTTTTAAAGTTCTCCCCACTTGCTCTGCAGTAGAAATTACCGAGTGTGAGGCTCTGCCCCCCTCTAAGGTCTGGGGCAGCCTCAGCGGTGACAAAAGCTGGGGGTGAAAGCAGCTCAGCTGGTGGATGAAAGGCTGGTAATCACATCTCCTGGTAATGTCAATGAAAGCCAAATGTGTCCTGAACTGCACCCAAAGCAGCTCAGGTGGCAGAAGGTGAGGGAGGGGATCCTTCCCCTCTGCTTTGCTCTCACGAGATCCCACCTGCAGAGCTGCATCCATCTGGGATCCCCAGCACCAGGAGGAGCTGCTGGGGAGAGTCCAGAGAGGCCACAGAGCTGCTCCAGGGCTGGAGCCAGGCTGGGAGAGCTGGGGGTGCTCACCTGGAGAAGGGAAGGATCCAGGGAGAGCTCAGAGCCCTTTTCAGGGCCTAAAGGGGCTCCAGGAGAGCTGGAGAGGGACTGGGGACAAGGGATGGAGGGACAGGACACAAGGAATGGCTTCAAACTGCCAGAGGGCAGGGATGGATGAGATATTGGGAAGGAATTCTTGTCTCTGAGGGTGGTGAAGCCCTGGCACAGTTTTTTCAGAGAATCTGTGGCTGCTCCATCCCTGGCAGTGTCCAAAGCCAGGTTAGACAGGGCTTGGAGCACCCTGTTCTAGGGGAAGCTGTCTCTGCTCATTTGAGTATTTTTGGGAGAAGATGGCCTTTAGCCCAAATTGTTCCATAATTCCATGACCCTTTTGCTGTCCTCACAGTCACTCACCCTGGCACAGCCCCTGCACACTCACACTGGGATTAATCCAGCCCCACACACTGCCTGCCTCAAGCGAAGCCGCCGCCAAAAACCAGCTCATTTGCACATATTTATCATCAGGGAAAAAAAAAATAAAATAAATAGCCGCTCGCTGATCCAGAACATTCATCTCTAAATATTTACAAAGCATTATTTATCCGAATAAAAGAGACATTTTTCACTCAGCRGAGCAGGCATATGGTAGCAGCGTGCGGCAGGAGACGAATCGCGCCGAGTAATTCCGAGCAGATTTAATGCCAGCAATAATTATTTTTAATCAGACAGAAAGTTCCCTGGGTGATCACCCAACAAGCAGCATTTGAAGGCAATTCCGTCGATCAGCTTGGATTTTATTTGTTCAGATTTAGTTGTTCCTTTCGTTACTTCATTGCAACTTCCACCAGCCTTCCCATCTCCTTTGGGGAAGAARAAAAAAAAAAAAWKRRGGGRAAAAAAAAAMCCCACAAACCTCAAGCCCTCTGTCATTTGTTTCAAGAGTATCTTTTAATTACAGCGCTGCATTTAGATAGTGTACAAAATATTCCGGGCTGGATGCCTGTTTAGCAGAGTCCCCAGTCGCTGCTCAGCAGAGCACAGCGTGAATCATCGTGAAATTCTCACTTCAGTGCCGGGGAAAGTGGAGAACCAAATGTACTGACGGCAAATATTTGAGCAGGAGTGGCGCAGGAGGAGGGATTTTGCCAGGCTGTGGTGTTTTGGAGGAGTTTGGATGATGCTGCAGAGGAACACAGAGGGTTCCCAGTCCCAGATCGCTCCCTGCTGTGCTGTGGGACACAGAGGTGTTTTGTGTCATCCATCTGTCCCCGTGTCAGCGTGATGTGAAGGGTACAAATGCCCTTCCTGGGGGTTCCCAGTGTTTTGTAACACACCTGGGGAATCACGGAATCCCAGAATCACACAGTCATAGAATCCCAGAATCACAGAATCCCAGAATCACAGACTCAAAGTCACAGAATCACACAATCCCAGAATCCCAGAATCACCCAATCCCAGAATCACAGAATCACAAAACCACAGGATCACAGAATCACACAATCCCAGAATCCCAGAATCCCAGAATTACAGAACCACAGAATCACAGAATCACACAATCACCAGGGTTGGAAGAGACCTTCAAGATCCTCAAACCCAACCCATGCCCAACACCTCAACTAAACCACGGCACCAAGTGCCACATTCAATATTTTTTCAAACCCATCCAGGGACTCCACCCCCTCCCTGGGCAGATCATTCCAGTGCTTTATCACTCTTCCCATAAAAAAAATTCTTCCTAATATCCAACTTGTGTTTCTTTTGGTGTAGCTTAAGACTGAGAAGATCCAGAAACCTTTGGTGTCTCTTGCAGTCAAATCCCRGATTCATGGGATGGTTTGGGTTAGAAGGACCTTAAARCCCATCTCATTCCTGGACAGGGACACCTCCCACTATCCCAGGTCGCTCCAAGCCCCRTCCAACCTGGCTTTGAGCATTTCCAGGGATGGGGCACCATTTCTCTACATCCTTGGGACTGTGTCCCCGTGCCACATCTCTCAAACCCCATGGGCATGGCCATATCCAGCTCCCTCACCAGTTATCTCCATCTGGGAAGGTGAGGAATGATGAGAATAAGARTCAGGCTGGGCTGGAAACACAATCCCTGCTCCAGAGGTGAGCAGGGCACACAAACCAGGCCAATGGCATATTAATGAGCAGTGAGATCCACCTGGCAACAGCTCRTCCATCTGCTGAATAAGCCTCTGTAACGAGCTTACCTGGGCTCTTTGGCAGCTCTGGGAGGAGGCAGCAGCCCCCAAACCCTCCCTGGTTCAGCACTGATCCCCCTCCACCACCACGAGAGAAAATCCCCACTCTCAGCCCTCGACAGAGACAGCTCAGCAAAGATTAAGTTATGTTTCTGGCAGGGCTCAGGGTCTGCAAGTCCCCTGCAATTACAGTGACAATTACAGGGCTGCCGGTGGCTGCAGTGGGAGTTGGGGGAGTTCTGCAATTTGAGGGTTTTGTGTGGTTTTCAGTGCCACAATGGGGGCTATGACCAACCCCGGGACATCACTATGGGGTGTAATCCTGGCCCTGACACACCCATGGTGAAAGGTCAGAGATGCAGGAAGGGTGAGGAAAATGAGAGTGGAGAGACWGCTTTCATTCCTGGTCCAGAAGGGTGTGAGCTCAGAAGGAAAATGCTTTGGGTCTGGTGGATTCAGGGCATCCATCTCCTTGTGTCAGAGAAAACTTATCCAGGAGAACCAAGAAACTGGAAATATCTGACTGGAGATGCATCTCAGAGCTTAAAACATCCCCCAGGAGAGCTGAGATCTCAGAAAATCCTTTCCAGACTCATTTAGGGGATCCAAGAGATTCCATAAAGACAACTCCACTCCACCAATCCCCAAGGCTCTCCCCAGCTCTGCCAGCCAATTTCCAATAAATCAGAGGAGAAGGTGATCACCAAATTCAGGAATGCAGCTGATGAGAAGCAGGATTTAAATTTTGAATTATAGGAATGGAAACAAAAACCGCCTTGCTCAGCAAAACACATCCCCTGCACCTGGAAATTGCTCTAACCTGCTTCTAAATGGGATGGACGTCTCTGATCCTCCAACTGTTTGCGTTCAGGAGGGACAAATGGGATTTTGCTTTCATCCCTGGAGCCTTTGGGCTKRGCTGGGCTGGGCTGGAGCACACAGAAGCACACAAAGGGTGTTTTAGCACATGGAGAGCTCAGGGGGAATCATCTGGTGCTCTGAAGTGCTGAGAAGGTCTCGGGCTGGAGCTTTGATAGCCAAGATTGTTTTAGGCAGGAAAAAAACAGCACTGCTTCATCCCAAGTGCAGGAGGTGACTCTGGGCTTGTTCTCCACCGTGGCTTGTGGCAGTCCWGTGGGATGCTCCTGGTGAGAAATTTGGGAGGTGCTGGGATGAACTTCCCAAAAAAACCTGGGCTTGACCATAAAAACTGCCAGGAGGGACTCACCTGCCCAGCCAGCCTGACACAAGCCCTGCCAAAATCCTCCACCAACACAACTTCCACCCAAACCTCATCCCCCTGGGCCTGATGGTGGCTTTGCCACATTCCCAAGCAGATAAATTTTGGGATGATGTTCAGATTTACCAGTGCYGGGCTCAGAGGTGATCTCTCCTCATTGCCAGCATCAAAGCCGTGCTCTCACAGTGTTCCCAGCAGTTCATTATCCCTTCCACCCTCCCTGTCCTGCCATAATAAGGCAGGAGTCAAAGGCATCGTTCCGGGGAAAGCTCTCAGGAACTGTTCATCAAACTTGCCCTTTTCTAATGAGAGCCATCTCATTTACATGCTCATTTAACGCTCCACATCCAACAGTTCCAGCCACCCCCSTCCTTCACCTAAAACCCATTTGCAAAACCACCATTTCCCCTAAATCCTAATTAGGCCACTGTGACCCCACATAAGCTTCAGAAAACCCCTTTTTGTGTCCAAACAGCCTCCCGAAGGCTTTATCCAAACACCCTCGTCACGAGGTTAATTCCAGCCCGGCGAATTAACAGTTTGTCTGATTAACAAAACTGAAATGCCTGGGGGGAAAAAAAATAGGGAAATCATTCCTGAGTCTGTTCCTGCTGCAGAACAAACACCCTCCTGCCCCAGGGAAGCCTCTCCCACCTCCCTCACATGACCCTTTCCAAAATCTCAACCCACAAATCTCCCTGAGGGGGCCTATCCCAAAAAACACCGAGAGATTTGTGATCCATCTGTCTGGAGGCTCTCAGGTTGCAGGAAATGCTCAGATTAACTGAGAAAAAAAGCAAATTTTTGCTCATTTCTGGTCTGCTAGAATAAGGTGAGAATGCAATATTGTGGTTGCTGTGATAGGAGCAATGTGCAGCAGCTCAGGGTGGGTTTGTGCTCCCAAATCCTCACCTTGGGCAGGGCTGGGCATCCCCCACCACCAGCATCTTCTGTAATCAGCACAGAACCCTCCAAAGCTCATTCAGGAGGGCTTTTCACTGCTGCTCCTCCTTTTTACCTAYAGCAGGGACCTTGCTGGAATCCCCGTTCTAATCCTGATATCCTTCCAGCCTCGTGCAAGGAGCCATTTTCAAAAATTCCAGGATTAATTTCAAATATTCCTCTTTTTTTTTTCTTTTTATTTTCCTTTTTTAAAAAATGAATAGGATGGGACAAACATGGAAAACCCAAATAAAGAATCCTGGAATGGTCCCTACTCCTGCTACCACGAGCTGGGGGTCACTGGGATGTCGTGGATGTGACTCAGGGAGCTGACAATAACCCCAAAAGGGATTTCCCAGCTCAGCTCCCGGCAGGAACAGCCCTGTCAGATCTTTCATCAGGTTAACAAGCTCTGCCTCAAAATTCCTTCTGAGGTCTCTCACCCCCAGCAATCCCATTAGCCCGAGCCATCCCAGGATCCCCCAGCCGGGTGCTGATCCTCTCTCAGATTTATCCCTGCCCATCTCAGAGTGGTTTATTTTTCTGCTGACAGGGTCCTTCCCTTTAAATCAGTTCATTCCCTCCCTGCTGTTCACATTCCTGCTTTTTTTTAAATTCATTTTTATATATTTATAATTGTATTTATAAGTGGGCACCACATCCTCTCCCAGCATCCTTGGCCAAACACAGATGATATTTTTCAGCTCCTCAGGTGATATTTTTCAGCTCCTCAGGTGATATTTTTCAGCTCCACAGGGGATATTTTTCAGCTCCCTTTTCCCCTGCCCTTCCCAACCCCCTGTGCTGCACCTTCTGCAATTTAAACTCATCCTTTTTTGGGGATGAACACCAGAACTCTGTGGTGTGTTCCCWAAGAGACTTTCCCACAGTTCTTCAATATTTCCTCATCTTTATGTCATTTATTACACTTTAGGGTCACTTTTTCCTTTCTCCCAGCACCATCCCATACCAATGGCACACAGGGAATGCACCAAGGGCTTTGTTCTCTTTTCATTTCCACTCACAGCTCTCAGTTTAATAAAAAATCAACTCCATCTCCCAAATTCTGGAGCTCACCCTTTGCCATGTGGCATTTTCCCTGTTTCATATCACCCCTAACCCACCCTCTTGCTCTCACAGCCTTTTCCCAAGGGCAGCCCTGACCCTCAGAGTGCCTCTGTAATTCCTGGTCAATGCTTTGGGGAAGGAAAGCACACTCCAGACACTGCTCTATCCTCTCCTAAAAAATCTGCTCCCTTTTGAAGAAAAAAATCTGTGGACAGCAGCTTGGCCTGGTATAATCTATGGCAAAATCCCATTTTCCTGTACCTGCTGGCAGCCAATGAGGGGAAAAAAACAGGGGGAGAGCATCCTCACAGTGAGTTCCTGTGCTGGGGATTTAATTTTCATAGAGCTCATTAACTCCCCCAGCAGCAAGCTCGCTGCCCACACTTCATAACTCCAATTATTCCCTCCGTCCCCTTTCATCCCACGGCCTCCCCAAGCCTTGCAAGCTCAGGAAAATAAAATCATCTCCATGACTAGCTCTTTTTATCCCCTATTCCAAGCCTTTTCTGTTCTCCAGTCAGATGACACCACCTCTGACTTCTCTGTCCACAAAGGACTACCTTAAGTATTTGATGTAAATGCTGCAGGGAGAAAAAACTCACTCCATTTAGGGTTATTATCCTGCCAGAATGCCATATATTATCCAGCAATTTCCAGCTGGGCAGGGGGTCTGTTGTATCTCTGCATTTTCTTGTTTAGAGCGCTCTGATTTGTTCCTACCACTAAGAATTCACTAAAAAAAAATAAAAAAAAAAATTAAAAAAAAATTAAAAAAGAAATAAAAGAAAGTATCTGCTTAGGCTGCTGATATCATGCTGGTGGAAAAAAAATTAAAAGGAAGGAGTGATTGCTGATGGCCCAGGATTYGCCCCAAACACACAGACAGTCCCAAAATCTGGTTTGGTAACAGTTGGTGTCTGTAATTCTCTGTGTGGCTCAGCACACCTGAGTGTCAGRAAGGGGTGTGAGGTGCAGAGCAAAAGGCAGAGTTTGAACATCAGAGCTGCTGAAGACATCAGGGGATGGTGCCTCTCTCTGCATTTCCTCCTGGAGCTCAGACACACAAAGAGGCTGTGAAGGAGATSACAGAMTGGAGCCCCTCTGCTCTGGAGCYRGGCTGGGAGAGCTGGGGGTRCTCACCTGGGGAAGRGAAGRCTCCAGAGTGGCTTTAGAGAACCTTCCAGAGCCTAAAGGGGCTCCAGRAGAGCTGGAGAGGGACCTGGGACAAGGRATGGAGGGACAGGACAAGGGGCAGTCACTTCAAGCTCAAGGAGGGAGAGATGTAGATGAGATACCAGGAAAAAAATTTTCTCTGTGAGGGTGGAGAGGCCCTGGCACAGGRTGCCCAGAGAAGCTGTGGCTGCCCCTGGATCCCTGGAAGTGYYCAAGGCCAGGYTGGATGGGGCTTGGAGCACCCTGGGACAGTGGAAGGTGTCCCTGCCCATGGYAGGAGTGGGAACAGGATSAGCTTTGAGASATCCCTCCCAACMCAAACCATCCTGTGATTCTGTGAATCCACATGTCTCAGTATCCCCATGATCCCAGCAGGTTTGGGATTGGTAAATCTCGTATTTTCAGGCCAAGGGGTGGAGGTGAAGAGAGGATGAGCAGCACTGGTGAGTGGAATGCACCAGCATCAGCCTCACCCTGGTGAATCAAAATCTGCTCTCCAGCACTGTGGACAAGGAAAAGTCCTGCTGATTGGAGAAATATGCAGCCAAAAATCACAGCTCCCTGCTGGAGAGGCACCAGGCACTGGGCAGAGCCCCCTGGATTTTGTGTTTTCCAAGGAAAGACACCCCAAATGCAGCCCAAGTCTCTGGCAGAAAAACCCTCAGGGACTTCACAGGGATTGTGTAACTACAGCAGCTCTGGTTTTATAGACTTAAAGAGATGAGACATTTTTCATGGCCATGGAAATCAATTCCTCTGCTCAATTAGCCTTGCAGATCTAAGAAAATATGGATCTTATTCCTGCAGTTCTTATTCCC
>NW_026623422.1:1177516-1179743 GCF_030028575.1 Malurus melanocephalus
AAAAAATGCACAAAATAAATGCAGGAAAGTGCTCCTGCTGCCTGCCCCGCTTCCGTCCTTGAGCTGGCTGGGTTTGTAAGGCAGTGGCCACACGGACAAGAGGTTGAGCCAGTTTGGTGTCCCCAGCCCAGGTCTCAGAGCCACCACCCCCACCACGTCCCCCGAGGGTCACCCTGCAGCCTCAGCCACAAATGCAGCATCTTCTGGCAGCTGCGACTCAGAACCTGAGAGAAATTTAAACTCAGAACCTGAGAGAAATTTAAACTGAGAGACCGAGAGAAATTTAAACTCAGAGACCGAGAGAAATTCAAACTCAGAGACCGAGAGAAATTTAAACTGAGAGCCAGAAGGAAATTTAAACTCAGAGCTCACCCGGCGGCCCGAGCGCACGCCTCTGGCGTGGCAGAGAAATAGGAGAGAGAAGAGGGGAAAACGGGGATGGGAGGGTGTGTGACTGCTGTCAGGCTTCTCACACCTTCCCCAGAAACACCAGGCAGTGGCCGGTAGCAAAAAATGGCGAGGTGCAAGGCGCTGGAGGGGACAGAAAGGGTTCAATCCCTCCCGGAGGCGCTGCCCGTCCGCAGCCGGGGCTGAGCCGATCCCGGYTGGATTAATCACGGACCATTCCTCGCTGTTTTCCCTCTCCCCATCTCCAAGAGCAGCTCTCTGGGAGGATGAACCCCAGCGTGCCGGTGTTCCTGCGGGAGCAGAGCATCTGTGCTCGCTGCAGGATTCCCCGCAAGAGAGGCACGGAGGACAGGGATTAGCGAAGGTCCCGCTCCCTGCTCCACAACCCGGCTTTGTACCCGCTTAATGCCCTCGGATCAGCGCTTTTCCTGGTTCGAGGGTGTTTTACAGCCTCCTCTGTGCCAGCCTGGAGAGGTGCTGGCCACCCAAATCCTTCCTCTGCTACAGGATTCCCTGGATTCTGGGATTCTCTGAAAGCAGGAGGATTAATATCCTCACCAGCCCTTCCTGCAGTTCCAGGTTCTTTCATTTTCCACCACAGACTCTTGTGGGTTTGACCAGGTCATATTTTGGTTTTTATCTATGCATCAGTGACTTCACCATTTGCATCCTCTGGTCCCAGTTTGGGAAGGGGAGACTGAGGGATCGAGTGCTGCTGGGAAGGGCAGCTTGGAAAAAATCCCTGTTGCTTTCAGGGCTGGGAAGGGGCAGCCCTTGGGTGCTCCATCCCTCCTGAGAGGTTTCATCCTGACATCTGATAGAGAGATGAATTAAGCTTAACCTTGCTCTTAATTCCATGATCTCAAACACAAAAGGGACATGGAGTGAGTCCAGAGGAATTCATGGAGATGCACCAGGGCTGGAGCCAGGCTGGCAGAGCTGGGCGTGCTCACCTGGAGAAGAAAAAGCTCCTGGGAGAGCTCAGAGCCCTGTGCAGGGCATAAAAGGGCTCCAGGAGAGCTGGAGAGGGACTGGGGACAAGGGATGGAGGGACAGGACACAGGGAATGGCTTCAAACTGCCAGAGGGCAGGGATGGATGGGATATTGGGAAGGAATTCTTGCCTGTGACAGTGGGGAAGCCCTGGCACAGGATGCCCAGAGAAGCTGTGGCTGCCCCTGGATCCCTGGCAGTGTCCAAGGCCAGGTTGGATGGGGCTTGGAGCACCCTGGGACAGTGGAAGGTGTCCCTGTCCATGGCAGGGACTGAAATAGGATGAGCTTTAAAAGATCCCTTCCAACCCAAACCATTCAATAATTCTGGGATTCTCTGAAAGAAGGAGGATTAATATCCCCACCAGCCCTTCCTATTCCTTTTTACCTATAACCATTGCAGTTCCATGTTCTCTCATTTTCCACCACAAACTCACACAGGTTTGACCAGGTCATTCCTCAGCCTCAGGAAACCCTGACATCAGCTGGACGCTGCAGTGTCACCTTTCATCAGATCTGACACCTCCCCAACCCCCAAAATCCTGCCTGAAAAGCAGCCAATGCCCTGACCATGCCCCTCTCCCAGATAATTATCACTGTGCCCCCATAGCCAGGCCATTGGGGCATCCCCATTCCCATCCCCCTGTGGCACTGCCTTCAAAATCCAGCCCTGGATTAAAGAATCCTGCGTTTGGTAGGGAAATAATTGGTGCCGCTCTGTTTGTGAGCTCTGTTCCAACCCAATTAGCATGATACTCCAAAAAGGCAAAGGACAAAGCTGTGATAGCTCAGGGATAAAAATAGTTACTGGATTTGGATTGGAGGGGG
>NW_026623422.1:1181363-1182287 GCF_030028575.1 Malurus melanocephalus
CTCTTCACACCAAAGGTTTTTGCACCCAAAGGAACCCAAACAGACCCAAATTATCCCTTCCACCGCCCACCCCCAATTTTTCAATACTCCCCCTTGACGTCTTGCTGAGATCATCCATGTTTGGCTTTTTTTCTGCTGATCCAGGACCAAGCGAAACTTTCAGGTTCAAGAAAAAAAAAATCCTTAATTAAAGAGTTCATTTGAAAATAACATCCCCCATGGTTTTTATCGAGGGAATGTGTTTCACGTGGCGTTTTGCACACCATTAAAACCGAAGGATTTTTGACCAGCCGATGGTTTTGCTTGGGAATATCTGATGTTTTGATTATTTCTGTGTGTACTCCCCGTGCGCCAGCTGTTTCCATCTGGGAACAGTTTTTACTACTCTGGGTTTATCAGACAGAGAAATAAGCTCAGTTGTCAACTCGTGTAATAAAGATGAGAGGCACAGCACAGCTCTGAAAGCGAAATGCTGTCCCGTATTCCCCATTAGGCTGAATTCTGTCAGGTTTCTCCTGCGTCTCTATTTGTGTTCCCTTCTCCCAGACATCATGAAAAGGAAACTGCGAGGCTGGAGGGGAAGGAACAATGTTGCTTAATCCTGAATGAAATGTTTTTGGGGTTTCTTTTGCAAGAAAGCCCACTTGGAGAGTTCAAAAATCTAAACTTTAGGGACGAATTCTTCCCTGGGAGGGTGGGGAGGCCCTGGCACAGCTGTCCAGGGAAACTGTGGATCTCTGGAAGTGTCCAAGGCCAGGTTGGATGGGGCTTGGAGCCATTTGGGATAGTGAAAAGTGTCCCTGCCCRTGGGAAGGGATTGGAACAAGATTATCATTAWGGCCACAGTCTAAAAAATTGCTAATCTTCAACATAAATTTAAGGCAAACCTGTCTAGTAGAGCTGAAATCACCGGGATTTCAGCAT
>NW_026623422.1:1183547-1193881 GCF_030028575.1 Malurus melanocephalus
TCGTTCCTAAAGGGATAATGGTGCTGATTGACCCTATTGGAGGTACAAACAGGATGTACAAATCTACCCAAGTGTCACAGCCCAGTGCAAAAAAAACTAAAGTTCATTTTGATCACAAAACTACACCTCGTGCATCCCCTAATCCCTCTGCTTCTCCCATCCAAAGCAGCCAGGAATCAGCACTGATTTCATGGAGAAACGTGGATTTTGCTCCTTTYTGCCCCAAAAGCTGAGGACGTTTTCTCACAGGARSTTTTCTTTWAGGATTCAGAAGGGAAARGGAACTTTSCYTTTAGCTTTCTACTCTGTATCTGTRCAARACCACCAGTTTAACCAGAATAATTACTGGAAGCTCAATGCCAGGATTTCTGAAAGAAACTCATTTGGATTTGTGGGTTCGTGATGTGAATTTTATCCCAATTTTCTCCCAGGTATCCCCCCATCCTGGAAATTCTTGCAGCCTGAGTGGAAAAAGCATCTCCCAAAATTTTAAGGGCTCCCTGAATTGTGCCCTCCCAGCCAGGTCCTGGAGCCCCACAGGTCGGATTTTGCATCCCACTTCACCTCCACCCTTGGCTTGCTTCCTGCTGGGTTAATTCCCCTCCCTCCAAGTTGCCCCTTCCTCTTTCAATTCTCAGAGTTGTAATTAACAATTCTCCTCTTTAATTCAACAAGGGTAGGAACCAGGGGAAAATTCAGGGCTGTTCCCTCGGTCTCCCTTCCAATTCAGTCCAAACCAGGAGAGTGAATTTGCCACAAGTGCTGGAGGTAACACCTGACATGACTTATGGCTCCACCAGCAAAGAGAGCCCTAAAAACAAATTGATTTTCCAGGAGCATCGCTTCCCTCCAAGCAGCTCCAGGTTTGCTGGCTGTCAATTTTTCTGCACTTTTTTTTTATTACTTCCCAGTTAGGTTGGAGGTTTATTTTGCAAACAGAGCAGCTGAGGACTTGTAAATATGTATATATATATATCTTTATTTTTATATGTGTGTGTGTGTATATATATGTGTGTGTGTATATATTTATATATGTGCACGCACACACACACATATATAGATTTCACACCAGGCCGGATATTTGGGGGAAATTTTTAGATTTTTGCACCCAGTGCCTCCAGCCCAAGGGTGGGAGCTGGCAGGAGGTGAACCCAAAACTGAGCCCCTATTTGGAGAGGAACTGCTCCTGGGGAGGAAGGATGGGGAGCAGCCCTCACCAGTTAATTTTAACAAAGCACACATTTTCCTGGCTCCCTCGTGGACTTGCATATTTTAACTCCTATCTTCTGTTCAGCAGCTAAAAAGAGACTTTCATTCCCGTTTTGGCTGCTGTGCCTGGTTTCCAGGGCTGTCACACAGGCTCCATTCTCACAGTGCTGATAACGGGGGAAAAATGAGACACCCCAGAGCTGCTCCCTCCGACAGGTGGGGGTTTTCTGCCAGCCCCAAATTCCACAAACCCATCACTGTTGTGGCTGTGGCGAGCAAGGAATATGAATCAGCACGGAGGCTGAATTAGCTTTCTGCCCACAGCTCTTCCCCAGGAATTCTCACAGAGATGTGTTTGTGTTTAAGAAAAGAGGTTGGAGGGAGCCATATAAATGCAATCCATCATCCACAATTAGAAATAAGTGAGGGCAGGGGCAGGAGAAAGTTTCTCTCTTTGAGTCTTTTTACAGGATTATGTGCGTGTGTATATATAAAAATAAATATATATATAAATATAGATATATGTGCGTGTACTATTGTATATATACAAAAATATATATACTCTAATGCATATATAAAAATATATATGCTCTAATAAATATATTAAAATATATATGTTATTTTATATATAAATATATATAGACACAGACACACATATATATTCATCTATTCAAGAATTTTTGTTAAAAGAAATTTGTTAAAATAAATATTAAAATGTTAAAATTCTATATACACACACACATATATCCATCTATTAAAGAATTTTCATTAAAAGAAATTCTGTTAAAATAAATATTAAAATGTTAAAATGTTAAAATTCTTTATACACACGCACACAGATATTCATCTATTCAGGAATTTTTGTGAAAAGAAATTTTGTTAAAATAAAGTTTAAAATGTTAAAATGTTAAGATTCTATATACACACACATACATATATATTCACCTATTCAGGAATTTTAGTTACAAGAAATTCTGTTAAAATAAATGTTAAAATGTTAAAATTCTATATACACACACATACATATATATTCATCTATTCAGGAATTTTTGTTAAAAGAAGTTCTGTTAAAATAAATGTTAAAATGTTAAAATTCTATATATAATATATGTAAATACCATATATATAGCCATATATACATACTATAAACTATAAATATCATATATTTACATATATATCATGCATAAATCTCTCTTTTAGATATAGATATATAGATTTTATAGATATCTGCACACTGTACACATACACAAGCAGCCAAAAGAAGCAGAGAACCTTCTTGCCTTGCCCAAKGCCCAACACATCACCACTCAAAGGAAGTTTTATCCCAGAATTTCACCTTTTTTTCTTTTCCCCTTAAAGACCCAGCTCCAGGAATCGAGAGAATCTTTTGCAACCGGTTTTCTTCAAAAAGGCAACCAGAAAAAGCTGTTTAATTGAAAGTTTTATTTTTATTGCCATCATCTCACCATCAATAACCTGGTGTCACACCAGGGTCCCAACAGGAGTAGGATTTGGGAGAAGCAGAATTCCCAAAGGATCCCCCTCTGCTAAAGGAGGGAACTGATGCATCAGCAAAAAAAAACCACACCTCAACTTAATCAAGACATAAATCACTGCAAAACCCCAATTTCCACCCCAACACACAGCCCCAGCACCCCTCTCACTGCCTCTCCCAGGAGGAACTTTCAGGAGTCCTGAATTTACCAAAAACCATTTTGAAAAGACCTTATTTTTTTGGGAAGTGAGGGAGGTGAAAGGTTACTGTAAGGAGATTTAAAGTGAGCACCATTAGCAGTACTTTGTTCATTCAGCCCCTCTATCCATGACATGAGAACAGAATGATCTGATCTAAGCAAAACTTCTGGTTTCATAGCAACAACGATTTTTTTTAAATTTTTTGGGTTTTTTTTTTTTGTGGGGAAATATAATGCAAATCAGTGCTTAAGTGCATAACTTGTGACTACTTTATTTCCTGTACTAGAGTCTGTTGAAACTCTATTAAAATATAATTTAACTAAATGACTTCCTGGAAAATAATTATTTAAAAAAACCAACCAAAACCTTTCTAGTTTAAAAGTAAAAAAATGTCAAAGTGATTCATGTATGAAAAATAAAAATTCTGTTAAGCTCTTGTGTAAGYCTTTCCATGAGACCTCAAAATAATTTTGGAAGAAGATTGTGTGGATTTCTCTTCCCTAGTGCTGGAAATCAAGAGCCATGTCCTGAAGAGCAGCCATCTCCACTAAATTTACTAGAACCAGGTTATTTTGTTTTGTTTTGTTTTGCTTTTTGGATCACAGCAGGACTTTTTGMCCTCCAAATTCGGGGTGAAAATGGCCACGGCTCCCACGCTGTGCCTGTGCAGACCCGAGGGGTAAATACCAGATTTACAGGTAAAAACCAATTTATTATGGAGATGTTTTCAGCCTTGATCTTGGAGAAATTATCTTCAGTCCTGCCAAGGAGTGAGAGCTCAGTTTGGGTGACTCTGGGAGCAGGAGAAACTGGACCATGATTTTCTAAGCAGCTCATTTAGGAGCTACTTCAAGAACCCAAATTTCCTAATCAAGTTTGGCCAGTCCAGATCTCACCTTCAATCTTCTTATTTTTTTTAAGAAAATAGTTCCCTCAGGACAATCAAATCTGTGAGTTTTCAAGATTATTTTATCATAACTCTCTCCCACAGGCTGACACTTCTGGAGTTTCCCTTCCCCTCTGGGAAAACAGGGATAAAAGAGATTTGGGATGATGGTTGCACACAGATGGATATTTGGGAACAAAGAACCTCCCCCAAATCCTCACTGGCCCCAAAAATGTCCTCAAGTGCTTCACTGCCCTTCCCCCAAAGRAAAAAAAAAAAAAGCTCCAGATGTTCAATCCAAACTCCCTGGCTGCTATTTCCAGCCTTTATTTCTTTTCACATCCCCGATGAGCAATAACAGAGAAACATTATCGCATACTATAAAATATTAAACACCTGTTGTAAATATTAAATTATCTACAAATACAACCCAGGCAAAGATAATGCTCGATACATTGTTTACATTGCTGCTGATTAATACTGGAGATTAAAATTAATASTCACAACAACATAAACATCAACATGCTTTTAGCACGCAATTAAACCCAACAATTTCATCAGCACAAAATGTTCTCGTCCTTTCCARACGAGGCGCACTAAAAACAAAGCTGCCCTGAAAATATCACTGAAATCAAACTCCAAGTGCAAAACATTTGAATCGTTTTTAGAGATTTTAAATTTTTTTTATTTCCCCCCATTTTGGAAATTATGTTTTCTAAACTGGAAGGCCGTGCTGGGAGGCAGAGAGGAAGCACTGAAAGAGGGGAGGTTTAGGGGGGTTTTGGGAAGGAATTCTTTGCTGGGAAGGTGGTGAGACCCTGGCACAGGGTGCCCAGAGAAGCTGTGGCTGCCCCTGGATCCCTGGAAGTGTCCAAGGTCTGCTTGGATGGAGCTTGGAGCAGCCTGGGATAGTGAAAGGGGGTTGGAATGAAATGATCTTTAAGATTCCTTCCAACCCAAACCATTCTGGGATTCCCTGGTCCCATAAAATCCCACCACCATGGGCAGATCCTCATCCTCTCCACCACAGTGTCCATCCCCCTCCTCACTGCTGCCACTGCTATTTTCTCTCCTGAAAAAGCCATTTAAAAAGGGATGAGTTAATTCARCTCTGGATTTAGGGTATGTGAGCTCTTCCTTTGGCAAGGCTCACTGCGGGGAAGAGACCATGGGAGAAGGATGCAGACAGATCAGAGCACAAAGGAGTGAGACAAAGGTGGTCAGAGGTCAGGAAAATGAGAATTGTGAAGGAAATGGAGGGGAAAAAAAAGACAGAGGAAGAGCTCCCAACACTCAACAGAGGTGCAGCAGCCCTTCAGAGAGCATTCCCCACTGCAGGCAGGACAAGGAGGGGTGAATCCAAGTGCAGCACGTTGGAGGGAGGCTTAAGGAAATCTTAACGAGGTTAATTAAGCAGAGGTCTAGATTAGCTGGGGCAGCACGAGAGTCCACATCACAGGAAATCTCTCAGAAGAGCTTGGACAGGGATGATGGGGASCAGAGTGTCACCTCGGGACTGGCGAGGTGCTAAACACACATCTCTGCTCAGACTGATCTCATCCCCCGTGTTTTATCTCCACAGCACTCTGCCCAGCGGGATTTTAGCCGCAGGGGAGCTCAGGGGTACATTAACTCCTCAGACACCACCCAGCACAAGGACAGCTCGGGAAATGCTCGTGTGGGATGTCCCRCTGCTCCRAGGGGACATCCACCCSAAAACCCCACAGCCCATGGCTCTCMAGACGAGGTGTAAAGCCCAGGAGACCAAAATGTGGGTGTGATTAGGTGACAGCACATGTCCTGGCAGATGATTGCAGTGCTGAATCTCGCCATATGCTGCAGCTCCGATGGAAATCTCCCTTAGCCGACGCTGTTATGGAGCATTTGGGAACAGACGCCGCTCCCTTATGTTTTCCCTGTCCYTCCTAAATGTTGCCAAGCACCAAACACCTACACACAATTAACCTCTGACATGGGATTGGAAGGCTCTGCAATGTTCTCAAAGAGCAAGGAGCTTCTCCCAAATCTTCACCTGGAGATTCGCCCTCCAGGGCTGGGACAAATCCGTAGGGATTGCCAGAGCTGGGAGCAGGTGGCTTTTGTTCCTCCCATAAAAAACTGGTGAATCAGATGTGCCAAACTGGTCCCAGTTTGGGSTCAGCCAGGACAGGACAGGGCAGAAAGGAGGGGGAGGATCCAGGCATTGCCCAGGGTGTCCCAGCCGTGACCTGGATCTCAGTGTTCGGAAAGCCACCGGCGCAAATTGTGAAGGAATTTGGAAGTTTTGGATCAGAGGGGAAAGCGAGGGAAGAGAAATTGCCAAAGGGGATTTTTCCAGAGCAAATTCCTTTCTATCCTTTGACAGGAAAAATAGTCAGGAGGATGGAGGGAGGGAAGGATGGAAGGAAGGGAGGATGGAGGGAGGGAAGGGATGGATGCAGAGAAGTCGTAACTGTGGCACATTCTCGCTCCAGGGAGGCTCCTGGCACCACCTTGGCTGACGAATTTGCAAACAAACAAAGGAAACCTGACCCAGGTGAGGTTCTAAAAGTGGGGCACAACGGAGGGGAGGAAACCTGCAGCCCTGGAGCTTTTATCAGCCATTCCCTGCCAGGCTGCAAGGGGCACCCAGTCCCCATGGACTCAAAATTTGCATTAGAAACTCAGTGGCGGACTCAAGAGTGTGCTAGAAAGTGTGTGAATAACCCTGGGCTGTGAGCACTGCCAGCTTTTGGGGAGGCAGATAATTAAGAACAATCTTGATAAATTCATGGCATTTATTTTCAGTGAGCCACACAAAATTCACTCAGAACAGAGAGGCAAAGGGCTGTGTTTTGAACAGGTAATTAAAACCCAAATCTAGATTGGGGCCTGAAACACCATAAAAACAGCTGAGGAGGTTGTGGTGGGACCCAGATTGGGGTGATGCTCAGGGGAAAAAGGGCAGGRCAAGGGCCACCTTTGGGTGGTGACATGGGAGGTGACAGAGGTGACAGSTCTCCCTGGGCACAAGTCAATGCTCCACAAGGCTTTAGGATGACACAGAGGAGCTGGAGCTGCTCCAGGAAAGAGCAACCTGACACGGCGTGGAAACAACAGAAGGGATTAAAGAATTGGGGGCTGCAGACATTTTCACCATCTGCTATTAAAAAAAAAAAAAAAAAAAAAAAAAAAAAAAGGAGAGAGAGAGAGAGAGAGAAAACAAGCTGAGGTTTTGTCTGCTTTACCCGGAGACAGGATGATAATTGGATACATTCAGCTGCCTGTTTCACAGCGAGAAGCTTCACTCACGGCAGCGGTTGGCTCCCAAAGTGGCTCCCGGGCTGAGGTTTCCCAGGCAGCGCCTTCCCTTCGCAGCAGAACAACGCGGCTCACAAAGCTCACTCACCATTCTCCTCCATCCTGMTGGTCACCCTTGGCTGCTTCTTCACTCCTGAAACTCCCAGCGATGAGATTCTTTTATTTCTAATAATTTCACCCAAGCTGCACTATGGATACCTGTGGGTGTTTCATTGGAYCTGTCCTGGAACAGCCACGGATTTTGTTTTTTAAATTCCTGCTCTCCACCATTTATTCACAAAGCTCTTTTCCAATTCACTTCTTTGCACTGGTGATTTTTTTTTCCCCCACCTCGGGTGGGTTCTCTGAATTTTTTTCATTCCCAGTGGAGCTCTGGGCATCCTAAGGAAGCGGGATAAGCRTTCCTGTCCCACGGGGTGGGCAGAGCAGACGTGGTACCCATTGTTCTCCACATCCGCCGCAGCCACCAGAGGAGGAAATCAGCTTTATCTGAAGCAAAGAAAGACATCAATTAGGGAAATTATTGGGAAAAACTTCCTGGCAGCAGCGCAGCAATGCATGGGAACTGACAGTGCAGGCAGCAGTGGGAACAGCTGCAGTTTTGGGGAACWGCCTGGAGGGAGATGATCTCCCGTTTATGGGGAGGGGACGGTCCTGATCCTCTCCCACAGGGGTCCCCTCTGTCCCCAAACMATCCCATCCCTCTCCTGGGGTCCCTCCTCTGACAGCCCCACACTGCAGGGTCCCACCCTCAGCCCCTCACCCTGAGCATCCCTTCCAAGGCTGAGAAGATTCCACCCTTTCGGAAGGGCTGGGAGGAGGGCAGAGGGTTTTTATAGGGCAATGAGGCAGATGGGGGTGAGGGTGGGTGTTCCACCTCCCCTCAGGAGCAGCATTTGGCAGGGGGAGGCTCCTGGGGGTAAAGCCCCCTGCCATTGTGCAGGAATTTGCTGCAGGGTCTGCTCCAGAGCTGACCCCATGCAGGAGGTGAAAGCCACCTGTTGTTCCCTCAAAAAAACCCCAAAAAATCCCGTTTTCTTCTGCTAGCCCTTACCAAACAACCAAAAACTCCAAAGAGCTGCAAGCTGCTTTTTAACCAAATTATTCCCTCTGAACCAAACATTYGAGGGAAGGAAAGAGAGCAGAGCCATTCCAAGCAGCCAAAGCCACCAGGGCTTGGCACAGGGCAGGAACCAACACCGAGCACAGTGAGCTGCTGGCTCACGAATCCCATGTCTGGTGGGCTTTGCTTGCTTTTTATTTATTGGGGCCACAGAAAAAATTCAAACACTGAAATCTGCTGGTCACATGGCACATGTCAGGTGTCTAATCTGGSACAAAATCACGGTGCTGAGCTGTGGGACACGTCTGAGAGTGGAAATGTGCGTTGGGCTATCCCAGGAGGTGACACTGCCGCTCACCACGGGCACACATTTCCTGAAAAGCCAGAGAAGAGCAAACAAAGAATCCCTCCCCTTCCACCTGGTCCTTGCCCATCACCCAGCAGGTGTCTCAGCCCATCAGGMGTGGAGGAGGGACCCCTCCTTGTCCCAGCAGGTCATGGAGCTTGTGTTGGCCTCCAAAGCCACCCAGATGCCCACRGAGTGGCCCCGAGCCAGAGCTGCAGGCAGGAGGGGGACACCAGGGCTGTGCCAAGCTGCTCCTGGCACCCCCAGCATCCCTGCCCTCCCCCAGCCTTTCTGCCTCACTGCATCCCCCTCTCCAAACCCTTAAACCACGCTGACATTGCTGCCATCACAAATGCAACATTTAGGATCTCTCCCCTCTGAGTTAATCCCTTAAATTCCCTGTTTTGCCTCTGCATCTCCCCGTTTCCAGGCAGTAAAATGATGCTGCTCAATCCCAATATAATGCTAAAAAAAAAAAAAAAAATAAATTTCAGCCCCTGGGCTGAGGCTCCCCAGGGCCCGGCAGTGCTGGGGCAGTTCATGTCAGGGAAAAGTCACAATCCACAGAGGAAGGAAGCTCCAGCCCAGAGGGTTATTTTTGTTATTTTTGTAATTTTTGTTATTTTTGTTATTTTTGTTATTTTTGTTATTTTTGTTATTTTTGTTATTTTTGTTATTTTGTGGCTGTGCTGTAAGTTTCTATAGCTACCAGGAGCGGGGCTGTCAGGAAACGCTGCTGCTCCCCTCTCCACTGAGGRAGAGGAAAAGCAGGAAAAGGGGCCYGTCGGAAATGGTGTMACTTCCCAAATTTCAGCATCTCTCTTCCTCTCACYCCACAGCCCCGTTCTGGGGGTGGAAGAGCACATTTGGTGACGCTTCAGCGGGCTCAGGGATCAGATTGTAGGGCCAGATGCAGCACTGTTTCCCTGCAGAGCTGGGTGATGGTGCCAAGGATCCCGAAATCTGCTGGGAAGAAGCATGCCAGGCTGGGCAGGGGATGTGCCAGGGGCTTCCCAGGTCCTGGGCACGGATGTTTCCTGGTGCTGAGCATCCCTTTCTGCCCTGCAAGCACCCTGCAGAGATGGAAATCCCACTCCATCGCAGCTCCCTTTCCTTGAGCCATCAATCCTTTGCCGTTCACAAATAAACTCACATGGATAACCTTTAAATCAATCTGAATTCTGCTTTGTGGTTTTAAGGGAGTCCAGCCCTCAGAGGAGAAGGAAAAGGGTCAAAGGAGAATCACAAYCCCTCAAAAGGCACCCCTTGGAGCCCACACTGAATCCACCTTTGAATTCTGGCGCTGGCATCCACAGSTCCCTGCTGCTGCAGCAATAAAATCCACCTTCCCTTCAAACACGAGCCCRTTTTCCATGTGATTTTGGGAACAATGTCACAGTGTTCCATTAAATTGCTCTGGTGGGACACAGAGTGCTCAGACCCAAGATGACAAACAGGCTGTAAAAATMATTTCCTCCAAGGGGCTGAGGAATTTGGGTCCTATCAGTAAAAAATCCCACTTTATTCAGGGATGGACGTGTTTTTGAAGGCATCATCCACATCCCAGGTGCTTCTCCTCCTTCTGCCAAGTGCTGGGATGCAACAGCAACACATTCACAGCCCTGAAAGTTCACTTTCCCTCACAATTTGGGTGTCTTTCCACAGTTCCACAAACACACGCACAGATGTCCCTGTAAATATTCCATCTGTGCTTAYGAATCAGTAAAATGTGAGGCTGGGGAGGTCAGGGGCTGGGTTCACACAAACATCCTGGAGTTCAGCTGTTTCCCCAAAGCTCGTGTGAACTGCGTGTGACCTCCCTGTGTCTGGAAATG
>NW_026623422.1:1194493-1196573 GCF_030028575.1 Malurus melanocephalus
CTCACCGAACCAAAGCTGTTTCCTTATCCTGGGGATAAATTCTGCCTCTTTCCCCCAGCAGAGGAAAAGAGCCTGGACACGGCATCTTGCAGATATTCACAATTTACCCACGAGTGGGAAGGAACTCCGTGATCCCGTGGATATTTTGCTGCCTGCTCAGTGACATTGCGTTTCACAACATTAAAATCGCTGCTTTTCAGCATAACTCACAAACAAAACAAAGCCAGGTCGGGTCAGTGTTTTAGCAGCAAGTTGCTTAGCAGAAAAATTCATTTCTTGCCATCTTTTCTATTACAGATCTTGCTAGGTTTTGATGTTGTGTGAAATGCCGGGAGATTAACAGCCTCCCTCTCCCGGGGTCTGCAAAAATCTCCTTTTTACCACCGAAGCTAATTACGCTGTTAACCACTAATGCCCCCGAAGGAGAGCTAATGAGTCGCCAGACAGTGGGTGTTTCATCTCCCAGCACAGCCTCACAACACCAAAAAGAAACTTCCCGTGGCAAAATTCCTGCCCGGCCAAAGGGAAAACCACGGGGGAGGTGACAGAGCTGTCCCCAAACACCTCTGCTGCCTCCATCACCTGCAGTGCTGCAAAAACAGCGGTGGGGATGGAAATTAAAGGATGTCCCCGCTGCTTCACACCCCCAGGACATTGTCAGCCTTAATGAGTTAATATTGTTAAATCCTCCCGTGTTTATCAGCYGGGAAATGTAGGGAAGGTGCTGTGCAAAGGAGACCTTCCCTGGATGGGGTTTTGTATTCCCATCTCCTCCAACCATCTGCTGCCTTTCCAGGTGTCCCCAGGAGACCTGGCCTGTGCTTGGTGCTGRKTTTATTGTCATTGTCACCAGMAMTTCTCGGTATTAACATGGCAGAGGYGGCTTGGAGCACTAATCACAGCCCTTTCCTGGTTCAAAAAGTCCTGCAGTGATGGCTTTGAACTGAAAGAGGATAAATYTGAATRGATTCYTCAGTGGAGCTGAGGTGGTGGATACCCWGGGAAAACATTCCTGGTTTTCTTCAGCTTTGAGCCTGCAGTAGGACAGATCTGTGGTGGGACAGAAAGATTCCCAAATGGGTCAAACATAACCAAAAAATCCTGATCACTGATTTGTCCACAGTGCTTTCCACTGTCCTTGAGATACCACAGAAATTAAATTATCATTGTGCAGTGGAGCTCAGAGGTGAGAGATATCCCAGATTTATCTCAGACCTTTCTCCCGGAGCATCCAGCCCAAATTCTTCCTTTTCCTCACATCACAAAGGTTGAGCTTAGAGATTCTTCCCAAACTTTAGGACTCTTTGAGTCTGTCAGCAGCACTCCTGGGAGCAGACCCAGGGCTGGGGTGCATTTCCAGGGGCCTCAGCCCAAATCCTTGGGGTTGTGGGCACCTTAAACTCTGCAYCCCCTTTGTGCTCACTGCAGACATCAAATCCTACTGAGGCCATGCCATGGATCGTGTYTAGGGAATCCAACAGAAACAAAATCTCCCTGATCCCAACAGAGGTGCTGAGAGCAGAAGGAGAAACACCAATTGCTGACTCCATGGTGGGCAAACCCCAAGAAAGGACAGGACTGGGATGCCCAAACRCACCTGGGAGCTTTCCAGCTCTTTTCCCATCCTCAAACAGCCAAATCTGCACTCACACCTACACTCTTCCATCTCTCACCTGTCCACACACACAGATTTCTCTGCACATCCCCAGGCTTTAACCCAAATTCTCACCCCATTAATTATGCTCAGCCAAACCGTCAACATTCCCAGACTCACAGACCTCCTCCAAGACCCTCACACCCAACTTTCTCTGCAGTGCAGCTCTGAGCCTAAGAATATTTTCATGTCTCCTTCTTTGATGGATCTTTCAAAGGCTTCAATCACTGTGTCTGRGGTTTTGTAGCTTTTCCTGARCRCTGTTGTTTACATCAGGGACTTTGWGAAAACCTCRCTGCCTCGAATTTGGGTTGAACTTGTGAAATTGTCTCTTTCTGTGTGTTTGTAAACATTTCCTGCCTTGGCCAGGCAGCAGCTCTCTGCTTCTAGGGAAGAAATTGCTGCTAAAAAAAAAAAAAAAAAAAA
>NW_026623422.1:1196610-1206302 GCF_030028575.1 Malurus melanocephalus
CATCCCCTGTGCAGCTACAACGAGTTCTAAAGGCAGAGAATAAAGTGCACGGTGCCACTGAGGTAGAAAAAAAGGAGGTCAAAAAGATTCACARGCTCATGCAAGATTGGAAAACTTCTGGAAGTGGAGCTGAGAGAGRGGAGAGCTCAGTGGTGAGCCCAACRCWGTCTTTCCCTTTCCCATTCCTCTTTTTTTGTCTTTCCTGAGTCACAGAGCCACGTTTTGGGCCCTGGGCTGGGTTCCTGCCTGCTCTCAGCAGGTTCATCCCAGAGCCAGCAGCTCGCTGGATAAATTTGTGCATTTGTGGCAGCATTTCTCAGATTGCTGAGAACACATCTCCTCTGACCCCAGCCACAGAGCATCGAGTTCCCTGGGTCTGGATAAATCATGAGGGGTCTATTGTGGGGTTTTTTTAATTCCCAGGATTTATTTAACCCCACCAACCCCACCCTGGGGTCAGCAGGGACCCGAGTGCCACCCTGGGCAAGCATCTTCCAGCTGAATGGAGCCTCTGTTTCAGCTCACACTGGCAGCTCTGTGTGACACTCCAGGCTCCTTCTGTACGGGCAGCCCTGGCCCAGGGTGGCACTGCCACYCCCTGACCCCTCTGGAGCTCAGATCCCCCAGAGCAGAGGGGTCAGCACCAGCTCTGAACCCTCAGGAGCTGGGAGCAGAGAATCCTGCAGAGCCTGGGGCTGGAGCAGGGAGCCAGGGAAGACCTGGATGCTGAAATCTCTGATTTAAAAAATAATTCAGATCATCATTTGCTGCCTGTTCTTGTCCCAGATTAAACCTTTGGGTCCACAGCAGCTTTGAGACAGGTATTATGGCCAAGGGGAGTATTAGCAGATCTATCTAGAATTCCCCAATAMGAAACTTAACAAATGAAATAATGTCCCCCTATTGTAAAGAATCCCCACCCCCCAAAATGGGGCCAGAGCCCAGTTTACACAAAATGTTCCAGAGAGAATTCTCCAACCTCGAGGTTTGAGACAGMACAGGGCACACTGACCCCTCACTGAGGATGTTTGGTTTTTCTGCCCGGCAGAACCCCAAAAYTGAGCTGGAATATCAGGCTACAAGAATTATAAATATGTAAGGATACAGAGATACATAAAGGGTAAATAAAATTTATGAAAGTGTCTATAAAATATATCAAATGGTACATAAAAAGGAAAGGCAAAAATCATCAGGCATCACCTGACATGGCCCAACGCCTCCTGATGGACAAGGAGATCAAACCCAGCTCTGTCAGTGATGCACCACTCCCACAGCTTTTGCTGYTGACATTTTTAAACCAATTGGTTTGTCCATGCTGGATAAACAAAATGGGGAAAAGGCAATTAGTGAGGAGAGCAGCAGCAGTGATTACCATCATTGTTATTGCCCTCTTCCCTTCCAGCCTTATCAGGTGCTCACAGGACAGACAGACTTCCCTTAAATGTCAGTGAGCACCAGGCACTTGAAAACCCAGCCCTGAGGAGCTTCAGAAATCTCGTTGATTGCTTTAGACATGGTATGAACATGGGAAATCACAGTGAGCTCAGGTGAGTCCAGCCACGGCCATCGGTGAGAAACAGGAGCAGAGCAGCGGGGCAGAGAAGAGCTGGGCTTGAACCTGCTCAGAAATCCTCAGGGCAGGGGACAAATCCTGACACTCACCTTCACAGAATTATGGAAAGGCTTGGTTTGGAAAGGGCATTAAAGCTTACCTTGTCCCAACCACCTTCCACAACCCAGAGTGCTCCAAGCCCCGTCCAGCCCAGCCTTGGACACTTCCAGGGATCCAGGGGCACCCACAGCTTCTGTGGGCACCCTGTGCCAGGGTCTCAACACCCTCACAGCCAGGAATTCATTCCCAATATCTCATCTGTTCTCCGTTTCAAGTAGGAAAAAGAATCTCCATGCATCCTCACCTGTCACTGTGGAGATGGACAGTGACACAAAATAACAGACRCAAATAGACACACACAACTCACACAACTACAACAAACTTTATTATGGGGCAGAGGCCCTTTTATCCATTTACCAACCAGTGTATACATTTATGGCAAATATCTATTGGTTCATGAAACAGCTGTTTAGCTTTCATTGGTGGGTTTGCAGAAGCTGCAGTGTCGTTAATGTTTTGAGTCTTTGGCCATCTGTGTTATCAGTTCAACATTCCATTCTCCTTTTCCCAGATGCAGCCAAGGTCCTGGTGTTTTGTGGCAGCATCCTCCTCCATGCAGGCTGTTAAACACTCCTTTCTGTTTCCCAGGTCTCAGTCATACACTATTATTAGCTGGGTTTAGAACCTGCAGGGGCCAAACACCGGCTTTCGACCTCCACACTCACTCTAGACTTAGAGACAAATAAAACAATGACTTTATTTCAAAGGGAAGGCAGATTTCCCCCACTTTGCTACAAATGCCAGGGGGTTGCAGCTGTAGGGACAGCCTCTGGAATTGTGGAGCTGAGCAGGAGTTTTCCCAGCACTGGGTCACTTCCCAGCAGATGGAAATGCCTGGAGATGGGGTTTGCATTTGGGGTGTGTGGAGGAACTCAGGTTTGAACCCAGGAAAGCTTTGGGTTCAAACAAAGAACAGGGTGATGAGCTGACACCCTGGAAGGGACCTGAGCTTGTTCCCTGTCACCCCAGAGCTCTGCTCAGGGCCAGAGAAGCAGTGTCAGATCTCCTGGTTCCCAGTCCAGAGTCCTGCTCATGGTTAATTCTTCCTTTGAACTCTCTCTCTTTGCAGGTCATGGGTATTTGGGGACTCCTCTCCTCGGCAGGACGTCAGTGGGTTGAGTTTTACAGACACTTGACAGCCTTGCTGTCTCCTGGGGAGTTATTTATATTTACCCTGCCTTCCCTTGCTGTTTTCTTTAACCTAAAAAAAGATGTAAAAAAAAAAAAAAAAAAAAAAAAAAAAAAAAAAAAAAGGAAAGAAAAGTAAGCATGTTTTGCTCCAAGGGTCTGGATAAACACATCACTTCCCATCCGCTAAACAGAGCTAATGGGATGAGCTGTGGGGAGCTCACTGAGAGGAGCAGCAGCAGCTTTAGAGAGGAGTGTAGCAGTGATGGGGTCCTGTTTTGTCTCTTTTCCTGCCTGTTTTCCTTTTCCTGCCTGTTTCCTCTCTTTTTCTGCCTGTTTCCTTTATTTTCCCGCTTGTTTCTTTTTTTCTGCATGTCTTCTTTCTTTTCCTGCCTGTTTTCTTTTTTCCCCACCTGTTTTCCCACTTTCCCTGCCTGTTTTTTTCCTGCCTACCTTCTTTTTTCTCCTGCCTGCCTTTTTTCTTTTCCTCCCTATTTTCTCTCTTTCCCTGCCTGTTTTTTTCTCTATTTTCCTGCCTGTTTTCTCTCTTTCCCTGCCTGTTTTCTCTATTTTCCTGCCTGTTTCCTTTATTTTCCCACCTGTTTTTTTCCCCACCTGCCTTCTTTATTCTCCTGCCTGTTTTCTCTCTTTTCTCACCTGTTTTCTCTCTTTCCCTGCCTGTTTTCTCTTTCCCTGCCTGTTTCCTCTCTTTCCCTGTCTGTTTTCTCTCATTCCCTGCCTGTTTTCTCTCTTTTCCTGCCTGTTTTCTCTTTATTCTCCTGCCTGTTTTCCCTTTTCCCACCTGTTTTCTCTTTCCCTGCCTCTTCTCTTTCCCCACCTGTTTTCTCTTTCCCTGCATGTTTTCTCTCTTTCCCTGCCTGTTTTCTCTCCTTTCCTGCCTGTTTTCTCTCTTTCTCTGCCTGTTTTCTCTCTTTCCCTGCCTGTTTTCTCTCCTTCCCTGCCTGTTTTCTCTCATTCCCTGCCTGTTTTCTCTCCTTCCCTGCCTGTTTTCTCTTTTCCTGCCTGTTTTCTCTCATTCCCTGCCTGGCCATGCCCCACCCCACAAGCTTTGGGCACTCAGCCCCATCTGCCCTGCCCCAGCTCTCCTGCCGTGTTCCTCATTAGGAGCGAGTGGCTGTAATTAGCTCCTCCTCGGGGCCAGCTGCCGGAATTATCTATTTTTTTCCACAAAAAAAACCACCATTCATGTGCCAAATTGTCATTTCTCTGCCCCYATTCGGGCTCTGTCCTCCTCCTTCTCCTCTCAGTGAGCCCTAAACGAGGTCTGGGAAAGTTGGGTTTGCCTCAGAGGAGAAGCAGTGATCTGTTTCAACCTTTTGACAGCCGAGGAGTCAAAGTTTTTTGGGTTTTTTTTTTGCTTGGTTGGGTTTTTTGTGTACCTCAGACCACCTCTGCTTGGATTAAATGAAATGTTTGAAAGTTACCCGGTGCAGATGGGGCTGAGATGACATCCTCCATCAGCTGCAGGCTGATCAGCCTTTCACATTTTGWGTGCATTTAGGAGTCAAAAAGAGGWGGGAGCAGCTTTGCTATCTCTCASAGACCCTTTCAGAAACATCYCGAGGAGGAGATGAGCCTCCATCAGCTCTCAAAGCTGTGCCAGGCAGAGAAGAAGATCTCATGGGCCAAAAATCAAAAAAAAGACCAAGAAGAGGTACCTGCACCATGCTCTGCCCCCCTGAGCATCACCAACCTTTGTCCCTGGTTTTGGGAGCGCTGTCAAATGCACATTTCAAGTGACAGSACAGCATTCCTTCATTCTCTCACCTCCAAAAATGATCACAGAATCCTTTAGGCTGGAAAAATCTTTAAGATAATGGGGTCCAGCTGTTTCCCAGCACTGCCAAGGCCACCACTGACCMCTGTCCCCAAGWGCCACATCCACACARYTTYTAAATCCCTGCAGGGATGGGGGATCCACCACTGGATTTTTTTCTAACACCCAACTTAAACCTCCCCTGTTGCAATTTGAGGCCWTTTCYTCTCATCCTGCCACYTGTTCCTCAKGGAAATGTGTCCCTCTCCTCCACTGCAAKGTTCTGAATGTACAGACCTAGCTAAAGCTGTTATCCAACATAACCAGATTTATTAATTACTTATTTAAAATAATAATTTATTATCTGCCATAGGATCAGAGCTCAGAGGCAGCAGTGCTGGCCAGCCCACTACTCCCTTTCCTTGCTCCTACCATCAAAAATTCCCATTCAGGAATCCCAGATCCATCTTCACCATCTGGACACTGAAGCAGAGGGTAAAGAAATACTCCTCTGTGCATCAAAGTTCAGCCATTAAASCTGCCCTGAAATTCTCTCTGCTCTGAGTGACTTTATTTATTTTGGCTGTCTTTTTTTTATTTATTTTTGGACTAATCTCCTTTAAAATTGGCCTTCTGAAAATAACCCATCATCTTCTGCCCTGGTGAGCCTGCTACTGCACCTCCAGGCTTCCCGCTGACCCCGAGCCAATCTCCGGGAGCTGCTGCCCAGAAAAGCACGCTGAGCCCTTTGAAACTCGCAGGAAACCAGAGGCTGCCAGCCCCAGACATCCCGGCTGACAGCTCCGAGATGTTCCTGCTGCCTGGAATTTCCCGCTCGGAAATGACCCAGGGGGAGAGGGAAAGAACTCGGTGAGTCAGCAGCCAGAATGGGGAGAGACAATGGGGATGCAGGAGAGGGATGATGGATGGGGAGACACAAACAGCTGATCCAGGAGCAGCTCTGGAGCAGGGAATGGCTGCAGGGATGCAGGGATGCTCGTGGAATGGCTGCAGGGATGCAGGGATGCTCGTGGAGCTGCTGCCCTGCAGCTCTGGACACCCACCAGCCGTGTTCCACTCAAAAAATTTTCTCCCCAAAGAGAGGAGGATTTTCTCTCAGACCCAATGATGGAGAAAAAGCTGTTGTGGTGAGAATGGGGGCGTGGGTTAAGCAGCCCACCACAGCGTTTCTGATCTACCATTTATTTACCACTGGGATTTAAATAACCTGCTCAGGGCTGGATRTGAAATATGACTGAATCAGACAGACACGGCTCAGCGGGTGAAAGCCTGAGAGGAACGAGCATCATTTCCTTCAGCTCCAGGGTAAAAGTTATTTAAGGACAAGGACTTATCCAAGGAGAGCCYCACAGTGATCTCCAAACTGTCCTCAAAGCCAGCTGGCTGGAAAAGAAACCATCCTGTGCATTGCTGAGGGTTAGGAGCCTTTGGTGCCCAGTCCACTCTTTTTCAAGGTAGAAGCCTCAGGGTTGTCTACCCCATTTCCTCCCCTCCCTCCCATAATATCCCTGCTGGTGGAGCTGAGGAAATCAGAGAAAATGTGTGAAATTCAAAGYCCTCACTACATCTATTGCAGAAACATCTGCAGCACAACATCTGCACTGCGTGCTGAACCGGATATCTGAGCTGTTCCTTGCACATTTTCACACCACAAAAGTGTCCAGAGACCCCAAAATTGGTGTCCAGCCACCTGGACTGAAGACCTTGCTGCAGGGGGAGGAAAGGACTGTGACTTCCATTTCCCAGAGGAGCCAGAAAAAAAAACAGGTGACCTTAGTGACTTTATAGCAGAGCCCTTATCGTTCGGTAAAGTTTCACGATGTTGTCTTAAAATAAAATAAAAATGTTCTTTTATTGGAGATTTTCTTAGAGCAGCAGCAGGCTGAAACTCCTGTCATTGCACAGTTTAAAAGCCAGGCTGTAAAAGCAAAATGATACATCCCTGATCATTAATGCATCTCCAAAAAGGGCTCTCGCTCCTTTGCTTTGCCTTTCACAGCCTGCATGGAAAAAAGGCTTAGGTGAGCAAATCTAAAATTAATCACCTGGATGTCTTACAGGCTCCCAGGTAACAAGGGCAGCTGTGAATCATTGTCTTTGTGGGATTAGACAGACATTAAAGGGCGTCTCCTGTCTCCTCCTGCCCTTTCCCTGGATTTATTGCTCCAAGATTTGAGCAAAACTCTAATCYTTACAGGTCTTGGATGGGCAGAAACTGCAAATAAACACAATTCTGCCTCTGAAGCAGGTTGGGGATGGCAGATCCCTTCCCACTGCTTGGCCCCATCCCTGTTCCTCTTCCCTCTTCCCATCCTGAGCAGCCARGATGCTCCAGGAAGGGTTCCAGAGCCAATGGAACAAGCAGGAGCCAACAGCTCGTGTCACCATGAGCAATACCAGAATAATTTCTGCAAGTGGGATATTGAGACAAGCCAGGCCTTGGGYTTAAATCAACAWTTTCACCTAYGGAAAAGTGAAAAACATCCCTGGTGAGAGAGACAGGCCTGAGAGCCATCTGGCAAAGCCTTAATGTCCCCAAACTCTTCGCCACTGACTCCTCTGAGAGGGAGTGAGGGATAAAAGGGTGTTTAAAGTGTGAGGATCAGCACTGGGGCAGGCTCGGTCCACATCCATTGAGTCCAGAGGATTTTCCATGGATTCCAGGCAGAACCCAGGCCAGCTGTACTCTGGAAATCCTTCCTGRGCTGCAAAACCCTTAGGGCTAAGGGAGAGTCTGTGTGCTCCTAGGGAAGCCTTTCTGAGCAGGGATTAATTTGTACCACAGGGCCCTGACCCAGCAGGACAGGTTGGGTTTTGCCAATATTTATCCAAGCAATGGCTGCATTTCACCTGGATCCTGCCTTGAAAACCAGTGGAGAATCTGGAAAAGGGTGACCCTGGAAAAGGGTGAACGTGGCAAAGGGTGAAACTGGAAAAGGGTGAACCTGGAAAAGGGTGAACCTGGAAAAGGGTGAGCCTGGAAAAGGGTGAGCCTGGAAAAGGGTGAACCTGGAAAAGGGTGAGCCTGGACAAGGATGAGCCTGGAAAAAGGTGAGCCTGGAAAAGGGTGAACCTGGAAAAGGGTGAACCTGGAAAAGGATGAACATGGCAAAGGGTGAGCCTGGAAAAGGGTGAACGTGGCAAAGGGTGACCCTGCTGCCCACCTGCCCCAAGAGCATTCCCTGGGATCCAGGATGGAATTCACCAAATCCTGCTGGTGAGCACACAYCCAGCTTTCATCAAACACAAGGAGGAGATCCCTTAACTGCATCCAATGACTTTTGGCACCCTAAGAACGCCCTTTCTGGAGGTTTTTTCCTGTTTTGCTCAGCCTCCTCATCCTGATGTGCATTTCCTCCCATTCTGGCTTTTCCAAATCCATGCAGATCTTCCAGATCTGTTGTGTCTGCTCTCTCTGCTCTAACTGGAGGTTCATCTTTTGCAGCCCATTCAAAAAAAMCYTYYYMRGRWKRRGMAAAMCMMMMCYKGRRSCYYYTYCMTCCATCCTGGAGGCACTGCAGGGYGCACAACCCACTCTGCAAACTTTTCCTTACCTTTCTTGTTTCCTTTCCACAACACAGGCAAATACAATCAATGTTGCTCTGGCTTCTCATGGCAACAGAAGAATGGGTTGAGAAAAATATCTGTCAAATTTGAGCCTGAAAATGGAGAGGCTGAGGGAGTTATAAGCAGAAGGGGGATATTTCTCCCAGGCCAGGGATGTTCATTAGCCCACACTCTGCACAGCAGTAGTGAAGGAAGGCAGGAGTAAAGATATTTCAAGTGCACAGAGAGAAAAAATTCTGATTTCAACGAAAAGGGGCTCTCCCATCATCATCTCCTTTTTCTGTGCAAAGGCTGGGGGCTTTTTGGCCAGCCCAAGGTGAYTTTCTGTGGCCAGCAAGGAGACAGGATGGGACCAGCTCAGCCTGGGACAACCTGCCCTGTGCAAGAATATCTCTGCTCTTCATTCAGCAGCCTCTGGGAGGGGTTTAAAACCAAAACCACTCTTGCTGCAGATGGTGTGAGTTCAGGGTCAGCACGGGTGGTGATCCCCTGGGTTTGCTGTCCCCTTTTTGGAGATCAGCTCTCAATCAGTGCCTCAAAYATCTCCAGCAGAGGCTTCTTGGAGGCCCCAGGCTGGYTCTGCACAGCCCTGCCAGCTCCACAGGAGATGTTTGCCAGGAAAAGCGCCACAGGCTGCATTTGTTTTGTCTGAACTGGTAAGTCTGGGAAATCAGCTTAAAGCATTCCAGTTTGGAGACCCATTTCTCATAAAMTCCCCAAAGTCCCCTTCCTTCCAGCCTCAGCCAATCCAACACATTTGTTTCTAGGCTAAAATCCAGCAGAGAGCTTTCTTTTGAGTGCCAGCAGCAAATTTTTACGACCACAAAATAAACCTTGAAATCCGACCTGTTTAGATAACCGGTGGGAATGCTGAGAGGAGCTGGGTGCTTTGAATCCAGAGGTGTGAACTGCTCAAAGGACATTCAAAAATCACKGCACTGGGGCTGTGCTGCAGCTTCCAGGAGGAAACAGATCCTGCTGGTGCTRCTTTGAACCTGGCCCTGCAAAAGGAGCAACAGGTTATGAGCAGCAACAGCGAGGTCTCAGGGAGGTCAGACCCCAAAAACTGCCCCAAACCTGCTCCTCTCACAGCTCCCCAGCTGCACAAATCGTTTTATTCTGGCTGGCTGCTGCCAAGCAGGAAATCTTCCCCCACACATCCAYGGTTGAGTGGCTTTGCATGTCCCGGTGTGGGTTTTTTTCCCAAGCTTTGTGCTGAAGGGATGCCTGTGATTCCAGGTGAAATGTTCCACCTGTGGTACCCAGCCTGGACAAGATCATTTCCTGTGTGAGGAACATTTGTCTGAAAGCACAAGTGAGGAGCAGAGATTATTTCTACAACTCCTGCAAGGAGTTTGCAGCCAGGAAGGGTCGGTCTCTTTTCCCATGTGACAACTGATGCCTCAAACTGTGCCAGGARATGTTCAGRTTGGAYATTAGGAAAAAAWTTYYTYMMYKRRRRGWTKGGSMRGSMMYWGRAMMRGCACTGCCAGAGCAGTGGTGGGTTCATCATCTCTGGAAATGTTC
>NW_026623422.1:1207298-1214743 GCF_030028575.1 Malurus melanocephalus
CACAGTGACAGTGACATCCCAGGGGATGGGATGGCGGGGCAGGTGCTGCACACCTGGCTCCACCAGAACAAATCCTGGGCTCTGACGCTTTCCCTGAGCATTGACATCACCAGAGGTGCTGTGGGGACAAGAGCTGGTGCTGCTGACTCCAGCTGAGCTCTCGTCATGGTTGATGTTTTAATTAAATGTTCTGGAGTCATTGTGGTGATGGAGGTGGCTCCACTCTTTGCATTTCGACCCCAATGCCTGCACTAAAGCTGGAGACAGTTCCTTGAATATTTCAGCAAATCTATATTGTGAAGACAGGCCCAAGGGCAAGCTGGAAGCCACCCTAATGAGCTGTATTCAATCACCCAGACCCCATTAATTACTCCAGAAACTATCAGGGCATTCTGCTCTGGCACTGAGACCCTGCCTGCGTTTCCTGGTCTGAAATTTCGCTGTGAATTTTTCAGAAAAAGGAACCCAGGACCAAATCTTCTCTCTATTTTTATCATGTTCCATCACTCCCAGCAAGAACCAGACAAAAAACCCCAAGAAGTGCTTTGAAAAGTCTGGAGGACAAAAATAAATGCCCAGACTGTGGTTAGAGGGGCTGAGCTTGGCTGAGCCAGCTTGGGCTGGAAAATAAGGAAGCTGTTTGCTTTTAAAATAACCCTGGTACCCAGAAATGCAGAAATGCCATCCCTCGGGGTCAGGAGGGCACAGATCCACGAGAGGAGAGGACACTTTGGACAGCCCTGCCCTCAACATGCCCAGAGTAATCCCAAACTACCCCAAACTGCTCCTTTCTGCCCCTTTCTGCCTCCTCCTTTCTCTCTGCCTCTCAGCCAACCCACATCTGGTTGCACCAAAAATAATCTTGGAAATGCTGTTTTGGCCCAACTTCAGCCATCCCTGGGCAGGGCTGGGGAGCAGATGTGGCACACAGATGTGGCACACAGATGTGGCACACAGATGTGGCTTTGCAGTGACAAAACCCACAGAAGGTGTGGGTTCAGTCTCCTGCTCCACCTGCCCAGAGTTTCACCTTGGGGCATCTCCCTCCTCACATTGTCTCTTTATCCACCTCAACGCTCCATCTGATGAAAATTTGCAGGTTGAAATAAATAAAATGGATGCTCTGGCTCTGGTGAGATCCCACCTGCAGTGCTGCATCCAACTCTGGGGATTGAAGGGTTTGGAGCTGCTGGAGACGTTTCAGAGGAGGCCACAGAGATGCTCCAAGGGCTGGAGCCCTTCTGGAACCAGGCTGGGAGAGCTGGGGGTGCTCACCTKGAGAAGAGAAGKCTCCAGGGAAACCTCAGAGCCCCTTCCAGGGCATAAARGGGCTCCAGGAGAGCTGGAGAGGGACTGGGAATGAGGGGGATGGAGGGATAGGACACAGGGAATGGCTTCAATCTGACARTGGACAGGGTTARATGGGATATTGGGAAGGAATTCTTGGCTGTGAGGGTGGRGAGSYCCTGGCACAGGGTGYCCAGAGAAGCTRTGGCTGCCCCTGGATCSCTGGAAGTGYCCAARGCCAGRCTGGATGGGGTTTGGAGAAACCTGGGATTGTGGAARKTATCCCTGTCCATGKCAGRGGATGGAATGGGATGGGCTTTGAGGTCCCTTCCAAYCCAAACMATTCAATAATTCTATGAAARGAGMCRAGAAAATAAAACCTGTGRTTTCTCCAGACCTGATGGAGCCAAAGAATCTCCCCACCAATGCCCTACAACCAACACACTGAAATAATCTGGGCTCTGGGAAGGAGAGACACACGGASCTGYCMGGGCAGCAGGACCTCTCTGGAAGGGAATTTCTGTAAATAACTTGATCCTTTCAGGGTGAGAAACCAGGTGTGAGTGGGACATAACCCAGGAGAGGCTTTTCTGGGAACTGAGGTCAAGAAACAGGAGAGAGGAGGCACCAACATCTCTTTAGCAAGGAATAAAGGCTCTCTAAATTAGGAGGGACCAATTCCCTTCAGCTCCTCTGCTGGAGCCAGATTTGATCTAGAGCTTCTCTTGTGAATATGGAAAGTCTTGAACAGGGATGGGGATGGATCTACCAAGTTTYTCCCTCCCCCTAAACACCACCTGGTGCAGAAATCTGGATCTCAGTGAAGGATCCAGGAGGTTTTGGGTGCAGGGACGGCTCTGCCTGGCTTTGCTGGCTGAGAAAAACCCTCCTGCTCTTTACCTGCTCTAAATAAAAACACAGCCCACCTGGAGCCTTCTGTATTCCTGGCAATTCTCAGGGAATTCCTGCAGTCCCCAGTAGTGAAAATAATGGGATTGCCTCCTCATGTGAGATTTCCTTTGCTGGGTGCAGTACACCTAAGGGCTGCTGATGTAATTCTCTCCTACTAAGCTGATTAAACGCTGAGGAGTTCGAGCCTTTTATAATTTTATTACATTAGATTCCAGAGATGAAATGAAGAGAAATGAGCAGGGAGTGAAGGAGGCAGAGATCTGCGTMCGCAGATTTTAGAGACTCCTAAATTGCATTCAGGCAATCCAGAGAGGTGTCTGTGAGAGCAAATCTAATAAAATAAAATCAGAGAGTGTCCATCTGCTCCACAATATGGATAAACTCGTGTTATCATGGACAACATTAAAAGGAAAATTACAAGTGAAGAACACATAAAGGTGGTGGAATCTTGAGGATTGGGACCATCACTTTGAGGAAGAGCAGCAGCCACCAGCACAGCTCAGCAGCTGTGGGGTTTWATTGTGTTATTGCCATCATTAATGGCTTGTAGTGACACAGGAAGGTTTGTTGGGCTGGGCAGAGGACCTGAGAAATCCATTTTCCCTGCCCCAAATGTCTGAGCTGGACCACATCTCTGYGTGGAACCTCGTGAAGGTTTGGCTGGGCTGGAAGAAAAATCAGGATTGAAGACTGCTCTGAAAAAGCCTGGGTAACTTTAAAAATCTGGTTAGAAACAGCAAAACACTTCAGGGTGCAAAAAAAAACCCTCTGTGTGGTTGATTTTGGGTTGATTTCAGCCAAACCCTTGATTTGACCCTGGTTTAGCTGGGACAGAGATCACCACGAGCTCACTGAACTCTTTCCCCTTCCCTTCCCAAGGAAAAGCTGTGTCCATGAGCAGCTTCCAGCCCAGTCACCATGCACACCTTGGGTCATCCTGACCCTACTGACCACTGTTTGCAGCTGTAGGATTGGGTGATTTACCCCACTGACCAACACAGCCACCAGTGAGAGCAGTGATGTGAAATTCAGGGGGCATTCACACACATTTTACATTTTTCTCTGGGCACTGTGGTCAGCAAAACACTCCAGTATTCACATGAGGGTCCTGCAAAAGGTCAAAATGGAATTTGCCTGTGTATCTGAGCAAATATTTGCCAAAAATTTCCCCCATTATTTTCTTTACCTATGGCCTGCTCAGCCATATGTAAAAAAAGAAGCAAAGCGTGCTCCCCGTTAAAATATTTCTGGGGACTGCAATGACTTAAAAAATTGCCTGAAAGCAATTCCTGGGCTGACTGTTCAAACACATTTTCTACAAACAAAAGTTTATTTGCTATGTATAGATAAATGCTGTCAGTGGGGTAATTTGGAAGCACTGTTGATTACCCATTGTAATGAAGCCTATTACATAATTAAAAGTGTTTTCTCCTAACTGCATTTTGCTGCTAATTAACATTTTATGCCATCTACAATGGACACTCTGGGCTGCATCAAAGACATTATTATGCAATTTTATCCTAAGAGCGGACTATGAATTATTAATTAATATCAAATCTGTTGATTAAAGGGTAATTTGTAAGTAAGCCAGTCATAACCAGGAACATGCTTCACCCATAAATATTCCCCTGAAACGYGGCCCAAAATAATACAGAGCAAAGAAAAGGTAGAAGCCTGGGAGTGTGAAGTGTGGGAGACTGGGATAATTTATGAGAACCTCTGATGTTTTTCCAGAAATTCCTGTTGTTAGTGTTYTTAATTAAACGGCGTTTTCTAAAGAGCTCCGTCATGTCCCGGCAGGATTCGTGAAGTGAAAGCAGTGGGATCCTCGTTCTTCAAGCAGGACAGACAACAGCAGGAACTTTCTGCACAAATCCACCTCAACCTGSAAGTTCAGGTCGAAAATTCACCCAKTTTGGGGGTGGAAGCAGCAGATGTTGGSAGAGATTGAGGAACATCACCCTGAGAAAGGAGATGTGGGTGAGGGTGGGGAGAGCTGCCTGCCCACTGCTCACTCATCCGAGTGTCTAAATCTGCACAAATTTATACAAATGCCTCAATTCAGGYTCAGCTGAATTCAGGTTTCAACATCAGCCAATTCATCATCTAAATTGCCCACCATGAGTGGTATTTAAGGACYTGGAACACCACATCCAGCCCAGCTGCACCCCTGAACCTCACCCAGGACCAACTGGAGCTCTATAGGGCGGCCACACTCACCCCAAAAGTTAATCCTGGGGCTTTATCCAAAACCAGGCATCCCATGAGTGTCCACCCAATGCTGCTGGGCTGCCCTGAATCCAGGGATCATCAATCACAGCCACCAGGACATGGAATCATCCCGGAATTCAGAAATGAAGGCACAGACTGGTGCAACCTCCGTCAGCCCTGGTGTTTGCTCACTGCTGCAGCAGCCTGGCTCTGATCTGGGCTCRGGCCTGAACTGGCTGCAGCTCATCCTGAGGTCAGGAAAGGTGGTATAATAATAATAATAGTAGCAGTAGTAGAAGTAGTAGTAGGTGTTGTTGTTGTTGTTGTTATTGTTTTTGTTGCTGTTGTTATTATTATTGTTGTTGTTATTGTTGTCGTTGTTACTGTTTCAATAGTTTAAATTTTTTAATTTTTAAATTTTAATGGTTAAAATCTACTTTTTTAAGATTCTGTTGTTGTTGTTGTGATTATTATTATTATTATTATTATTATAATTATTATTTTTGTGGGTCAGGCTGCTGCAGCAGAGCTGGGGACACCTGAGATGCTCTCGTGTGCTGCGCAGATTTCAGGGCAGGGAAAAGCAACCCGGCTGCTTTCACCCAGAAAACTCCTGTTGGGAAAAACTCCTGGAGCAGCCTTGTTCACCAACAGGAGCAGGCTCAGGGAGCTGTGTGAGAGCTGCACTCAGATCTCATCGTTTTGTTATAAAGGGGATGGGGAGAGGGAGGCACTGGGGTGAGGGTGGCGTTTGCAGCGTGGGACAGCCCCAGCTGTGATCAGAGGGGTGGCACATGAGAAAAACATCAAAATAGGTCATAAATTAAAAAATAGGTCAAGCAAAGAGCCACACTCAGGTCTTGGACATCCACAGATGGAAAGGGCTTCTCTGCCATCCGTCCCTCCCAGAATATTCCCGCCCCAAAAAGGTGAAAATCTCCCCCATTCCCAGTTTCAGCTCAGTCCCAAGCATGGAGGTGAAGGTTCTCTCCCCTCTCATCTCAAGAGYTGTGTGTGGACTCCCCCCTGCCCAYGAGCACCTCGTTAAGTCCTGCCCAACCCAGGAGCATTAACAAAACCCAGGTCCAGTTAATTAATCCTTGTCCTCCTCGCAAGAAAAGCACACAGAGAAAATAATCATTGAAATTCATAAACCCTTGGATACAGGACGGTTAATGAGAGCCTCTGACTACAGAGACCTGCAGGAAGATGCAGCTCTGTTTACAGCAGCCCTTTTCATTCTGCTTCTCTCATTTTGGCTTCTCTCATTATTTCTGGAGGACGTAATGAAGAGCTCCTTCAGACATGCAAGAATGAAGCCAGACAGCACAGAGAGGGTCTAGAAAGTTGTTTTTGTTTTTTGTTTTTTTTTTTTTTCACAAGACTGTGTAATTCTAAAGGCAGACTAAAGRAAAAGCTTGTTAACATCTTTTTTAAAAAAATTCTTTGTTGCCACCTCACCTTTAGCAAGAAGTTTTACACTTTGAGTTTGCTGACAGGTCCTATTTTAAATTAAAACCCCAGTGCAGGAGATGTCACTGATGGCAGCTCTGCCAGGTTTAGGTATCACAAAAATGGGGATGCTCCCCAAAACCGAAGGAATTTTTGTCTAAACCCCCCAGTCACACCAGCTCTCATAGTTAATTTGTAGGGTTATCTTTTCTAACACACTTCAGGCCATCTGGGCTGCAGAGTGGAGCACAAAAGCATTAAATGAAGGGGGAAAAAGGGCTCAAACAATAGAAAACAATCACCTTCATTGCTATTTTCTTCAAGTTTTAAAAGTCTCACCTCGCTAAATTCTGCCATTTAACTACCAGAGAGTGTGGATTATTGGGGTCCCCCATTGACCACCCAAACTCAGCATTTCCCCTCCTCACTGTGGAACCATCCCACTCATTTGTAAAGCCATGAAAACCCAGAGAAATCCCCACCTTCCACCCTGGAAAGCTCTCCAGGTGGTTCAAGCCATGACAAATTTCCTGTTCCACCATTCTGGGCTGGAGACTTTTTSACCCTGGCTGCTGGCAGAAAGCCAAGCCATCCTACAGACTGCAATTCTTTATATATATATTCTTTTTTTTTTAATAAACATTTCACGTTTGAGAGCCTATAAATATCCCAGCAATTTATTTTAGATTTCCCWCTCTCCATTTTTCCGCTCTCAGAGTTCAGCCCCAATCCCAGTTAATGCACAGCAGTAGCTTTGCATGTCAATTAAAGGGAGAAGGTTGTTTTCTGGCTCGACCTCTGGGATCAAGTGCTAATGCACTGCAGGGAAAGGCAGTGATTTGTCATCCAAACCCCATCCAGGACTTCTTTTTCCAGGGAGAAGGGTTGGCAATAATTTACTTGACACCATCAGTCATCTTGGGGGGCATCCCCAGCTTGGGGGGCATCCCCAGGATATTCTTTCAAAAGGAAAATTTAAGGGGATTTTTTTTTAAAGAATTTTCTTGTCCTCTTTTCCTTCTGTCCTTTTTGAGAGGGAAGATTTCAGGCTGGGAACAGGTGAAGAGCTACAAAGCTACAAAGTGCCCAACACAAAGAACCGATGGCATCCTGTCCCTGTGGGCAAAGCGAGCTGGGAAAGATGCCAAAAACCCGGGAAATATTTCCAAATACCTGCCACGGAGTGCATCCCTGGGGAAAAACAAATCTGCTCGTCAGAGATGCTCCAGGAAAGCAGCACTGGGAGGCATTTTATGGGGCAGAAAAGCAGCACTGGGAGGCGTTTTATGGGGCAGAAAAGCAGCACTGGGAGGTGTTTTATGGGGCAGGAAGGACCTCTTGGACAGGTGAGCACAAACAGAATGTGCCTCTGCTTCCAGCAGCAAAGCACCATCCCAGCTGCCCTTCAGGAGGGCTCAGAGCTTTGTTTGCATTTTTTTTTCCCAGCTGCATATTCATCTTCTTGGTTTGTGAATCCCCAGAGCCTCGTTTGTCCAATTAACACTGGCGGAGTTTCTGTGTTGGTGAAGAACGCGCTCTCGGTGCGCGGAACCCGAAGGGAAAGCAACCAAAAACCGCGGAGT
>NW_026623422.1:1215562-1218944 GCF_030028575.1 Malurus melanocephalus
AAACCGCGGAGTCTGAGCACCAAAAACCGCGGAGTCTGAGCACCAAAACCAGCGGAGTCTGAACATCAAAAACCGCGGAGTCTCGGCACCAAAAACTGCGAAGACTTGGCACCAAAAACCGCGGAGTCTGAGCAACAAAAACCGCCGAGTTTCAGCACCAAAAACCACGGAGTCTGAGCAACAAAAACCGCCGAGTTTCAGCACCAAAAACCACGGAGTCTGAGCACCAAAAACCGCAGAGTCTGAGCACCAAAAACCGAGGACTCTGAGCACCAAAAACAGCGGAGTCTGAGCACCAAAAACCGCAGATAAACCTGCCTGATCCATCCATACCCAAAATTTGTGCAACCAAAACACTTTACAGAATCACAGAATCACCAGGGTTGGAAGAGACCAAGATCCTCGAGCCCAACCCATGCCCCAACACCTCAACTAAACCACAGCACTGAGAGCCACATCCAATATTTTTTTTAATTCATCCAGGGATGGTGACTCCACCACCTCCCCAGGCAGATCACTCCAGTGCTTTATCACTCTTTCCATAAAAAACTTTTTCCTGATATCCAACTTATCTTCACTCCTCTCAGCCTTCACTCTGCAGGAGATGGAGGATCCCACAGCTCCTCGGTGGCATTCCTGGCATTGGTCCTGTTGCTGCTTGCTGCTGGTGAAAGCTGACCCAGGAGCCCACTCCAGACAGAGATTTCACAGCAGATTAAATCACCTGAGTGGGTTAAAAGAGGTTCCTGAGCATTTGAAGAACRAGGCCATATTTTTAGCAATGACAACCAAAAAATAATTCTCTTTTTTCCCTCTCCCTCACATTCTACTGGTGCAGTTCATCACTCATGGAGAAGGCTGTTGACACCTTCCACTATCTCAGGGTGCTCCAAGATCCATCCAACCTGGGTTTGGACACTSCCAGGGATCCAGGGRCAGCCACAGCTTCTCTGGGYACCCTGTGCCAGGGCCTCCCCACCCTCACAGCCAAGAATTTMTTCTAAATTCTAATCTAAATCTCTCCTCTTTTAGTTTAAAACAATCGCCTCTTGTCTGGTCACTCACAGGACAGCAGAGCATCCTCCTGGAGACCAATCACTTATCTGGGGGGAAAAGAAGGGGCAAAAATTCATCATCCAGACCAAAGAGTAAAAAGGAAAATAATTGATGGGATCACTCACACTGGGGTGCAGAAGGGCCACAGAGCCCAGGTTTTCTTTCCTCCAGCCCRACATTTAGGTCACACATAGATATTCCCTGACAGAGGTTTGTGAGCAGTTTGACCTGTGCTAATCCTTCACCCCAGCTGGGAGAGAGCCTCACATCAGAAATCAATCTGCCTTGCCTCCAGTTCTCCTCTGGCCGTGCCCAGCTCCTCAGGAAGAGGCAGAAACCTCCCTCTCTGATTTAWCATACAACTTTAATAAGTGCATTTTATAGATCAGCTCGTATCCTTTCACGAGCCTCATTATTTCAGACCGCTTTTATAACAACCAAAATGTGCCATTAAAATGTCTTTGTCTGCTGGACTCAAGTAGCCCTTCACTTTAAACCTCCCTCATGGCTTGGAAAGCTGGAATTTCGTTTGTCAAGGCTGAATAAGAAACCAAGATGACAGAGCAGTGTCTAGAAAGGAGTGTGGAGCAATTTTGGCTGCAGCTGGAGTCTGTGGAGTGTGGTTGGATCATCCCTCCCTCCCCCAGGATGTGTTGCCCGTTCACAAATTCCAAATCCTGTCCCTGCTCTTCCCTCAGCTCAATTTTGGCTTTACAGAGGGGTGAAGGTGAGCAGAGCCGAGCTTGGAGCTGCTGGAAGATTCTCCATCTGCAGGCCTGGGTGGTAGAATTCAAGAATTAAGAATTTACCAAGCAAATTTAAAGCTCCATCAAACTTCAGTGGGCATTGGGTCAGACATTTAATTGTTCTCCAACTAAAACGAACATTAGAACTGGAAATAAGTCAAAACCACAGATATTTKCCCAGATTTTAGGACAAGCTTAGCCTGAACCCACTTACTGAAACCTGAAGTTGCTTAAAGCAGGGATTGATCTGAGTGCACATCAAACCCACCTGGATTTTAGGGACAGCTTGGCATGTAAACTAAGCCCACCCTTGCCAGATTAAAAAAAAAAAAAAAAAAAATCAAACCATCCTCACCTGGCATTTACAGAGTTCCATTTCCCTGCATCACTCCCATCCTCTCCAAACAGACCAAATACCCCAGACTGAAACCAAAATTCCCTTCCAAGGGAGAATCTGGCACATCCTTGSCTGGTGGTGTTGGACAAAGCCCAGATATTCACACTCTGCCTTCCCCCTTTCCTGATTTCTGCTAAAATCTGTGYACCCCCAGTCCCTGTCTACCCGTGTGACCACATTTTATGCTCTCCAGGTGAGTTTAGCAGGTAAAGCTCTGCTGCCTCACCTTAAATCATGATTAAAACAGGGACTGCAAACCTGGGGCTTCTCATTAACAGAGGATTTTAATTTGGGGCAGCTCCATGGCAGGATTAAGACACCCTTGCCCAGGCAGTGGGAAATGCCCCACCATTGCTTCAGCAGACTGAAGGAGATATTGTATTTATTTCTACAGCCACGCAGTAGAGAAAACTGAAAAAAAAATTCCTGTTATGAGCTAAAAGGGCATTGATGAACTCACTCCCAAGACAAAACCCAAGACAGCTGCAGCAGAACTGCACAGTCAGCAGCATGCAGGAATTATTCCTTGTGAGCCCAAAAAGGAACTGAGTGAGTCACTGCTCCGTCACTGAGTTGTTTTTTTTCCTCTATTTTGCAAATATTTGCTGTGGGGCAACACTGTCACTTCTGTCACAGGGGAGATGCTGAGCTGGGGGACACAGAGGAGCTCTGTGGGTGAGTGCATGGGGGAAATGGTCCAGGTTGTGCTGCTCCAGATCCCAAACCCTGCCCTGAATCCCAGCACGAGCCCCTGAGGAGCAGAACTCCCAAAAGCTGCCACTCCCTCTGCAGAGATCTCCTGCCAGCTCAAGATTTTAATTAGGAGGGTTAATCACAGTCATCTCCCCAGCCATGGTGGTCATCAGCTCTGTTTTGGCAGCAGAAAGGAGGAGATGGGGATTCCACCTGTGTGAACTTGAATTGAGGATTGATGTCATGAACACGTTATGTATTCCAGACATGGATCCCAAAAACCCCAAGATTCCCTGCCCATGGTGGGGTTTGAACCCCATCAAGGTCCCTTCCAACCCAAACCACYCTGAGATCCCCTGWCAGACCCTGGTTTAGGCAACAAAGCTCTTGGGGAGGGAACAGCTCCATGAAAACACGAGATTCCAACCCGGCTGTTTCAGCCCTGTGTCCTCTGAGCTTCCAGGAGGATGAGCTGAAGCCAAAATTTCCA
>NW_026623422.1:1220350-1221641 GCF_030028575.1 Malurus melanocephalus
TAATAACCCTGGTAATATTTATCATGTGGTTAGGGGGTGTTTGGGCTGGAATAAGGCAGAATTCCAGCTGGCAGAAACCCCAGGAGTCAAAGAKCTCCTGAGTCCCTCACTCACACCCTGCCCAGGCTGGAAACATCACAAAAMCCTTTGGGGAAGGATTTTTAGTGGCCTCAGTGGCTGAGGGAGCTCATGACCCACAAAGCCAGGAAAATTTAGGGCCAGATGTTTTATGGCAATCCCAGAACACGTTCCCATGAGGGTTTAAGCAGATCCCCAGGGAATTCCATGGCAAGAAAAGTGTGACAACTCCTGGACCATCACCTGGAGAAGGGGCAGAGGGGATGGAGAGGAAGTAATGGGTTCAGRATTCCACAATTCCTTAAGAAAAGACAATTTCAGCTCCCCAGGGGATTCCCTCCCATGTGGTGCCTRTAGGATGGTGGGAAGCAGGATTTTGGGTAAACAGGATATTCCCTGTGGGGAGCACTCACATCCCCCAGCAGGCAGGAAAGAGGTGGATTCCCAGAGCAGGAATTTCCACTCACTGACAGAAATAGGGCACAGAGCCCCAGGCTGTGCTCTTCCTGTTATGCCAGCAAAGTTTTAGGTGGGTTACTTGTTTTTTAAATTTTTTTTTCCCATTTATCTCAGACATTCCGGATTTGTTTTGTTGATTTAGTCGAACATCTGCTCGTGGCACACCGATTATTTGGGGTTTTCACCCTGGATATGGGATGTTGTGGTGTCTGCTTGCACGTGTGCTTTGGCCTAGGGTGGTTTTACACTTGGAAAATGTAGAAGTGGTTAGAGAGTGAAAATATCGCAGTGAAAATATCAAAATAATTCCATGTGGGGGAAATAACAACGAGGAGAAATCCAGCAGCTGAAATCCCAGCTCACACCAAGAGTTGTGCAAGCACCCCCTGATTTTTCCTGTCCCATTATCAGGGAATCACTCAGGGCCATGAGCAGCACCAGGCAGCTCCGTGCTGATCCATCCACGGGCATTTCTTCTTGCCCTGCCTGTCTGAATTGTTCATTTCTAAATGTTGATGAGATCCTGAATCCCAAACCAACCCCTGCCATGGGCAGAGACACCTTCCACCATCCCAGGGAGCTCCAAACCCCATACAGTCTGGCCTTGGGCACTGCCAGGTATCCAGGGGCAGCCACAGCTTCTCTGGGCACCCTGTGCCAGGGCCTCACCACCCTCACAGACAGGAATTCCCAATTCCCAATATCCCATCCATCCCTGCCCTCTGGCAGTTTGAAGCCATTCCCTGTGTCCTGT
>NW_026623422.1:1221813-1224931 GCF_030028575.1 Malurus melanocephalus
TTTTTCTCTTTTTATTTCCTATAAAAACAGGAATATCCCATGATGGATTACAAGCCACAAACATGCACCTATCCCATAGGGGGAATAAATTCAGCAGGAAGAGGAGGCACAGAAGATTGAGTGCAGGAGTTCAGGAGTTTGAGCACTRCCTGACGTGAAATTGGCTTTGGGGGTGCTGAAAATCTGAGCTGAGGTGGGGAGGAGCAGAGAGGCACGGGCAGATTTCCCTGCTGGAGGGTGGTGCAGCTTTGGAGCACAGGGCTGGGATGGAATCGCTGTCTCCAGGGTGTTCCGGGGCTCACTGAGTTAATAAAAACCAGGAAAATCCCGTTTCAAGGGGCAGGAATGGCAGACAKGTCTCCCCCCAGCACTGATTCCTGATCTGGGGTTTGCTGTTTGCTCCTGGAGGACACAACAGAGTCCCTGCAGTGACCACTGACCCCGAATGCTCTGTCACACCAGTTTTTATCAGTAACAAACCCTACAGGATTCTGGTGGGTGGCCAAAACACACCGAGGGACTCTCACCCCATTTTCAGGGGTGCCAGAGTGGGGCTGGAGTCCCGTGGGCAGCAAAAAGCCCAGCAGAGGCAGAGCCTGCATGAATAGCTCCAGGAAAGCTCAGGGGCTCTGGTTCTGAAGGTTTTTGGGAGGCTCAGCCCTTTCAGCCGGTGCAGCAGGGAAAGGAATCTGATCGGAGCCCCGCTCCCCGCGGGTCCCTTCCCAAACCCACTGCATTTACCTGAGAAAACACCTCCCCAAATCGCTGCTGGCTCCTCCAAATGCACCTCCCTGCACCCACAGCCCTGCTGCTGCTAATTACCCTGTGTAATTAGACACAAAAAGAGGAGATGGATGGGTGGCAGGAGGAAAACCGGACAGCACGAGCTGCTCCAGCTCAGCGGGTGGGGTGGAGAACATGAGCATCGAGAGACCTCCATGAGCGTGATTAATCTGGAGCCCTTAATTGGGAGTTTGGACGGAGCCTTTCCCATCTGTTTTCCGGGAAGAAGGGCCAGAGCTGCCCCGAGGAGGCTGCAGCAGGGTGGGATGAGCTCTCTGGCTGAGGGACACCCGTCACAAGCCTCTCCCAACCCTCCTGGTCTGGCTCAGCCCAGCAGACCCGGGGGAGGATGAATTTCCACCCCTTGCTTTCCAGCCGTGCCGCTGGTTATCACTCACCACCGTATCAACCATCAAAGTTCCCACTAAAACACCGAACCGGACACGAATTGCAAATTAGGCTTTAATTAGAAGCCGGCACCTGCTTTCTGGCCAAAAAAAAAAACATAATGAAGACGTCTACGCGTTGCTGCGGCAGTCCAGAAACGCAGATTTCCTGTTTCAGGACCCTTTGAAGACAAATTTACTCAGCACTATAAACTTGTATGCCAAAGTGATTAACACTTTAATGCTAATATCAAGCTGGACCAGTTACACACATTTTATTCATTAGGAGGCATCGTTTTTCAACCSCGCCTTATCAGTATGTAAATGAGATTTTTGACTCAGTCATTGTCTGCCCCCGAAAGCGCAGCCCGAGTGAATTCAATTAATGCGATTTACATCCCAATGTGACACGCGAGGCTGTGCCGGCCGTGATAAGGGAGCCAGATGGGAGCTGGGTGCTCTGCCGGCACCTTCCTCCTCCTCTTCTTCCTCTTTTTTTTCCTCCTCCTGGTTCCCAACCTTTACCGGGCGCCCCCGGAACAAAGGCGAGCAGCCAACGCCACCCCAAACATGTTGGGATGTTTCTGCTGGCCTCTGGAGCCCCAGAAATGTTTAAAAAACGCAGAAACGCCCCCAGCGCCAGCCCAGGATCGCGCCGGGGTAATTGAGGACAAATCCAGCATTTCTTCTGCTCGGTCAAGCTTTACAGATGTGCGGAACAGCTGCTTATGCTGCTTCCACCGCCAGGGCAGACCCTCACGGGATCCCGGCTTCCCYCTTGGCGATCCCGCTGGTTTTTCCCTGATTTGGSCCAAACTCYTGATCCTGCTAATGCCAGGGCCGGGCTGGAGCTGCCCCAGACTCGGATTTTGAGCACCGGGGCAGGGCTGATGGGCACAGCCTTGGATGAAAGGGAGCAGGACATTCACTGTCCCCTGTCACTCTGCACAAGGTCTCTGCTCTCGGTGGCTCAGCCAGAAACCCGAATTTCACCTCAGAGCTCAGGATTTTCCTGCGGCCCCCTCAATCCCTTGGCACCCATTACAGACAGCCCCTCCTGGAAATGGCCTCAGGGGCATTTTGGTCACAAATCAGAACATGGCTGGGTCTCAGAGTGATCCCAAAACACCTMAAATGAGCCTCAGTGCCTGCTCTTAATCGCAGGAGCCTGCCCCAAAGCGCAGCTGATAAATATGGTGGAAGCAAGAACACCCAAGAGTTTGGGAGTTAAAAAAAGAACATTTTCCTTCAGAGACCGAGCTCCACCTGGAAATTCAGCGGGTGTTTCTGCCCTTGCTGGTGCCAGGACTCTGCCCAGACGCTGCGTGGATGTTCCTTGGCTGGAGGAGGGTTGGGTGCGATGCTGAAAGCCGCCAATGCCAGAGCAGTTTGTTCTCAGGGTGATAAATCTGCCGAAGGGGCGAGCCCTTGCTGAAATTCCCAAAGCCGGCAGCATTTATTGCTTTATTTACCTGATAATTGCTTTATTGCTGCCTGTATCCAGGTGAACCACCGGAGCATCTCCCGACCCCGGGGTTTGCCCAGCCCGGGGGATCCCCGTGTTTGATCCAGGGAATGCTCAGCCCTGCTCCCGTGGGGTAGCCCGGGGATGGTGTGAGCAGGATCCCCCCTGTGCCTGCAGCACGGAGCGGGATTGTCCCCGATATCACCCGGGATGGTGAGAGCAGGATCTCCCCTGTGCCCGCAGCACGGAGCGGGATTGTCCCCGATGTCCCCGAACTCACTCTGCCCTCCGTCCCTCGGGGGTCCCCGCCTTGCCCTTCCTCTCTCCCTCCCCAAAATGGTTCATTTTTATGGCCGCGCAGCTCATTTCCAATGTGGAAAAGATTTCCCTGGCACATCCCTGTCTTTGCTCCCTTCCCCTCCCATCCAGGCACGGGTGCCCATCCCCTCCCTCTCCATATTCCCTGCCCTATTTCCACCTCCTG
>NW_026623422.1:1227210-1229157 GCF_030028575.1 Malurus melanocephalus
AAAACCAAAAAAACCCAGGGAAAAAAAAAAACAACTCCCACAATGCCACAAAACAACAGCTGAAGGGGAAAAGGGGTTTGTTTTTGTTTTCAGCTGAGCCTGTTTAAAATATTGGGTGACGTGAAAGTAAGAGTCATGTTTCCTGGAGCAGCTTTGTGACCCAAATAACCCAAAATTTGCTCGGTTTGAAGGGGCTAAAATCTTCCTGCAGGTGATCTCCAAACCAGCCTGGAGAGCAGGATGGGCAAGGAAAAGCCCTCTTAGTGAAAGTGAAAACCAGAGAAATGTTTTCATCATGCCAAGTCTTGCCACAGCCCACCCAAAATCCATTCCCTTCCATCAGACACCTTCAAACACCCTGGAAAGCGCAGGGCTGGGGTTGAGTGTCTGAAAAAAATGATGGAGAAAAGGAGATTTTTAGTAAAGGTTTGACAGAAGATGGGTAGGATGGCATGGGTTCAATCTGAGACTGTCCTTTGCTAGTTCAGGGTATCCAGGGGGCCGTGAGGTCACCATCGCTGGTGCTTTGGGGTTTTCAAGTCCCTAAAATACTCTTTTCCCACTGTATTCTCCTCGTCCCTGTGGAATTTCTTAATTTGCAAGGTTTTTGTCTTCCCCACAAATTCCAAGCAGGAATTTCTTGCGGCCAGGGCTGAACTCCAGCTCATCCAGCAGCAAGGGCTGGCTGCAGAGCACAGGGTACAGCCCAAGAAATGCACAGTTAATTAAACCTCTCACTGGTAGAAGATTTTAATTGCTACCATGGCACGCGATCCCATCCCTACTGCAGCGCAGCGAGCTCCTGCCAGCCCCAGAGCAAGGTTGTGACCCCTCTGCCCCAGCCAAACCATCCCCAGACCCAAATTCAGGTGAAATCCTGGAAGGATTTGCAGCCCTGGCTTGTCCCGGTGCCCTCAAAAAGCCTCCAGCCCCACACGCTGCTCTGGGGAGGGGAGGAGACCCCCCTGCCCCTCCTCACCCCAAAACACACACAGGAATGGGAGGAGGGGGCTCACCTGGGGGCTGTCCCTGCCTGGAAGGGACAGGAAGGTGAGGATGCACCTTGAGGAGCCTGGGAGCACTGCCCACAGCCAGAATCATTCCCCGGGGATCACCAGGGACATCCCAGAGCCGACCCTTCCCTGTCTGGGGACGGGCACTGAGACCCCAACCTGCTCACAGAGAAGAAGCCATGGACATCCCATCCCCAAATCTTTTACCACGTGATTTTGGGCACCTTCTCCCAGGCCTGAGGATGGAATTCAGTCCATGCCTTGCTCTGAGCTCTGAGAAGGTTTCCAGATGCCCTCTGGTTAGAGGGTGCCCAGAGAAGCTGTGGCTGTCCCTGGATTCCTGGAAGTGTCCAAGGCCAGTCTGGACAGGATTTGGAGCACTCTGGGATGGTGGAAGTTGTCCCTGTCCATGGCAGGAGATGGAATGGGATGGGCTTTGAGGTCCCTTCCAAYCCAAACCATTCAATAATTCTATGAAAAGAGCTGAGAAAATAAAACCTGTGATTTCTCCAGACTTCATGGAGCCAAAGAATCTCCCCACCAATGCCCTACAACCAACACACTGAAATAATCTGGGCTCTGGGAAGGAGAGACACACGGAGCTGTCAGGGCAGCAGAACCTCTCTGGAAGGGAATTTCTGTAAATAACTTATTCTTTCAGGGTGAGAAACCAGGTGTGAGTGGGACATAACCCAGGAATGGCTTTTCTGGGAACTGAGATCAAGAAACAGGAGAAATGAGGAAACAACATCTTTTTAGCAAGGAATGAAGGCTCTCTAAATTAGGAGGGACAAATTCCCTGTCAGCTCCTCTGCTGAACACGGGTTTGATCTAGAGCTGTCCTTGTTGTGAAATTTGGACTTAAATGGTCCAGCCGGGGAATGAGTCTCCTCGTCACCTGGATGACACAAACTGATTAGCAAAAAAAAAAAAA
>NW_026623422.1:1231226-1289269 GCF_030028575.1 Malurus melanocephalus
GTGCCCTCATGGTGTTGATGGGACTCATTCACGTGTGCATGGGCAGGAGTTTCTCTCTCATCCCAAAATGCCAYTGTCAAAGTCCTGCAGCTAAAAAGCTGCCTGGAAGGCATCATCAGACACCGGAGGAGAGCAGGAGACACCACTGGCCCTGGCCAGGAATGCAGACATGGAGAATCATGGAGAAACACACTCAGGCTCTCCCAGGGCCATCACTGTCTCAGCTCTGGTCACCATCCCATGGCATCCAGACCTCTGCAGGGCTCTCCCATGGCTCATGGAAAGGATCCAAGCTCATCCAAAACCTGCAATCCCTGGAATGACTGACTGGAGCAGCTCACAGCAGCCCTGAGGAGAGGCTAAAGCAAATTTCTCAGTACCTCCTGGTGCCAACTTGCTTCAAACTCCTGGGACTCATCCTGGATTTTTCCAAGGAAAWATCCAACCCTGCTGCTGGGAGGGATGGAGGAGCTGAAGCCTTTGGGCAGGMTCTGAGCTTAGAGCTGCCAAATTTGGGCTAAAATCAGCTGTGACACCAACAGCTGCCGCAYGAGCCGCTCGCTCGCCTTCTGCTCTCAGGGGCCAGGGAAACATTTGTACAAAATATGAAATCAGCTCCCAGGAGTCACTGGAACACACCAGGAATTTCTGGAACAAATCCTGCAGGCTTTAAGAGCTTTGTTCACGTTCAGAGCTGTGAGCACAGGGCCGGCAGGATTGAACAGAGGATCGATCCCAAGGAGTGCGGGTGATCAATCAGCGATCTCCTTGCCTCCAAGAGAGCTCCAGCAGGGACAGGATAAGCTCATGGATGGTTCCTAAAACATGGAAAGCACACATGGTTCGGGATATCCCGTGCTGCAGAGCACCAGCAGCTGGGAGAGCATCACTGGGCTGGTGGCTCCTGGAAAGGGACACAGAGCTTGGAGAGATTTTGTCCTCACCCTGCCTAAAAACTCTTTTATTTTCCTTGAGGTGAAGCACAAAAACACAAATCCCCCGGGGGTGGGAGATGTGCGATGGCACTAAAGGGCCACGGTGCCACCCCAGGGCTCCCACCTTTCCCCCTGAAGGATCGCTGAAAAGCAGCCGGGAGTGCAGAGGGAGCAGCTCCGACAGCCGCATTGTTCCCCTGACGAGGAAGGAGGAGAAGCGACACCTTCCAGCGTGGGAGCAGCGCTGCGGGAGAAGGGACCCGCCAGACGGATGAATCATTTCCATCGCCACCTCCTCCCCCGGCGCTCAAAGAACAGGAGGCATCCCCTCCCCTCCAGGCTCCCTCTCTGCCCGAGAGAGGAAGGGGAAAAAAAAAAAAAAATCCCAGAGCGCAGCCAAAAGACCATCCCTGCAGGATGTGTGTGCCCCCCGGAGCAGCAGCGATGGGAGAAATGCTCTCGGAGCATCACCACAACAGCAGCCACCCAAAAATGGGATTTTCCAGCCCAGGGTTTGCCCTTCAAAAGCATCCCGAGCCAAGAGGATGGGGGAACAGCCCTGTTCTGAGTGGCACCCTGTCCCCATCCCCAAAACTCGCGCTGTGGGGACAGGGATGCTGCTTCCCTGGGGCATCTCCAGCTGACGATGAGGAAAACCTTCATCCTCATCCCTAAAACAGCTGGGAAAGGCAAAAAGCAGCTTCACACCTCTCCCGAGGGTTCCACTCATCATTCCCACCTTGGGAGAGAGGCGAGGGACAGCTCAAACCTCCTCAGATTCCCCTCCAGGCTGATGTTTGTCCCTTCTTGAAACTCCCTGAAGGCTCAAAGCTCCTGCAAATCAAGGCTGCCTTCACCCCTTGCTCCCATGTCTGGTGGCCAAGGRGTTTAAAGCCAGGCAGGAGGAGTTGTAAAAAAATTGTAAAAAACTGCAAAAACTCAGGACACCCACACCAGCCCCACCACGGCTCCGTGCAACGTGTAAATATTTCAGGGAATTAAATAAGATGCTCTTCACTAAGTGTCTGCACTCCGGTTTGGGGAGACTGAGACAAGAAATTGGGCAATTTTGGTGCTGTTTTATCAACCACCATCTGGATTTATCCAGAGCCACCACGGAAAGGAAAAACACAATTTCAGAGGCAGGAATGTTTTATCCTGATTCGAGTCTCTCTACCTCCAGGATGCCCCAGCCAGCAAAAGATTCAGAGGTTTCACATAAAAAGCAGCTTTTTTCGTGGGAGAAAAATGATGAAAGTAGGGAAAACAYGAGTGGAAAACACTGCCTGAAATGAGGATAGAGCAGTTCAAAGCTCTGGTCTGGGCAGGCTTAGCCGYTTTAATCCGAGCCCTTTCCCCCGTTTTGACATGCCCGGCGCACACAGAGCCGCCGCTGAGCAAATGGTAACGGAATATTTTAATCGGATTTTAACCAAATTAAAGCCCCTGCAAGCCGAGTGGGAGAGCAAGGTAAACAGCAGACAGGAAGGCTTAAATGTGCCTTTCCACCCCGCTAACTCCAGGTTTGCTCTGGTTTAGGCAGCGAAGAGACGAGGGCCCTGCACACACCCCGGCACCGAGAGAAACCTTCGCTGGAGGGGTTTCTGCTTTTTCCATCATCGCCCGACAATTAATCCCCATTTCCCTCCCCATTATCCCACCCTAAGGAAGGCGTTTGGACTCGTCAATCTCCAGAGGTGCCTTCCCGTAATTCCGTGATTCTGTGGAAATTATTCAAATTCTTTGCATCTATGCATTAATATAATATTTTTCTTATTTTTGTAGTTTTTCTTTAATTTTAAGGAATGTGCCACATCTCTAGCATAATATTTCAAGTTTTTTTCTGATTTCAAAGTTTTTAGGATTATCTTAGAGTGACCTTCCCATAAAAATCCTCATAAATAACGACCCTGAGAAAATTGCCTAATATTTAGGAAATCTACCTCACATAAAAAAAAAAAAAAAAAAAAAAAAAAAAAAAAAAAAAAAAAAAAAAAAAAAAAAAAAAAAAAAAAAAAAAAAAAAAAAAGAAAAAAGTGAAAGAAGCTTGGACTCCCGTTTGCAAATCTGAATGTATCTAAATACGAGTGTCTCGTATGTGAATATATGTGGGGGAAAAGGGCCCCACAAGCCCTGATTCTGAAACCCAGCCAATTATTGTGTACTACTGAAGCCTGGGAGAAGAAAAGGATATTAACAGCCTACATAGAAGAAGAATACTGCATCCTTGAAAAAAGCAGATTAGAATGCAAAATTAATAACACAGGTAGCTGAAAATTACAAGCATTACTAATACTGTAGCTTTTGCAAACTCACCAATTATATTCTGATTACTAATTAAACAGCTGTCTCTTGACCAATGTATGTTTGACACAAATGTATACTCTAGTTGCTAAAGTAGATAAAAAAATCTTGTCCCATAATAAACTTCTTCTTTCTTTCTATTTTTTCACCCACTTTTGTGTGTTTTGTATCTATTCTTTTCTGTTGCTGCTTAGCCAGCAGTGACAAATATACAAGTTAATACTTTATGATCTTTGTACATGGCTTTATCTTGAAACCCTTGCTCAGGTAACAGAAATTGGTGMTGGTGGACGGCGGAGAAGCGCCGGATTCCGGAGGGACTGATTAACGAAAGGCTGCTCCATTATCGGGTTATCGCTGCCCGTTTTTCCTAATTGAGGGGTCCTCTCAACTTCAAGGATGACAATAATTAGCGCAGCGAGTCCTTATTGCTCTCATCATCTCTCCCCTTCAGGAAACACGAGATCTGAGGCATCATCCATGAATAGGAAAACCCAGCTTTGCCAAGCGCACTCTCGCCGACCTCGGAGCCGCCCCGCGATCGTGTAATGAGAGGATTAGCCCGGAATACATATGTGGCCCTTTAAAGGAGAATATTTATGAAAAATACATCAATATATCGCTGCTGGGGCCCGCGMGAAGCTTATTAACAAGAGACCCCCCTCGTGTGCGGGCTTTTGTCGGCAGCAAACAGAGCCGGGGAGATAAACAGCGGCTCCGGTAATTAAAGAGTAGCCCTCGAATTAATGCTGATTGCTGTTCCAGCAGTTTATTGTGGGCTGCAGGGCTCGGGGAGCCGCGGTGAGGGCTGAAAGGTGGATTGAGACAGGAAAAATGAGCCCGGAACATGGATTTTAAGCAAAGGGGGTTGGGGGAAAATAAATAATGTTTGGATTTAGTCATCCTCAGGCAAGATTGAACTGAAAATTAGGAAGCAGCACTTAGAGAGTCACAGAGTGGAAGGGATATTAAAGGTCATTCCATTCTACCCCCTGCCATGGCAGGGACACCTTCCACTGTCCCAGGGTGCCCCAAACCCTGTCCAGACTGGCCTTGAGCCATAAAACCATAAAATTCCCTGCTTTATTGCTGAAACACACAGAGAGATATTTATGTAACACACAGATACGATATTTATGTGGGATCAGAGCCCCATTATTGGCACAAGACACMGAACACTATTGGGGGATCCTCTCCTGCTCTCAGTCCTGTAGGATTCACCCTTTACCAGCCACAGGGGGTGAAATTGCCTCAGTTTCCAAAAGGACCCTGCAGAGAGAGACTCACTTGTCAAACACCACGAGATTAGGGATAAATTCACACAGAGCAGCAAGAACAGGAATCCCAGGGCAGAAAAACCTATAAACTCACCCAGGGCAGAAAGAACAGGAATCCCAGGGCAGAAAAACCTATAAACTCACCCAGAGCAGCAAGAACAGGAATCCCAGGGCAGAGAAACCTCAGGGAGGGTTTGTCTTTGTGCCTGTACAGCCCCCCAGCATGGCAGCAACACACACATGTGGGATTAAAATACACCTGAGTGCTGCAATGTGCTCAAAAAGGGGGGGCAGAGGGCCAGAGAGAGGGCACTGTGCCATACTGTGACCTCACAGAGACACAGCATGACCCCACAGAGCCACAGTGTGACCCCACAGTGACCCCACAGAACCACAGTGACCCCACAGAGCCGCACAGCGACCCCACTGTGACCCCACAGAGCCACAGTGACCCCATAGAGCCACAGAGTGACTCCACAGAGCACCAGAGTGACCCCACAGTAACCCCACAGAGCCACAGTGACCCCACAGTGACCCCACAGAGCCACAGTGACCCCACAGCCCCCCAAAACCAGCACAGAGCCCAAGTGCTCCTCCCCAGCAAGGTAAGAGGAGAGGGGAGGTTATATTTATATTTATATTTATAATTATATTTTTGTATATTTATTTATATTTATATATTTATCAATTTATATTTATATATTTATATATTTTGATATTTATATATTTTGATATTTATATTTATTTATATTGTATTATGCATGTCAAAATACCTAATATATAAAACATAATATATAAAATACATATAGATCAGGTATTAGGAAGGAATTCCTGGCYGTGAGGGCRGTCAGGCCCTGACACAGGTTGACCAGAAAAGCTGTGGGGGTTGAAACTGGACATTCTTTAACGTCTTTTATAACCCAAACCTCTCTGTCATTCCACAATATTTATAAATTTCCATTCCCTGAGTGTCTCATTTTGGGGCTGTTTCCCTACAAATGTTTATTCTCCAGAGAGCCCTCATGCTCTCACCCTCACACCAACAAACAGGCTGCTCCTGCTGCTTTCCCTCCTCAGCTTTCAGGAGCCCTTGCAGGGCACAGAGGTATCAGATTCTCATTATTTCAGCTAGCTGGGTTGGGAACAGGGACAGATCCCTCTGCCAGGGCGGCCAGCAGGCTGCAGGGCTCCTTAATCCAACATTTTCACTTCATCACAGGGCCCCAAAAGCAGGAGATTTAGGACAGACATCCCAGAAAGCACAACTGACAGTTTGGGACAGCTTTATACACCGAGGGATAAAAAAAACAGACCAAGGAATGTGGAAAAAAAWTTTTTTTTGCTATATTTAACACCTGGGAGAAGGCTGGGGGCCCCACTCTGAGTCCCTAAAGATCCAGCAAATCATCTCAGCCATGTGAGGGGGAAGCAGCACTTAAAATTTCAGCTGTTGTGCTTCCTCAGCCAATTTCCAACTGCATCCATTGAATTAATAATGACCAGCCAGGACCTGCACTGCTGATCCAGACCAGCTCCCTCTGCTCCTGAAATATTCATTGATTTTAAAGAATTATAGCTCGAGCCTGATGCAGCTCAGGTTGTTTTCAGGGGGGTTGGGATTAGGATGAGCTCATTTGCTTAAACAGGAGATCATCYTCAATGAACCTGGCCCTGGGCAGGATAAATGTGCTCCAGGAACACTCTGAGCTTTGAAATAGTCTTGGGGTCTTTATTTTCTGTGTTTTAAGCCTGGCTGAGGTGGTGAGGGGTGTTTTACCCAAACAGGTCCTGTGAGAACATCACAAGGGTYGTGAACCTTTAGGGTGTCCATTCTCTGGTGGTTTTGGGTCCCACAGTGACACAAATAGGACCCATGGTCACATTTCACAGTGGCTTTTTATATTTGTTAATATAAAGGGTTGCTGATGGCCAAGCTGGAGATCCAAAACCCAATGGGACCCCCTCAGCATATCTGAGCTGGGTATTAACCCCAGATCTCCAGAAATTAATGGGGTAAAAGTTAAAGCTGTTCCCCAGGACCCCATTCCTTATCAATTGAGGGGGTCCTGTGGGGTTGAGGCTCAGGGTCTGGGGGGGTCACAGCTGAACCAAAAAAAAGAAAAGAATTAATACCCAAAAACCTGGGTGTAAACCTGCCATTCCCACAGAGAAAGGATAAACCTCTGRACTTCACCCACGCAGTGCAAGAGGAACGTGATTTGCTGTGAAAATGGAAAAAACAAACCCACAACATTCTCAGCACCACGGAATAAGCCCTGCTCCAGGGCCTGTGTTTCCTCCAGTTTAATTAGCTTCTCAACGATGCAGAGCCAGCTTCCCCAGGAGCCTGAAGATGTATTTTTAGGTGCAACCRCTCCAAAAATAGAAGCATCCCCGCAGGAAACTGCAAACATCCACCGAGGGGCCACGCGTGGGTTGAGCTGTGGATGCACAAGCAGAGAGCACAACCTGCCCCTGTCCCAAAAACAGGGGACAKCAGGGCAGGGGGATCTCCAGCAGCCACCTCAGCACCCTCCCAGACACTGGGAAAACCAGAAACACAAATTCAAACATAGGGATGGAAYCAGTTCTGTTTGTACAGCGTTGTGTCCCACCAGGAGGAGGAGAGTGGGGGTTGGAAGGGGATACAACCCAAGAAACCTCCCCAATGAACCCCTGAGCAAGTCTTGACATTCCCATGGGGTGTCCTGTGCTCCTGGTCCTTGACATGGACTTAGGGAACTCCTCAAGGCTTTGCTGAGGTGTCTGTGTGACATGAGGATGTCCAGGTGAAGCTCCAGAAAAATCCACCCCAATCCTGCCCCTGGGACAGGCAGAGCTCTCAGCAGAACCTGAGAGGCACRGGCAATTCCTGCTCCCTCAGGAATTGTCCCAGTTTTATTTCAAGCAGCTCTGGGAGAGAAAACACCCTCCCTGAGGAGATTTGTCCCTCCAAGGAGCACCCCTGGCCCATGGTTCCACAGGGATCCACAGGGATTTGTCAGAGCAGGATGTGACAAAAAGCCTGAATGCTGTAAGAGCAGCAATTATCTCCAATTTGTTTTCAAGATTTTTGAGATTTTATACCCCATAGCATCACCAAAGGCTTTCTGCCCAAAACCTTTCCTCTCCAGMCAGGGCACAAGCAGAGTCTGGCCCCACGGGGAAGGGTTTTTGCTGGAAAGTGGCAGAAATGCAGAGGTTTTCACCTTCTGGATGCTCCACCTCAGCCAGCAAAAGTTCTCCCCACTCAGCTTCCACCAAGACCCACAGAAAGGTCCCCCCACTGTGACCCCACTGCCAAAACCACCCTGGAAAAAAACCTGATGACTGCAAATATCCCTGAGACAGAGCAGGAAAAAGCCAAGGTCACACCCTGAGCAAGGGGGACACGGGGACCCTCAGCTGTGGCACAGCACAGGGCTCATGGGGTAAAACCATCTGAATTATCTGGGGTTGAAATGAAGTTGCAAGAGCCTTCTTTTTTTTAATTGCCATCACAAATAGCTGAGTGAGTCACTGCCTGAAAAACCCAGCAGCAGCTCCTGGATAAACACCCTGCTGCTCCCAAATGCTGGATCCAGCCAGGGAAGGGTGGGAGGGTCGTGMTGGGGGATGCAGAGAGGCAGCAAAACTTGAGGGAGGCAGCTCAGAGTCTTCCCCTGCGCCTCCCATTTCCATTTCCAGGGATGATAATGAACTGAAAGAGGAACTGGGTTTGTGCAGGAGCCTCACGGGAAGCGCTCGGCGCAGGCTATCTCGGCACAAATCACCTTCAAAAAAAAATAAAATCAAATCAAAAAGGCATTGCCAGCATCTGAACAATCTGAACATCCCACTTTGGGCTTTTTCCAGGAAAAGCATCCCTGTATCCATTAGCCATTGTCTCCCTCTAGTGCGGGCAGGCACCATCCCTCCTCCTCTCCTGCTGGGCCGGGGTTCTGCAGGGATCATGCCAGGCACCAGCTCCACCTTTGCACTGATGAATCAGCTTCCCACATTTTAATTTTTTTTTTCCCATCCCATTTTGTCTGAGCAGATGCTCAGAGCAGGAGGGATWTCTCAGTGAGCAAAGCAGGGAGGCAAAGCCTTCCAAATCGCAGCTGAGTGCCAGGAGCGGTGTTTCATCGAGGGCTGGAGAGGACAGTGAGGTCAAACAGCATCCTTCCCTCTTCCCACTGCTCCTGGGGAACCAGCCTGACCTCTCCTCATCCTTCAGAGAAGAAATCAGGCTTTGCTCAGCTGGGTTTTCACAGGGATCTTCTCAGAGCTGCCTTTAACACCTCTGTACACCTCCTAATGCAAAATAAAAACCTCCGCTTCAATTTAAAAACAAAAAGTCCTCTCCCGGGAGAATTCCTGCCAACAGAGGAAGGGAATGATGCTGCAAATCTCTCCCCTTTTCCACTGAGCCCCTCACACCCTGCTCTGCAGCTCAACCCACAGAAAATCAAGAGCCTGGAGACACAGCCGGGCTCCAAAGGCTACATCCAGAGGCTCTCCAGGCACTGCTGTCCATTCCAAAATTTTCTTTTAATTTCATAAAATTTCAATAAATTTCATTTATTTCTTGAATAAGGCACCCTCCTGCATTTACAATCGCACTTTTTTAAGGAAAAAAGGACATGACTTCACCTGCAGAACCCAGTTCCCATTGGGATGTTGCTTCAGAGAGGAGTTTCCCAGCATGGGTGRCAGTTCGATGGGGAGTTCTTGTCTTTTTTAAAACCTTAATACCTTTTCTTTGAAAACAAAAACTTGCTCTAGAGTTGGAAATCATCCCGGTTTGACTCTTCCCAAGCTGCTGCCTCCTCCTCTGCCCAAAAACAAGCACAGTGGGTGCAGCCTGATGCTTATTTTGGGGAGGGCAGAGGTGGAAACCTCACCTGAGTCATCCACATTCACTTGAAAGAAGAAAGCAGGAACACCTCGAATAATAGCATCCCTTTATTTGCTGACACCATTACAAAAACTGATTACATTAGCAACCAAAAAAAAAAAAAAAGTGTTTACTTGAGGTTGAAGTCAGAGGCAGCTAATCCCAAAAATGTAATTAAGTAAAACAGTGTACAACATCAGTATTAAAATGTCATTTCCCATCGGTGACTTTCCCACGTTGGAGTTTTCTGAACAAGTTTTATTGAGCAAAATAAGAKAAAAGATTATGTGTTTACTGTCTCTCCAGGAATGTAAAGGTCTAATTATCCAAACAGGTTTGTTTTTATTATAAAACTAAACTCTGGAGGTGTCTACAGAGTTGGGTTTTTTTTCTTTAAATCAGTAGTCTAACAAGGATTAGAAAAGACAAAACTCTGTTCAGTGTTTCTGACGAAGTAGAAAGGGTGAAAACATAAATAAGGCTTTAATTTGGCAAAATATAATACAATGCCTTCTGCTATCCTCAAATGAACGATTCCCCCGTGACTTCACTCTGCAAGAGAAACACAAATCACCAGGTCAGAGGAGCTTCTCAAGGGGAAATGTGTGACCTCACCAGCATTTCCTTGGTGTCAGCCTAGGGGAACGAGCCCTGGTGGGGAGGCTGGGCAGGAAAGTGCAGGAGCACCTTCCTCCCACCTCAGCATCCTGTTAACCTCCACCAGCTCTGTAGGAGCACAAAGGCAGGAGCACAAAAACACCCAAATCAGGAATGAGCCAAATCCCYATCCTCAGCAGATAAAAAAGCTCTGACACTCCTTGCAGAACTCCTTCAGTGCCAAGGCTGTGCTGAACACAATTCCCAGCTCACACCCACATCTGCACCAGGTTCCTGAGACAGTTCAGTGTCTTGGGTTTATCCAGCTTTCAGCTGACTTTGGGTCACTTAAGGAGTTCACCAGCACAAAGGGCAGATTTCCAAATAAAAGCTTTGTCCACGTGTTTGTAACTGCATGAAAAGCCCATGCCAGATTGATGCTTCAGACACTCACASCCCTCTGACCACAGCCAGCCACTGCTGGCAGCTCAAGAACAGCCCAGGGAATTTCTTTTCCTCCTCCATCCCAAAGCAATCAGAGCACAGAAGTGCAGACAGTTTGCTGGTGCAGCAAAGAAAGAGGAAAAAAGGCACAGGCTCTGGGATAACAAAACTTYGGGCAAGCTCCTGCAGGAAATAGCAGGGAGTGGAAGGGAGGGACATGGGGATGCAAGGTAAGTCTCAGCTAATGGACATRTGCACCCAGGGAGGAACAAATCCAGAAGTTTTTTATGATTTGGAGTTGAGATTAGGTCTTAGGAAAAKATTCTTTACTGAAAGTGTTGTGAGGRTCAGGRTGRAGTCCCCATCCCTGGAGGGATTTAACAGCCATGAGGATGTGACACTTGGGGACATGGTCAGTGGTGGCCTTAGCAGTSCTGGGGGAATGGTTGGACTCARTCACAGAARGCTTTCCCAACCTTAATAATTCACTGATTCTGTGCTGTGATTCCAAAAAGTCTCATATTTTGACACCAGAATTGTTAAATTTGAGCAAGGTCCCACCATCACCCTCCCCAAGAGCTGATCTGGAGGTCACTGGTCCCACTCACCTGGCTGGTAGTGTCCTCATCCCTTTGACAGCATTTGGCTTACTGACACGAGCAGCTTCTTGAGATGACCCACATCCTGGCTGAGATTCACCGCCACATTTAGCCTTTTATCACTCAATTCCTGGAAGAAGGAAAAAAAGGGAAATCATTAAAAACTCATTTACAATCTAATTACCAAGAAARCCTAGAATTAGACCCTCTGTACAAAATTACAACTCGTGGTGCAGATGGGAACAGCTCCTGTAAGTCACAGGGTTATGGACACATTTAAAGAGAACATGGTTCAAAGTCAAGGAGCCCTTTCCTGTTCCAGGGAATCACCTGCACATCCAGCTCCTACCCTCCCTGTCTGGGATTTCCACAGACTCCCTGCTTCCAGGAATTGGGTGGCACCCACAGCTGATCCAGCCTAGAGGTTATTTCCTCCCCAGCCTGGCTGAACCCCACCCTAGGCGTGGTTTATAACCCAGGTCAGGTGCCCAGGGAGAGAGACAACTTCTGACCCCACTGCTGGAACAACAAAACTCCTGGACCACCAAGGAGTGAGATATGTGGGATGGTGTCCTCAGCAGTACCCAACACCCCAGCCCAAAGCAGCTCCAGATGTGCAACAGCTGCCTGGAGATCCACACCCACCAGCAATCCCACGGATCCACCCTCTGCTCCAAAATCCTGGACCAGCAATCCCACAGATTCACCCTCTGCTCCAAAATCCTGGACCAGCAATCCCAGGATCCACCCTCTGCTCCAAAATCCTGGACCAGCAATCCCACGGATTCACCCTCTGCTCCAAAATCCTGGACCAGCAATCCCACAGATTCACCCTCTGCTCTAAAATCCTGGGGAATTCCCATTCACCAGCAACTCCTGCATTTGAATGTGGACTTCACAAAGCAGTCCAAGCACCACCCAATGAGGGAAAAGGGAAAAAGGGAAGCAACTACAAGCTAGAAAGTTTCCTGTGCTGAAAGGAAAATGCTGAGTGTGTGTTTTGAAACAAAAATAAATGTGCTTTTTTTTTCCCTAGGAATTGAACAGTTTATTAATGGGGAAGTGTCACARCTGAAGATGAACTCTCCCCCTCCTGCCTCGCTGGGCTAACAGCGCTGTGCAATCCCTGCTTTATTCCCTTTATTGATTAACTCCTCCAGAGCTGCACAGAGCACTCCACATCTAACACACACCCGCCTCCTGCTCCTTTTTCAGCTCAGACATGCACATCACCTGCAGGAGAGCTTTCCCCTGGSATTTACCAGCCCAACCAAGCAGCTCTGTTGAGATGTCAGCAATGCAGGAGGACCCAGCTGCCCACAGGAGTGCTCAGCATCCCTCAGCCCCGTGCTGGTGCTACCCACAGAACCAGACTGATGCATAACACGAGTGCAAATCTCTCCCTGGAGCTCCAGGGAAATTAGAAGGAGTTCAGAGAGGGCCATTTCCCTGCTCCCATTTGGCTGGAGATGCAGAATGAGCAGTAAATCAAACTCAAGCACCTGCACCATTACAGAAACTACTCCAGGCTCAGACAAGAGAAGAAAACAATCTACAGCAAWGCTCTTACTCCAGTGCCACTGGTAAACATTTTTCTGCTGTAAAAAAAAAATTGGGATCCGTATTAGGGTGGCCTTAACCTGTTTTACCCTTATTAAAGCAGAAAATCGTGTCTGTCAGGGCTGAGACTTGGCTGAGCAGTCTCATGCAGACTGATAGAAGTGGAAAGGCAATTAGCAGCCCAGCAGATAAATTAATCCAGCACTGASCAGCAGTGAGGCTGCAGAGTTCAACAGAAGCAAGGAAGGACCCCCCAGCCCACTCCCAGCCCCATCTCAGGGATCAGCTCCTCCCTCATTTACTGTGTCTCCCTTGTGTTTTGTAGCCTCACCAACGTCAGGCAGTGCTCGCTCACAAATTACAGACACATCCCCAACCCTCCCAGGGCCAATCCTGACTGATCCCGATGGATTTGGGATCAGCACAGTCCAACTGCATCTCCTGCTGTCACAGGAGTGCACAGCTGCCTTACACAGCCCCAAGACTCAGGGGAAAGAGRGGAAATTTGGGTCAGATGGACAGAAGAAATCCTGCCCTGAGGGTGGGGAGGCCCTGGCACAGGCTGTCCATCCCTGGATGTGTCCAAAGTCAGGTTGGACGGGGTTTGGAGCACCCTGGGATAGCAGAAGGTGTCCCTGCCCATAGCAGGGGGAACTGGATAAACTTTCAGGATAAACTTTCAGGTCCCTTCCGACCCAAACCATTCTGGGATTCTATGATTCCACTTCTTTGGGAWGAAGAGTAGAAGAGGATGGTGGTGGGGAAGCCCTGAGATTTCAGACCCAACAGCTAAAACAGGAGCTGAACCGTCTGGACAGCTTCCCCTCCCCTGTTTCACACATATGGCATCCCCAGTTTCCAGTGATGGAGTGTTTTACACTGAGATTTCAGGGGAAAAGCACATTAGATCTCACATAAGCCTCAAAATAAGCTCAGWGCCTGAGCAAGCTGCTGAATGTAAATGACTTCCTTAAAGCACACTAAAAGGCCCCCTTTAGTCATCAGCTGGTCCCATAAGTGACAAAGCAGCTGATTAGAAACCCCAAATGGTCTATTTTTAAATAGAAAGAAAAGGAGTCTAAAGAAAACACTCTGAGTGTGTTTGAGGGTTTATGCAAGTATCATTTCTCAATTTTGTGGGTTGGTTCCAGCAGCCAGAAGGAACAAATATGTTCATTTTCAAGCATGTGTTTTCAGGTCCTTCGTAAAAAAAAAAAAAAAAAAAAAAAAAGAGGCACTGTTGCTAGGTGGAAGTGGCTGGAAGACTTTCTTTTTTCATCTCAGAGCTATTTTCAGCTGGGTTTTTAGGCTTCTGGGGAGACAGTTTCTTTTTCTCCCCTCAGAAAAAGAAAAAAAAAAAGGCAGCGAAAAGGGCTCAGAGAAAAGATAATGTTCTAATTCCAGCCTCTGCCAATGGCTACCTGTCAAGAGCCCTGCTYAGACAATTAATGTATTTTTACTATTGAAAGCTTAATTACAGGTTTATTAGGACTGTTTTTCCACACTCCTCTTTAGAATAAAGCCATGGATATTCTGGCAGAAACCCGGGTTCAACAAAGCGCAGCTACAGCAACGCGAGAGCCAGAGGGGTTTGGAGAGTTAAAGCTACAGCAATTGAGCCAAACGAGCACATCTGGGCCACCACAGGGCACATCTGGTGCCAGCCAGCTCAGGAGGGCTGCCCAGAGCCAACAGCCACCAATGCCATGGCTGATGGCACTGCTGTCCCCATGCAGACATGGACAAGCCATAAGGGCTCAGCAGAGAGCTGGGCATTGGTTTGAGGGGGATTTTCTCCAGCCTGATACAGGCAGGAACACCTGAGTGGCACCACAAAGCTCTGGGGACACAGGGAGGGCTCAGCAGACCCCCAATTCCTTGCAGGAATCAGCTGCCAGGGCTGGCACAGCCCAGGTCTCACAGACAGCAGAGCTCCATCAGCATCCATGACTGATTAGTCTGGAAATGCCATTCCATTCCTGCTAATGACTGCAGAGGCTTTTCCACAGCTCTCCTCAGAGGACCCCGAGCTTCCTCTCGCTGCTGATGAAGCCACTTAGGGTTCAGCAGCTAAAAGGAGTCGATAGAAATTATCTGTCCCATCAGCAAGTGCTCCTCTCCCCTCAAACAACAGSGTTTCCTTCACTCTGTCTCTAAGAAGAAAATGGGTAACGAGTTCCATTGACACCACTGAGCTAGGAGAAAATCTGCTCCAGCCTTCCCCTTCCCACTGCCTTCTGGAATGCCATTCCAGCATTCCAAGGGTGTTGTGAAAGCCCTTTTCCTCCAGAGATGGAAGAAGCCAGTGACAAAGCCACAACCCARCCCCCTGAGCAGGTGGCATCTGTAGGGTAACACTGAGTACCAGCTCCACCACCATCTGTGCTAACAGCAACCCAGAGGCTCAGGAGAGTCACTGCAGGGGTGAAAAGCAGCCCAATTCCTGCCCCTGGAGCTGGGATGGCACTGCTGGAGGACACAGCAACACCAGCAGCCTGCAGTGCCACCCACCCAGAGCACTCAGGGCTGTTCCGTGCTGGAGCTCAGGTTTTTGCTGCTGGACCACAGCAAGGTCAACATAAATTCCCAGCAGCCAGGACCAGCTGAAATCAAATTCTGGCTCCTGGCCACAGCTGCAGAGGAGCAGAAGGAACCATGTCCTGGCAAGAGACAACCTTTGCCTCCGTTCATGGGTTGTGCAAGACTGCCTTTCCTTGGCACTCTTGGAGTCAGCAAAGGCCAACCCAGCAGTGTTTCCAGCTCACTTAGTCATCAGCAGAGTTATTTTTAGTTTCCCTTTTCCCTTCCTGAAGGGACAGATCTGGGGATTTCCCCACTTTTGCCCAAACCAAAAACCCAAAAGCCCAGAATCTCTCTCCTCCCTCCTGGCAAACTCGAGTCACAGGAAGGAGGTTACAATCCACAGAGCAGCAGAACTCCCAGTGAATCCCTGGGATACAGCTCTAGGACACCACCCTGGCAAGCTGCAGGACTGSAAGCTTCATCAAGCCCTAATTACCCACCAGCAGCACCCATCCTGCTCTTTGGCTGGACCTCCCTTCCCAAAGCTCCCATTTTGCCTGAGATTTGTGTGGGAACCCACGGGAACACTCACAGAGTCTGTGCAAACGTCGCTGTTTTCAATAACATTGGCATCCCCAAAAACCTTCCCGATTTCTCTCTCGAGAGCTGCCAAAGACTCCTGGGCCTGCAAGGGAAAAGATGCCATAAAAATTAAGAAAAAAGGAAAAAAAAACCAGGGAAGGTACAATTAGCAAAGCCTGAAAAGCAAAACTCCGTCTCCCCAAGAGCACCAGAGACACAGGAAATCACTGTTGAGCAGGAAATCTGCTTTATGCCAGATTTGCTCCAGGGACCAACCCATTTGCCAAGACTGACAAGTCTCCTCACAATCAGCATGTTGCATGTCAGCCTGTCTGCATCTGAAGGCAATCCTACAGGGAAGCTTTAATAGTCTGACATCAAGTTATTAGGGAAAAATTGTGCAGTAATTTTTTTTTTGTTTTTTTTTTTGCAAGAGCAGGAGCGCAGGTCTGTAAAACCACAGACATCAGCACAACTCGTTCTGTATGGCAACAGCCAATGTAATTGTCCAGAGCAAAATGTTCTAAATTCTTTATTACTCTTTATTCTAAATTCATTATTCTAAATTCTTTCTTCTTGGTTTCCTTTAGCTTCTCACCTCCTGGCAGTGTTTTTGGGATCATCTATCCCTGTCTGTCCCAGGACAAGATAGCATTCTCCACTCCAGTCCTGGGAGAACTCAACCCAATTTGCTCAATATCCTGAAGAAACAAGATGTTCCTTCTGGAGCCAGAGCCCAGCCACTTCACAGGCTCTTTCTGTCTCCATTTATCAATTTTCCCATGACAGTTTTGATTTTGGGGTGACAGGCAGCAATGAGACCTCTCATACTTAAACATTTTCCACTCCAAACCATCTTGCAAGAGCAGTCATGGAGGAAAAGCAGAGGAAAGCCACCTGTGTGTCCCATCACACTTGCACAGATCTGATTTTAAATTTGCAGTCCCCTGAGTTATAGTGGCTATATCACCATGTGCCAAAGGGCAGATGCCTTGTAAGCCAGCTTGTAACCCTCTGCCATTTGAGACTGGATTGAAAGGGCTGTGGTGTGGGTGGAGGGCTGTGGGATGGGCTTTTTGTTAGGCTGGGGTTTCTTTTAAATAAAGAATTACTTGTCAGCCCCCAATCACCACTTGTTCCCACTGGCATAAAATGATCACGAACAACKGAGTCTTTCAAGAAGGATAATGAAACAGGGTTTTAGCATTTCTGCAGACACCCAGGTAGAGCTCTTACAGTCCCAGACAGCAGAACAGGACACCCCAGCAGGCAGCTCAAATCACCACTTCCAGCACTGYRRRACTACAGATCTTGAGGGGTTTTGCYAACATTTATATATTCAGCTGCTAAGGGTCTCTGCTTACCTTGGGCAGGTCCCCAGCTACCTTTTCTCTCTCRTTTTGATCAACTTTGAGTTTTGATAGTGTTTCGTTTAGCTGCGTTTTCAGCTGCAAGACAATAACAAAGAAAATCAGTTTTTCCTCATCCACACAGGGAGATTTCATCTTGTCTGTCCCAGGGATTAACCCAGTGCACATGGACTGTGAAGGGAGTAAGATTTACTAACAATTACTGCACACACTGGATTAGTCAACATGTATGATGAGGTTTACAAGGACAGTCAAGGAAGAGAGACTCCATCTGCAAAGATAAATGTGAAGAAATGGAAACTACAGAAGACAAGACGTGGTTGGCATTGGCTTTGTCACGAGTGGTTTTGACTTTTAAACTCCATTCCAGGAGGAGCATCAGCAGTACTGACACTGCATCAGCCTCTCCTTGCAGGAAACAACCCAGACTCCAACTTAATTCACAGCAAATATGCAAAAAATGAAGATTGTCATCTTCCTAGTGCAGGCTAAACAGTCTCTCCACTGCTGAATAAACTAAAAAGCTCTACTTGTCATCTTAATAAAGCACCACTTACTACAACTATGTTGACTTAACCAGTCTGTTAATGTCACATCGAGGCATGAATCACTGACAGGGGGATATTAACTTGTCGATTGTGTTTAGATTCAATCCAAAAAAGTGAAACTATTTCAGTCAAGAGGTATGAATGCCTCRTACTGGCTGCAGTCAGTACTCAAACTGCAGCCTTCTGAGGGTACACAGGTTTTTTAAGGATATTTTGATTGCTCTTCAACACAGCACACACAAGCAGCCACAGCACTTGAGGCTTGAGCCTCAAACACAAGTGCTAACAAGGAGCTCGAGTGCCAATTTTGTTGGATTTGTGTCTCTGAAGTGTGCTGTGCTAATGTTCACTGTTCCTGCTGTCAATCTTCTGGGGAGCCAGCAGGAGATTAAAGGAGGGAACAATGGGCTGCTCAGAGCCCTGAATTCTCACCAGCTCCAAAYTCACACATTGTGTTTGTCTCACCCTTGGAAGGCTTCCCCCTTTGGAGCACCTGGACTGGTGACTGCTGGGTTTCTACATTTTGGGGAAGCTCCTCTGCAGTTTCAGCCTCTCTCTGCATACCTTACAAATAGTGGGGAACCCATTCTGAAATCCCATAGTTTCTGTTCCTCAGCCTCCTGTAAAAACCACTCACACACTCAGGACAGCACTCCTGAGCCAGCTGCAGGGAGGTGGCTGTTAACACATCTCACACTCCTACCAGCACAGCACCATCACATTGCACTCCAGCTGCCCTAGCAGGGAGCTCAGCTTTTCCAGCTTTTGTTGTGCACAGACACGTAATAAATTGTTGCCTCTTACATTCCAAGAGGTTGGCATTCATTGATTAACTCCAAGATGTGCAATCAATTCCCATTTCCCTTGCTTTCAAAATGAGAGGCTTTGCCTGCTGAGGTGAGTGTTCTATGGTGGTTATTTTTCTRGATTCACTATTTTAACCCAGTTACACCAGTGGCAGTAGCCTGGCTGTCCCATCAGCCCGAGGTGACAGAGACAACTTTCCCCAATTCTGGCTCAAAAGCAGGAAAGCACTGGCCAAACACAAGCAGAAAGCAGCTCTGACTGCTCCTGCAGCATTAAAAAACAGGTCACTGAAACAAGAGAGGAGGGAAAAAGGGCTCAAAAYGGAAAACCATGCATCCTCAGGTCTATCCTCAGTTAATCCAAGTCCTTCTTGAGAAAGCTGCTATAGGAGCATTATTGGCTGGAAGCATTTCTAGCCAAACACGCTGTAACACATGCAAGCACCAAGCCAGCACAGCCATTCAGCCCCAGCAGGGCGTCAGCAGCTGAATGGCTAAATCCTCTAAATTCATCTAACTTTGGGTTCAGCCAATTGCAGACACACAGAGCAGCATGGAAAAGGCTCTGTGCAGTCAGAGCATGGACATCGCTGCTGCATCCTCAAAAGCTTTGGGGGAAAAAACAAAAAAAAAAAAAAACCACCAGAGAATAATCCTCTGGTTAAACCCATGAGAGCACCACTTTTGTGGCTCTCAAGGATATTATGTTTGCTGCTGCATATGCCTACACTGCAAATCTTCTCAAGAAGTTTCAGGAATGAAAAGTCTTACAGACTTTGGGGAAAAGTCTTTAAGAACCAGACATGCTATTGTTAGGAGCAGAGAAAAAGAGACAAATTGTAAAAGTCAGACTACATAAATGATTTCAATGGACAAAAATATCAAGCTGAAGAGGTTAGCAGAACAGACAGGATTTGAAATAAGTCTCCGCTTCATACGTATGCTGGGAGCCTCGTTTGTGCCCAACGGAGAACAAGCTTCTTACCAAATTTAACTCTTCATTCTGTCTTACTGCTTCAGAATATGAATCATCAAGTTTTTTCTGCAATTCAGTCAAGAGATCTTTGAGCTGAAATGAAGTTTAGAGTTTTAGGATTTGTCTCCTTAGGATGCCCGTTCTCTTCTGCTCAKTTATTAGTGTGCTGCTCTATCCTAAGGTCACAAGCATTACAAACTCCTCAGCCACAGGGGCTAAGCACTAAGGTTAGTTTGCCAGCCAACTGGTAATCAAAAAGAAAAAAAAAAAAACAGCTTGGACAATTATGTTTACCTCTCTGACTTCTGAAACATAAGTAGATCGTTCTATTTCTGCCTTTTCTAGTTCACTTTCCAAATGTTCTCTCTCTTTTTTAAGCTAGAAACAGAAAAACAGAGTTAAAACAGATGTTTCCAGTGCTTTCTCGCAGGATCATTTCCTTGATTTATAATTAGCTGTAAATTTCTATCAAATATTCCATGATGTTTAGAGAGCATTTCAAACCCAGTGATTGCACAGCGCAGATTGAAACTTCAAAAATGAGATAAAAAGAGAAAGAATCAAGCCCATGATTGTCAACAAGAAGTGAACTATTCACTCTCACAGGAAAGAGCACACAAGTGAAAACCAGAACAATTTTCCAGCTCCTCTGCCTTTTAAAAACACTGCCCAAAAGGCTCAGGATAAACTGCAGCACTTGCAGGAGAGAAGCCCAGGAAATTGAGTTACAGCACGAGCCTAAATCAAGTTTACACAACATAAAGCTTCAAAGACAAAAAGAAAAAACCACCTGCACGTACAGTTTCAACTTCTTTGCTTTCTTCCTTTAACCTCTCCACCTCGTGCTGCAAAGAAGTGACCATGGAACGCATCTGCAGTTTTGGGGGAGAAGAAAGATGTTTGGTTGGGTTGGTCTAAGACAAACTCTCCATAAATGCACAAGATTGTTTGTACAATCTAAGAATATTGAGGGTGAAATCAGAGGGGATGAATAAAACAAGAAATTCACCCAAATAATTCAATATACTGAGTCTACACCATTCCCAACCCAAGTTTTTTAACACATTTAGAGCCCACATGCCTGAAAGATTTGGAATATAAGCATCAAGCCAGTTGTCCATTAGCCATGGTAAGGAAAACATCCTTCTCAGAGAGGGAATTGTCACCATCCACCTACCCAAACCCAGCATTTTTAGCCTTATTTGGGGCTGTGTAAGTGCAGCAGATGGCAGCACATCTACAGCTCAAGATCTGACAGCCTTTATAAGCCCCTCAAACAAGATGTTTATAAATCATCTGTTTGCTGCCAGGCTCACACTGTGGCACTCAAATTTACTAAGCAGAGATACTTTAGAAATTACTTTTCAAAAAAGCAGTTTGACCTACTTTAATGTTAGATTAGAAAAGAAACRTAAAAGCCTTTTTTCTTCCCATTTTTGCTAGCAACAGAAAAAGAAAGCTTTGCAGTCAATTTCAAGTGTAATTAGTCGACCATAATGGATTGAGCAGTACTTTAACAGTTTCCAAAAAACTGTTATGATTCTATAATACTTCAATTTTAGCATRAAGWGTCCATATCTGCTCACAAATACATYTGGAAAAAACCCAGGTGCTCAAYAGAATTACAGTCCAAGGTACCAGGATCAGAAAAATGTATATTCCTAGGCACATTAATTGTACATTCCTCAATCTTTGGCTTCCTATGCCATCAGCATTAATATGATTATTTATTATTTGGCTGCTTCCTGCAGCATCTGCAAAGGCCTCCCCATCCCTGSAATTGTCCAAGGCCAGGCTGGATGGGCCTTGGAGCACCCTGGGATAGTGGAASGTGTCCTTCCCCTGTCAGGGAGYTGGAAGAGATGATCTTTAAGGTCCTTCCAACCCAAACCATTCTGTGATTCCAYRGCTGTGACACAAATGTGTCACAATGGTCAAAGACCTTTCACTTGTCCTGTTTATTTATTCTTGCTTCCGTAAAGGTGGTGACAAAAATAGCCACACAAATCCAAAGACATCCACAAATCCTCCATTTTTCATATTTTTCATGGAAATACTTTCCTTTAAAAATTAAAAACCAGCCTTTCCATGAAGSTGAAGTATCAGAGCACCAAAGTTCCACTGAAACCAGGAATCATCCCTATTATACTTGTTGCAGGCTTCACCTTTTTCATCCCCTGGTCATGCACACATCAAACCAGGCAGCCAGAGCTGTTCCACACCTGCCTTCACAGAGCTCAAACACCCTCTGTGACTTCAAGCAGAACCTGCCTGGCTGCTGAGGGAAAAAAAAAAACAACTTCAGAAATACCTGTTTAAGTTCCTTCTGTGATTCTTCAACTTTTATCTTCCATTTGCTTTCTTCCTCTTCCACACTCCTCTGTAGCCTTTGTAAAATTCCCTCCTAAGAAGAGAGAGGGATTTGAAAGCTCAGAGCAGAAGAAAGGCAGCTGGAACATCACAGAGGTGACCAGGCATCCCACTTACTGTCTCTGCCAGAACAGATTTGTATTTCTCACACTCCAGCTGCAGCAGGATGTGCATTTCCTCAGCCTCCTTCAACTTCTGCTCCATAGCCTGGCAAAGGAGGAAAGGACAGCAAGAGTCACGTCTCAGTGGATGGATTTCAGTTCYATTCATCTTATTTCAACAAGCTGGTGTCACTGCTGGGCAGGTCTGTCTTTCCAACCCATGAAAAGCCAACAGCAAGYGCAGTGTTCAACTCTCAATATTCAGTCACAAACTCTGAGTTACTGAAAAAAAAATTCCTGCTACTTAAAAATGGAGAATGTGGTTTTTCAATGTCATGAACTCACAATTCCACAAGGCACTTTTCAAAGATGCAAATTAATTTCTGTAAATATCTTAACAGCAGGTTGCCCAGARAAGCTGTGGCCTCCCAATCTCTGGAAGAGTTCAAKGCCAGGCTGGATGAGGCTCAGAACAACCTGGGCTAGTAAGCAGCATCCCTGGCTACAGCTGAGGGGGTTGAAGCTGGATGATCTTTAACCCAAACCATTCTCAAATTATATAAAACAATTCTTTCATGATTTGTCTGAGAACCTGAACTTCACAACCCACAGAACAATGTTTAAGATTWACACTGGAGAAATACATGATGCCACACACCACTGTCCATTTTTTGTGCCTACCTTGACATCTTCAGATCCTGATGCCTCTTTCAAGTATTCTTTAGCCATCTTTTCAAACCCACATATCCATTCGCTGTGGCTCTGTCAGGAAAGCACTCAGTTAAGGCTGGGAATAACCTCAGGAATAACCTCAGGAAAACTCTGCCCAGGACATTTGCCTCCCAAGTGCCCAGAGCTCACACACAGCCCCATGGTTGTTGTTCAGCCAGCAGCACACAGAGCTGGCAGCAGCCCAGGAGCACGAGGTGATGAGACACACACAGCTCAGGGGGGCCTGGATGAGCTGAAACACAGCTGGGACACAGAGGACTCCCTGCAAGAGTCAGGGCTCTGCACAAGCATTTGAAGATTCATGGGACTCTTCCCCAAAGTCCCTGAGCAGTTGAAGCAGACGCTGCATAACCCTAAAAAGGTTGTTTTATAACCTTATAGAAAGACTTTTTAAAGACTGATTCATCAGAACACTCACTTGAGCACATTTGRGAACAATTTTAAATATGAATACTCAAAACCTCTGGAGGCTATAAATGAAATGCACCCATTTTTCCAGATTTACCTGATGTTATTCACCCCACCTGAATCCCACGAACCCAGGACATTTCCCCTGCAAACCACTGAAAGCCACCAAAAATAAAAAATTGGAAATCGGTGCTTGGGGACAAAATAAACCTTCCAAAAATGTATTAACTGTCACTGAGGCACTGCAGCTCCTCTGGAGAGGTGGGGMATATATAGATTTCCATCGTGCCAGACTGTGAGCAAACACAGCAGAATTTACTGTCTCAGTGAGACACAAGGAAACACAGCCAGGTAAATCAGATGTTAGGGCATAAAACACACATAATAACTTTTTTTTTTTGCTATTTTAACACTCCTTGAAGCAACCATCTGCAGCTTTGCCTCCCTGTGCAAATAAAGGCATCACCAGTGAGAGACACTCTCATCCCACTGCAAAAACCTTGGGAGAGAGGGGACAGTGAGGAAACACTGCCCAGCACAGCAGGAGCAGAGCTCCCTGGCTCCCAGCAGAAGGTGAAGAAGAAGCTTTTATTTTCTCTTACCATGTTGGAAGGGAGAGACACTTTGGGGAAGAGCTTCTGGAGGAGCTGGCGTGTCTCCACCTCGGCAGCTTCCAAATGCTGCTGCTTCTCCTAAAACAAGAGGAGGGCACACGTGAGATTGGGCACCACRCTCACCCAGCTGGCAACAGCCTCTTCTATGCCTACAGCAATTTACTTAACCCACAAAGTATTTTTTCTAAGTGAGAAAGGTGCTCTAGTCTCCAAAATTGCCAGTAAATTGCTTCAAAAATRGGCACGGAATTGCTTCAGAATTTGGCCTTCATTTTTGTTCTCAGTTAAGCTTTTATTTTCTGAAGTTCTCCTCCAATCTAGCCTGTTTGTACAGAAATTACACCATCATTCACTTGTCCACGACACAAACTGCTCTGTGCTGAGTAACTGCAGCCACAGATCACACCAGCCCTGCCACTCAATTCAAGTGAGCTCAAAATCAAATGGTTTGGTCAATCAACTATTCATTTTTTCTTTCATAATCTGTACTTTAAAAATAATTTTAGGTGTGAAAAAATCATCATAAGTTAATGACATSACATCAAAATCAGAGAATTCAAGTYAAAAGGAAAYGTTGTGTTAATGCACATTTGAACCAGGCCAAGAAAGTAAGACTTTTAAACATTAAACACTCAAGACGAAGCCMCTCACATCCTATTTTCCCAACCCTGGATGCAATGGGAAATAATTATTAGAGCTGTGTGATAATCTCCAGATTTTCTTTGTTAGGGCTCTGCAAACTAAGACCCAGAGCCACAGGCACCACAGATCTATCCTTCCATGTATTCAACATGAAAAGCAGAGCAGCCACAGGACATGTGCTCGCTGTGCTCGTGGCAGATTGGTTTTGTTCAGCCACACGATGCTCAGGCTCCAGTTTAAATTTAAATGCAGAAAGCCTGAAACATTACAYAGAAGGGCAGCTTTCAGCCAAAATYCTTCACTGATATTTGGGATTGGTTTCCCCTTTGACATCAGTGCTACTGGCTGGCTGCTCTGAGTTCCTCTGCTGCAAGGGACCGGTGGCACGAGCAGGTTGAGGTTCAGAGACACAAACAGACAGGAGACATGAGGTTGTGAGGCTGTGCTAAGTGTGTTAGTTGGCAGCAGTTTGGGAGCCACCACAAAAGTGGCAAAAGGCTGTTTTTGCTGAAGTCTTCCAGCTGCAAGAGAAAGCAGGCAAGCGTTAGCACACAGCAAGAGCAGGGACAGAGCGGACACAGCTCCCAAACGCAGGCACACAACCCCAAAGCACAGCTCCTCCACTTCTGCCTGCCTGCTGCTCTGAAAGTCAGCTGGATGTTTTTTTTTTTTTGAGCTCTGCACGGTGGCAATGAGCACTGAATCAGGCCCACAGCAAAGCTCCTTTCAAAGCAATTCACACCCCATATTATTTCAAACATTGGTCCAATCGCTCCTGTCCAGCTTCATGTGCCTTCCAGGAGGAAATTCACAGCTGTGGTCACACCATTATCCTGAGAAGATCCCAGGTTTTTAAACAATAATAATTTAGTCCTGGTTCTTCCCAAGTCCAATAGATTTGTTCATGCACAGCCAAAGCCCAGTAGAAAAAAGCAGGTTGCTCACCAGCACAGCTTTTATTCTAGAGCTCCCCACAAATCAAAACCAATTCACAACAGCTCTAACAATTATGCAAACAGAAATCAAAAGTCAGCATGCCCACAAACTAACAAGAAAAAATAAAAAAAAAGCTAAAGACAACAGGAAGAAGCAGAGGTGAGAGTATATGAATGATCACTCAGAAGAGATAATACTTAAACTGCAGTAAAAGTTCAATGTCTCCATTTCACTTAAAAAAAMCAGCTGCAGATCTGCTTCTAGCTTAATGCATCATTTCTAGCAGTCAACATTACAACCTTGGCAGTCTTGTTCACTTTGTCCTGCAGCAATTTTTCAGTTGATGCCAATGCTTCCATTGCTTCCCAGTTTTTCTCCCGAAGGTCCTAATCATTTTTAGAAAGAATGATTTCAGTTCAGCCAATATTCAAACTGTTTTCGCTTCTACTTCAGAAAAATATTTCGCATTACATATTCCACCATTTGCATTTAAATGCTGGTTACTGCAAGGTGATTTTGCTGGGGAGTATGACATACACTAGCAAAAACAAGTGTGATGTTCATAGAGTTTGAATAAAAAGGGGGAAAAAATGCCAATTTCTGCCCAACCTGCCCCAGTGTCCAAAACTGATGCAAGTGTTACTGCAGAGCRTTAACCCTACAGCGACCCCACACTTTGACTGCACTTGTAAGAAGAAAAGAGGGAAGTTTTCAAAAGTAGTGAGGAACACAGACACCAAACCACAGATTACACGACAGAGTGTTAGGCATGTGCAGTGCAGAGCCCCAGGAGCACAGAGGTGTGCACACTGACCCCCTGATCCTGCAAGCAGACCTCAGCCCAAAGCCGTTTGCAGCTCTCCACTGCACCCAAAGAAAACTGGTTTGGTGCTCACCAGCCCTCCTGGGAGGCTTTGGGATTGCAGCAGGGGTGAGCACATCCCAGATGCACCTGGGAAGGCCAGGGGCTGTGCTCTGCATCTTTCTTGGCRAGGTCATCAAACGTGTACTCCACAAGACATCGACACACAGCTCAGTGGGAGGCTGAGAGCTCTCCTAAGAGCAGCCTCACAGTTCTTCTCTAGGAAGGATGTGGGGCCTTGCAGCGAGGAGATTACAGGGCTTGGGATTTAGGTTTAATTTTTTCCAACCCCCAGAGCAAATCTCCTTTAGCAAAGGGCTGTTTTGGAAAGGCTGTATTTTGAATTCATCAAAAGCCTAGCAAGCACCTACACTGGTTTCACTTTGCCACTTCTATTTATCCACAATCCTAAGGGCTGTTTACAGGACACAAACACAATATTGGATAAAACTGAGAAAAAGCTGGGACCTACAGGCCTGACCTGCCTTTAGCAGCAGCCAGATTTCTGCCTGCACCACAAAAGGTATTTAGACCTTGTGAATCCCCAGAAAACAGACCTTCTGTTCCACCTTTCCAGCTCATCTGTCTTCTGAGACTATTCAGCCACTCTCTCTCTACTTGATTTCAGCTCTTAAGCAGCACTCTGTGCTCGAAAGTTCAAGCTCTCAATATTTTCTTTGTGCATCTTCCTCAGGTTGTCCCACTATTAAGCAACAGAACTTATTTCCTGGTATTCACTGGATTTCACAGGCTATCAAGGAGAGGTAGGTGAGATAAACCCCTTGTATTTTAACTTTCTTCCACATAGGACCAGAACTTTATCAGAGCACAGCACCTTTCCTCCTCCCACCCTCCCTCCCCTTGGCAAAGGACATGTTTCTGAACAGGGTTAACAAGGTTTGAACTCAAATCTGAGACCTTGCTGTGGGATRTGTCCCCTAGCAAGTCTCCTTCCTYTGATCCARTCACCAAATTGCCCAGGAGCTGACACAGCTCAGGTGAGCTGAGCCACTCCCAAGAGGAAAGGAGCACCCAGGGACACAAAACAGCAGGCAGCTGTCACAAACACACTCTGCAAAACRCCCCAGGCCTCAAGAAGTGCCAGGAACACAGGTTTGGTTGTTTTGGGGGGTTTTCTGGGGTGGTGGGGGAAGGATTTCCTTACGTTGTTCTTTTTCCTCTGCTGCTCAAAAGCGTTTCTCTGAGAGGCGAGCTCGCTTTGGAGAYTGGCGATTTCCTTCTCTTTGCCTGCGACCCTGAATGGACAAAGAGAACCACAAACAAGTCAGGAGACACTGAAGGGATTTCCAGGGAAGCACTGACACCCTTTCCCACACTCACTTGCCTCCCCTCCCTGCAGTGCTCTCTCTGAAAAGCTGTTTTCACTGACTTGGCAGCATCTCTCGCTTCCCACCGCTCCCTGAGCCACTCTGCCTGAGCAAACCCATTGTAAAGCTGTTGTTTGCCTACAACAGGCATCTGCACACATTCATCGAGGCCACAGAAAGGCAACACKTTAGCTGAGGGTACAGTCAGTCAGCCCACGCCAGCACAGCACCACGGAACAGGCACTRCCTGCTGCTGGATGAGAGCATTCCCTTCCAAGCACCTACTCCATGATTTGTAAGTCATTTAACTTGAAAGACAAATAATTCAGCCAGCCAAAAACGCCTGACAGTGGCAATTTGCTTAGCACAATAAAGCATCAGCTTCCACACAGTTATTTAATGTGCTTCAGCCCCACGTTATAACACACTTTTACCCCTGAGATTTTCCCTAGGAAGAGATTTCCCCCATACGATTTTATAACAGCGACAACCCTCTGCTAAGCTGAAGTTCCAGGAAAAAAAGCCTGTCACTTTTTCTTGAAACACCAACATTTAACTCTTCAGCCATGCAGCTGAGCTGGCAGGCATTCAAAATTACATCAATCAAGGCTTGCTTCTGTGATGGGCACAACATATTGCCAGCACAGTCTGTCTGCAGGAGATTACACCTGAGGATCAGCAGTGTGAGCASAATCTCCATGTTCAACTTTTATTAGACAGTAAGTTCATTTTTTTTTTTTACTGGCCACTTCACATGCTCTGACATTGTACATTTGGCATTTATTTCTACATTTCCTGAGAAATTAAGTGAATTGAATCAATTCTCTAATGCATTCAGCTTCTGGTAATACTCACACTTGTAGAAGCTCCTCGCTTTGGACAGCCAGAGATGCCTACAAAGAGAMCAGAAATGTGTCAGGAGCAGCAGCAAAGACCAGGATCTGTCCTGTTAACCAGGCACTGCTGCACTCTAGGGCTCTGAAGGAATCCTGTCCAGCCTCCTTTGGACAGGAACACAGCAAGGCTGCAAATCCATAGGATGAAAGSAAGCAGAAACAGATATGCAACAGCCAGAAAAGCTGGCTCAGTGCAACCCAGCCCTGAAGCTGTCCCTGGATTTCCATGGGCAATACAGCTCCTGGTTTTCCATGCCATCCATGCAAGCTACCACCACCCACTTTTGACTTCCCTCAGTAACACTGCAATTGGAAGCTGTACCTGTTTGCAGTTCTCCTGCTTTAATTCCTGAATTTGAGCTTTGAAAAATTCATTTTCTTTTTGCACATCCTGTTGAGAGAAAAAAGGCAATATATACCCATGTTTACACAGAGATACACTCAAAATAAACACACCCCTCAACACAAGATGTTTCTATCAAAACTTTACCTGCAACTGTTTTAGTTGGTTTGCAATTTCTCTCTCTTTTTCTTCTACCATAGCTTCCAACTTCTTCATTTTTTGTTCTTCCCCTTTTAACCTGCACAGATGGTTTAGAAAATAAGAAGGGTTAAAGTAAGAAAAAAATGCAAAAGTAAGAAAAAAAATGCTAAAGTAAGAAATTATGCTAAAAAGAGACAGACACTCAAACTAGGACAGTTGGTGCAGCAGAAAATAAATATATTTTGTCTGCTGAGGCTGCCTCAGGTACCACACACCAGCTATAGCAGAGCTCTGCTGGGAGAGCTGCACATCACAGGAGCTGCTTTGAAGGCAGAGCCCTTTCTGGCACAGTCTCACACAACCTTCTTCTAACTTGGAGCAGCCAGACAAAGCAGAGTCAAAACACAGCAAAGCCTGGCAGCGTTTCTCCATAAAACAGGAGCTGGAGAATTGGCTATTGCCTCTCAGCCTGAAAACGGCAAAAAAACCGGATCTGTTCGCTGCTGCTAGTGACTGAACCACAAGCACTGCAACCCTTGAACATGCTGAACAGAAGGAGAAATTAGCACCAGGCAYGAGAATCAGCAGCAGTTTCGCTGGGTAATGGAGCCCTGGGTGCACATTGCCAGTGTGGGAGCAGCACAGCTCAGGGCAGGGACGCCAGACACCAACAGCTCATTTTAGCAAAGCCCGTGAAATTCCTGACATCGACTCCAACATTCCAATTGGACATAAACTCAATGTATATTCTCAGCAGGCACTTGAGGAACTGCTAKTCAGCATACTCACAGGCTCTCCAGGTCCTGGATTTGGGATGGAGCAGGTACCTGAAAAAGTAATTCCCAATCTCATTTTGATGGCAGAGTTTTCAAATTAACAGCAGCTTTTTGCATGAGAAGCAGCAACACACAGCTTGGAAGGCACTTGCCAAAGAAATACCAGGAATTTTGCATCAGGCATGGCTCCAAGAATATCTAAATAAGCTTACACCAAGCATCCCAAACTCCACACCAGCCAATTTGCTCTGCATTCCATCCTTCCCCTGGGATAAATGCTTGTGTCTAGACATCCACCCAAATTAAAAGCTCAACTCAGTCTCTTCCTTTTACCATCAACAGAAATCCAAACTGAGCCAGAACACCACCTTATTGGAAAAATAATTCCATTAAGTAACACCTGGCTTCGAGGCTGTCCAGTTGTCTGCTCTCACATCCAGTGCAGGAAATCAAAAGCCAAAATATTCCAGCCCCAGGGAAAGGCAGGAAGGAATCACAGCACAGCCTGACCACTTCAAGAGGAGCTGCTACATTCAGTCACAGCCAAAATTCCTGCATGACCAGAGCCCTGCAAAGATGCTGCTCCAGCCTTGGAAAGAAGGTGCCTGGAACTCAGCTGGGACTCTCAGAGCTCCACGGCTTCCAGAGCACCAAAGCTCCTCGTTATGCACAGAATCTTCCAGTTAAAGCTCTCAGAACTTGCTACCCATGTAAAACCTGTTTTGGGTGAGCACAGCTGAGCTASTGGGCTCTCTGCATTGTAAACTAGCAGCTTACTCAAACAGGATTTAAAACATYTCAAAGTTGAAGCCAATGCAAATCCCCTGTGTGAGGCAGAGGAGAAAAACATGTTCCTGTTCAGCACTCCCAAACCACATCCACTCTGCAGGCTGTACCTGTTGGAGTTGTTGCAGGTTCTGTTGTTCCAGCTCCTGAACTTTACTGTTTAATTGTGCAATTGTATCCTTCTGACCCTTTGGATAGATAAAGAGCAAGTTTAGAAGTGTGAATTTACTTTTCCCAGCCAGAAATGCCTAAACAGAATTTATTTCCCTTCAGAATATTAAACAGCTTACCTGCAGACATTCTCTTTTCTTAACCATCTCTTTTTCCTTCTCTTCCAATAAGGCCTCCATGGTTTTCACCTGCTTTTCCTTCCCCTTCAACCTGTGCCATGAAACACAGATACACTGCATAARCCCCCTGCTCTTTCATCCATCTGAAAATAAAACATCCTGTGCTTTGCAGCACCTAACAAACGCAGCATCTGTGATCAAAGGCACCAGCATAATTCACCTACTAAAATCAATGTGTGCACACTTCAGCCTGGGTTAGCAGGAGCTGCCCTTGATCAGTGGCACTGCTAAAAGGTGAAAACAAACTCTGAGCTGACACATTGCAGGGGTTGTACAAATGTGTGCTCTCCTCATCCAAAAACACCTCCTTGCCCCTCCCCAGCTGGGGATACGAGGGGCTGATTAATCATTTCCCTATCCCCATAGCTCAGATATTACCAAAATAAGTTTTCCACTATGCCCTCCCTTCATCCCTCCATCCTGGCTTGAATTTAAGGGGTCAGTAAGAGGTGCACAGGGCAGAGCAGATGTTAACAATTGCACTTACAGAGTCTGAAGTTCTTTGACTTGTGATGTTATTGACACCTAGAGAAAATAATCAGCACTTTAGTTCAATGCACRAGGAGAAGGCACATAAATGCTAAAAATTGCTCTATGAAGAAATGAGGAAAAGCCATCAGACAATATCAGAATAGGCACTATTTATTGCAGTAAACATAAACATATTTTTTTTAATTACAACATGCCAACTGTGTCCAACTATTTACAACCCCCATATTTAAAATGTGCCTTCCAGAGCAGCAAAGGAAACAGTGCAATGGGAACACAAGCAGGCTCACAAGAGACACACAGGAAGAAGCAGAGTRTGACTGTGATCACCATCTCACTGGCACCTACAGCTCCAACCCAGAGATCATCCCTGGCCATCGGACCTTTGCACCAGGAATTGCTTTTTAGGGTCTCTCTGCAATGCCAGAGCTCCCTTAAATTCCYATTCCAAGGCTGAATATGGACTGAAGACACAAGATTTAGTGGGAATGTTACTCTGAATTCTGTATGACAGCCTGACAGTGGTTATCTGTGTAAACAGTCAATCCACCACCAAAACACAGCARGAGTTCAGATATTCCCAAAAATCTCTCCTCTGCTTGCAGGAGACYAAAGGGTGCACAAATACATCACCTTTGGAGACAGAATCCTGCACTGAGCATTCCAGAGACAGCAAACCTGAACTGCATTTTTCTCTGGGCCCTGTCAGCTCCAGGGAAGGAAATAAACACAAATAACTCCCTCAGCTCCTGGAAATTTGCTTTGGAGGAAAAACCCAAAACGGAAACACCTTCTGTGAAGCTTTGCCTAAAAAGGACAAAACTTTAGCGCTAAGAGGAGAAGGGGGTGACATGTTGGAATGGGGCTAAAGGGACTGGAAAGAGTGCAGACTAAAAACACCACCCACACAAACAAAAAACCTTCCTGACAGCACGATGGATTGAGCTGCCTGCAGCATGGGCTCCCAAAGGAAACATGGCCTTCCCTACTTTTGGATGCCAGACAACAAACGTGCCAAAAAAGCCAATCCTCCTTCATCCCTGCACTCCTGRGAGCTAAAGCAAAACTGACTGTGCCAAGACTGAGCCCTTTTTTGGGCACTGGGAAGAAAACAGTCTTGGGTTTACCTGGAAACCAGATACTATTTGGGCCTCTAGTATTGCTCCAGCAACAGAGAAAGGCCAATGACAGGAACAGCAACTTGAAATTTCCAAGTTGCCAGCTCCAAAGGATGTCCCAGGGTTTCATGTTTCCTACAGGGATGGWGTGCCCAGGCAGAGTTAATGTAGCAATGCATTAAGTACAGCAATTCCTGCCAAGTTCCATACTAATGGTCCAAAAAGCTCAGGCTTCCAGAGGTATGTGGTTTCTGAAGGACAGCACTAATTATCCTATGTATTTATGGCTTTTTATCCATGAACAGTGTAGCTCCAGCGTTAAAAAGTTCCTTACCCCATGACATTCACCAGTGAGACAGAACACACTAGAACAGAAATGAGTGAGCAGCACATCCAAGGCAAGGCTGGTTCACACTGCTGCCACTAAAGTATTTTACCTGTTTCTCCATCTCAAGCTGGGAATTTCCTACTTCTTCTTTCAGAGCCTCTATTTCCTGTGTCAAAGCCTTTTCAATGACAAAACAAGACAGGGTTGGACAATGGAAACACAGAAACGCCACAGAAATGGATGCTACAAATCSATCAGTGTAGAGTGCCATGCAGTCACAAACAAATGTGGTCGTGGCATCGACACAGAAAGGAGGGCAGGTACTGCACACAGATACCTGAACAGTCTTCTCCTTGTTTGCCACTTTCAGGATTTCAGCTTGGAGGAGTTCTTCCACTGATTTTATCTTCCCATCCTTCTCGTGGATCCTTAAAAAGAGCAGAGAAACAATATTAGCTGGGTGAAAAAAAGTGCTCCTTGAGAAAACATAAAAATTGGTTCTGTTGTCACATCCCATCACCAGCCTCTGGGATCCACAYTTCCCATTTCCCAGAGCAAATGGGAAGAATAAGACTGGGGCCAATGCAGAACCAGCTGGCTTTGCATAACCAGTTGTTCACATGCTAAATAARTACTATCACAGTCTAAAAATGCAAATTAAGATACCAATAGTGCCTGGAATAACACACACTTAAAATGAGCCTTCACTGGACATTCCAGCAAAGTATTTATCAACTTAAAACACACACAGAGGGAACAAACTCACTCCTTTTAAAGTGCCTATTGAGCAAAAATTATTATCTGACAAATCAGTGCAATTCCTCATCTAGTCAAAGTCAAGCTTATGAAATTAACTGCTTAGCAGAGAAGCAACTGGATTTTCAGCAGGTATTGATCTGGTGTGACATGTTTCAAAAATGAAAATGCTTCCTGCCACACACACACACTTCATCCAGTTAAAAACAAATCATTTCAAGGAAGCAATACACTTGTTGTTCAGATGGAATAAAGACAGAGAGAATTAACAATCAGCGATTAAATCTGTACAGTAACTCACACTTTCTGCAGTTCCTCCACCAGTGATTGGAAGGARACCTGTTAAAAAGAGAGCTTCATCTTAGGAAAAACAGAACAGAGCAAAACAACCTGTGAATGTTGAGGGGTGAGGATAAAGAGCTGRAGCACTCTGGCACTGGATGAACTATGCAGCAGCTTAATGATTTTAATTCTCTGGCTGCTCCTGAGAAAATTAGCTGTCAGTCTCCAGGTCCTGGCAAACCAATAATACAAAGYCTGCTGCAAGTTCAAGAAAACCAAAGCAAACCCACACCATCTTTACCAGGAGAGGGTGAGGTTCAGTACCAACATTTTATCAGTTAACCTTTAATACCAACACCACACTTCATCTCTTCAGGGTCATTGTRCCTACTCTCATTTCTCTTCCATAAATGATTTTCTAAGAACTAATTGCTCTCCTAAGCTGTCCAAGCAGAGCTGGGTGTCAAGGAAAGGCAATCCTGATCAGCACATCAAAAACGACAGCACTGTGACAGTGTCAGTGATCAGACACAAGGGGAAGGGGGACAAGTGACACCTGCAGAGTAAGGATTGACACTGACATCATGAGGCTGCCCAGCTGCCTGCCAGCCATGCCTGCTGCCCCAAACTTCTGGAAAAGGGAATCCACAGCCATTCAGAGCACCCAAACCAACCCACAACCAGCCCTGACTGGATCCTTTACATCTGCCCCGTTTCTGACACTGCTGCAAAGGAAATATTTGACAGAAGWATCAGCTCCCAGACCAGCGCTGAAAGAAAACAGGATGCTTTGCCAACAGGCTTCAAAGRCATCTCCACCTTTTTCCCTTGACTTCTGCAACCACAGCAAGATTCTTTCTGATTTAGTTTAGGTGTAATAAAAGTTTTAGATGAAAAGTCCTACCTGCTCCGATTGCTGAATTTGCAGGCTTTGAAGTTCTTTTCTCAGAGATGAATTTTCCGTTCGCAGGGCCTTTGAAAGCAGACACAGAGATAATGAAAGACTCATTTGTGGGGGGAAAAGTGTTAAGCTTGACAGAAAAGTAATTTCTTTTAGAATAAGTGAAAGACTTTGAAAGTCTGAAAGAGACCCCCCTCTGCAGCTGTTGGAGCCAAAGTATTCAACAGACTAATTATTCACCATGGATRACTTGGAGTGGATGCCAATCTATGGGAAATTAGAGCCCAGCTATAGAGTAAGGTGGGAGTGCTGTAACTGAGCAGAGAGGTCAGAAATAAAAATGTGACAAATCATGTGAAAGGCCATCTTTTGGACAGCCCATTTATTTATATGTATTTACACAATATTGGGATTCTCTCTCCCAGACAGGCTTCTCACCACTYTGGGAATACAAATAATAAAAACTATAAAACCATGTGTTTTAACAGCCTAGATCCTACTCTGGAGTCAATAATAATCTCCAAAATACGTAAGAATTTTTCCAAGATGCCTTTGTACAGAAACACACTAAAAGAATAAAAATCATCTATTGTAAACATTGCCATCAGCATTTTTAAAAAATTGCAGGATATTATTTTAAACAATTCACTTGCAAAATACTGCCATCCCTGGAGGGATTTCAAAGCTGTGTGGATGTGGCACTTGGGGACATGGGTTAGTGATGGGATTGGCAGTGCTGGGGAATGGTTGGACTCTATGATCTCAGAGGTCTTTTCAGGCTAAAGGGGTCTATGAAGTGCTCACACCTTTGGCTGTTCTGTAACCTCAGAGTTTGCAACCCCTCACACACAGAGAGAGGTCAACAGCATCCCTGGAATCTGGGCTAGTTAAGAAAAGGAACATTGTCTTGGCTATGTCCAAGCTTTACAGCAAAACCCAGCTGAAAACAGACAGAAATTTTTGTCCTGGCTCTCCAGATTTCTCATTGCTACCTCCTTTATAAACAACCAGGAAGGAAATAATTTTATCATCATCCCAGAAGTGTCACTAGTTTATAAGCCACTTAACCTTTCAAATTATGAACCAAGCAAAAAAACGCAAGAGTGCCATATTTTTTACAAAACACCGTTTCCTGAAGAGAGATTTATTGGAGATATATTCCCTTTATTCCAAAGGACACMAGGAGGGCATCCCAGCAAAATCTGCTCCAAAGCAGAGAGAAGCACTTATTCAACACCACAGATGCCCCTGCTTAGTCTGTCTCACAGAAAAGGTTTTAACCTCATCTCCACGAGGTGCTTTTCCTATTCAGAAGGAATTCAGACTGAACCATGAGCACTCCAGCATTCACTTTGCACGAGAGCWCTTAATCTCTATTTCCCCATCAAAAAAAATAACACAGGAGATTTCACCTTCAGCTCCTCCTCTTTATTAGCCACCTGGATGAGTCCTGCCTCAAGAAGCTCTTCAACTGTCTTGATTTTATCATCCCTCTCTCTCATGCTGAAAAAGCAAGAGTGAGTATTAGGAAAAAAGAAAGTAACTTTGCAGGCAGTTCAGCTATCAACAGTAATCTCACTGCCACCAAAATCTTCATTTTAGCCTCTGATTCAAAAGAAAAAAGTTTCTTACCTTTTTTCCATCTGCTCTATCAAGTCTTTGTTCGTCTATGAAGAAAAAAAAAATGGGGCCATCATTAATTGGATCAATAATGGTTTGGGATTTAAAAAACAAATAATTGGAAAGCACCAACTTARCCAGAAGCTTGGTTACAACACTAATCCAGAAAGGAAACAAAGCAGGGGCAGAAAGTCCTCGTGGCATGTGTGTCTAACACTGATGTTGGAAAAATGTCAGTCTTTCAGGGGAGGGACAGATCCAGCCCAAATGCCTTGATGGTTTCACCCTGATGGACCTGCAACATCTAATCCATAGCAACCAGCTCAACATCTGAAAAATCTGCCTCTTTTGAGATTTATCAGAATCACAAACTCCACCTGAGGCTCACTCAGCAGAACATGTATGATTTCTCACCACCACCAGACTGTGAGAGACCAGATGGAAATATAAACCAGCTTCCAAGAAAAATCCCCTCCAGTCTTTCAGACAGGACACCAAATCAGCCAGAGCCAGGGGAGCACTGGCTGCAGATCTGGTTCTCCACCAGAGGCAAGGGAGCTGCTCCAGACAGGGAGCTCCTGGACAGCAGACACCAGCACAGGAAAAGTTTCCTGGCCTGCAAGGCTTTTTGCAGTGTTTCAGGATGTTTTCTCATTCCACAATGATGCAAAGTCAGGGGTGCTCACAAGGGCTCTCCCAGGCAACATCCCAAAGGAGATGGAGCTGAACAACACAACAGTTCTGAATCTGCAGCATCCTGTGAGCACAAGCCCGGCTGCAGAATTGAGCCGTGGGCAAAAACACAGAACAGGAGGCAAAAGACATCACAGCATAAAAGGGTCAGAGTGGGTCAGAGTGGAAATATTTGCAGAAATAAGTTTTTGTTTGTGCTAAGCTATGAGTCTTCAGGAGTGAAAAAAAAAATTCAGATTTTGTCCAGACATTCTTGCCTAGGTCTACAAGACAGTCACAAACTGCCTTACTTAACCCTCCATGGAAGGGAAAATCTGAAAAACAGCATCAGGTTTTGACAGCAACCAGTTCAGCCTACATCCAGGTTAAGAAAAAATACTGAAGAAAGTAGAACAATAGAAGATATTTGATAAAAGCTCAACAAACACAGGCTATACCTGCTCAGACAGGAGAGTCTGCAGCTTCTGAACTTCAGCTTGCAGAGTTGTGTTTTGATCCTTCAGAACCTGMAAGAAAATTGAGGCATTTTATCAGTTCAGAATTGTGGAGCTCAAATTCAGCATTTCCATAATGGCAAAGAGGCAATTAAATAGCACAGAAGTCATTACAGAGAATTCTTTGGAAGCTAYAAGACTACRAAGAGTCCTTTCCTTCTCTGCATGRCTTTTCTGTATTAAGGACAAACGTATTGTCCTCATGTTCCCATGGGAAATTCAGCTGTTACCATCTTTATTCCCTGGCAGAGAATCAGACAGCACCAAGTGAGAGAAGCTCGGAAAAAAAAATGCATTTTCCTCCTAAAGGAGCATCACCATCATGTCAAGGTTTGATAACTGCCTCTTACAAAACATTCATTTGGCAAAGCAAATGGTGCAAGATCTCCCCTTTTTGAGTTCCCTTCAGCTGCCTCAATGCAGAGCAGCAGAGAGGTTTGCACAGCTCCCACTCTTGCTCTGGGAAGAGGTGGATGGGGAGGACAAACTTTGCCTCTCCTCCTGCATTCCTGCTCCATACAATGGACACAGCAGCCCTCAGCAGACAGCCTGCCTGTCTGGATTCCTCAGATGTGTTCTAAAATCCTCCTCTGTTATTGCTTTTTGTCTTTGTAAAGACTTGCTTGGTGCTTCACAAAAGCAAAAGGCTGGACACGCGCTCCATGCTCCAGCCCCAAAGCCTTACAGGGAAAACACAAGCAGGAGGGGACAGCAACAGTGAGGATTAAATGCACTGCTCTGTTTTAAACCTGGCTTTTCCCTCTTTCATGTGCATGGGAAAAAGCAGCACTTCCTTTGGGGGAAGCATTTAGAACAGCACTGGTCTGGTTTGTGTTTGGGATCAAAGAGAGGAAGAAGGAGAGAGCAGCAGCACACACAACATTCATGCTCAGAGATACTGTGGATTTCTGCACCATGATGATGATGACGATCTGCATTCAGTTCTGCATTCATCTCCCAAGAACTGCCAGAACTGCCTGCAGGTGATTCTTGCACTTGGCACTGAATTGATTACAGCACAGAACCATTCCCAACACCTCCAAGGCCTTTTCCTGGGAAACAGTTACTGCAGAAACCACCACACACAAAGGATGCTCATATTCCCTTTCACATTCATTTTCACTTCACCCACCATTTTTTAATGTTCCACCACACTGCAAGTCCTGAGAGCATCACTAACTTGAGACCTGCCCACCTACTCCAGCCTGCCATCTCTTCCCATTCCCCTTTCCACTGTTTATGCATCTGTGACCCAGCACAAACTTCACTGAAGATTCAGTCAACAGCTTTATTCAGAAAATCAACTGAAATTGTACTTTGTTTCTTATTTCATTAAATGAACAAATTTCTCTCTTATTCTCTGACAGCTTAGGGAAACTGCAGAGCCTCGGCAAGGGACTCTCATCAAAACCTCTTTGAAAGTGTCACTTTAATACAAGAATCAAGTTTACTACCTGCTTCAAAGAGCTCTGRGAGACTCCAGAGGCTTCTCTTACAAAAGCATCCTACCTCTGCCACTGCCCACTCGCTCTGTTCCTCACTAGCAAACTCAGCAAGGTGACAGTGGGAGATTCAGAGGGACTGACCTCACACCAGAGACATCAGAGGAGCAGCAGCACCCACCACAGGGTTTCAGTGAGTTTAAAGGCATGGAGTCATCACCTTTCTCGGGAAGCAGRGCTGTTTCTAACAGCCCAAGTGCAGTAGAAAAAGGCAAGAGGGGCAGAGGGCAAGGAGGAATTAAGCTGCTCCCTGCACACACCATCTAGAAACAAGCAGCAGCTTTGCTGTGCAGACCCCAGATGTCAGAACAAAAGCTTCAGCAGTTTAGCTGCAGCCTTATGAGAAACAATCTGGAAGGAGGCAGAATTAAAATAAGCATTTTTACATCTGCCTTGACAGAAAACAGAGGTTTGGCATGATAATCCAAGCAACAAAGGCTCCAAATGAAAGCACCAAGGCCCTGAARGGCACATTAGAAGGTGGGATGAAGGAAAATTACAAGTTTTTACTGCACAACCTCCTCTTGCAGAATTCAAAGCCCTCTCTCTCCACAACTGCAGACACTGCTTTTAACTTGTGCCATCCCACCTCTCACCCTGCTGCACAGGCTGCTGCTCCCACTGTGACATTCCACATTGCTCCAGCCATACACACACATTRTTATAATTTACCTTAGCACCCAAAAGCCAGTTTTATTTCACTGTTCTACTGTTGCTCCACAACCTCTGGAGCCTGGAAAATTTACTGAAAACAAGCACAAAAAAACCTGTTCTGTATCTTACCTTGAATTCTCCTTTTGTGTTTGAAATCTGATTGAGCTCTTCTCGAAGCTGATCTTCAAGAGTTCTTATTTTGTCATCTTTTATGTGAATGCTGAGACACAGCAGAACAGTTAAACACATTTCCCCATCCAAGTCTTACAAAAACTATCATTGAAAAGAACATAAAAGACTGATAAACATTGTTTATCAAATCCCAGAGCTATTTACCTTTTCTGCATCCTTTCCAGCTCATGTGCAGCAGCAGCCTAGATATAAAGAGGATTAACCCAGACTTAGGAGACATCACATGATTCAATCAACCTTTCATTGCACAATATTAAAAAGCTAGAACAAGTCATTTGGCCTCCCAGCACATGACTGAAATCAAGAGTGAAAGGGGTAAGCTTGTCTTCATGCACTTTTACAACACCAATCTACGCCAGGCAAGCATGCAATTACACAARGAGAAGATCATCTCCAAGAGATTCATTTGACAACTGGGATTATCTCTAATTAAACACTTCATTTCCACTTCTGTAATGAACAGGTCATATAGCAGTAATGGAGGGACAGCATTTTGTTTGGCTCTAAAAACATCTCTTGGTGAGGCAAGGCGGAGGGGGGTGTGTGCTTTGGGATTTTTTTTTGTGGGGGATGTTTATGAACTTTGTCCATATTCACAGACAGTTATGTTCAYTCCTGTGAAATGTCCTGCACTCTGCACACCTGAAAATCTACACCAGCCAAGCAAAATGCTTCAGGGACTTGAATATCCAAGTGCAAGACTTGGCTGGTGAAGGAGGGGGAAGTATTAGGCCTCCCATCAGCTCTAAGAACTTCAGGGCATCAGATCCGAGCCCAATCCGGAAGCCTCACACCATTAATGTGCTTAAGCAGAGCTTGCTTAAAGCCAACAGATCTGCATTTGCRTTTGTGACAGAGCAGGTACTGGGAAGGGAGTAAAATTAAAACAACTGCTTTACCTGCTCATTTGTCAGAGCCTGTAATTTCTGTACTTCTGATTTCAGGGAGAGGTTCATATTCTGTAAGASCTGAAGGAAGGAGAAAGAGAAATGTATTTGTAGTTCATATACAGATAGTATTTCACTCTTCAGGGTGAAATTTCAGGGTATTTTTARAAGGAAAATCCTCAAGTTTCTTTATCAACAGCTCTCCCAGCATCTAGCATTGGCCTTGCCTAGAAGAGCAAACCTGTGGCTGAAAAAGCTGTTTCTACACCCAAACACAGCAACCTTGGGGGCTTCATTTTGTACATGCAGCCAGCAAGCCTCTCCCTGGATCAGCTGGCTTTTGCACACGTTTTTATTGTACCTTGAGCTCTTCCTCCTTGCTGGTTAAGTTGGCACGTTCATTGCCTAATGAGTCCTCCATCTGCTTGATCTGTTTGTCCTTCTCTGCAATCCTGCACAGGGGAGAAGCAATGACAGCTCAGTACAAAAGCTCTGGATGGAAATGGTACAGGAAGCATCAGGCTRAACCCAAAACACACCCTGGCCCTTTAGTGCAGCTCCCACTCCAAATCCCGCTGACTGTACACTCTGGGTCCAAAAGCTTTTCCATTTTAAACGTTGTCTGCTTGCCAAAAAATTTATGAGACATTCCCTAGCTCTGAAACACAACTACCACCCCGTGTCCCAGAGGGAGAAACCTCCTGGCACAGCCCTGCAGCCCAAACAATAACAATTCTCATGGTCACGCACATTCCTGCACACAGGCAGGGCCAAACAACAGAGGAGATGCTGCTTTCTCTGCACTCAGAGCCATGGCAGACTCCAAACCTGAGGCCAGACATGGAAGGGAAATCCGTGGGAAGCSGTTTCCCAGCTCCCAAGTTGATCTCATGAGGAGTTGAAAGCACAGACAGCAACATTTCTGTCACCAGTCCCTCCCATACACTCCTCACGTGAAGGGAGGGAAGGTGGCAGGCACTGAAAGCCACTGACACCTCCCCAAATCCCACAGGAAATGGATGCTCACACTTTGTGAAGTTCTTCTGCCAGGACTGAAGCCGAGGTCTGCAGGAGGGAAAAAAAACAAACAAAACAAATAACTGAAAGTAAAGCAAGTCAAAGAATCCTCATCTACAGTGAGCCAGGAATAGCATCGCTGTGGTTATTTTAAACTGGYACAGGATGCTTCCAACTATTTCCGGGCTAAGGAACATTAACGAAATACCAGACATATAAATGTCCTTTTCCCTTTGGTCTAATGCAACATGGAGGGGAAAAAGATCCATGTTTTTTGCCTTTCACTAGATTCAAACAAGCCATGGGGATCACCAGCACCTCCTTCCCAAGAATTAAGTGCTTTATGGGATATTGTGACAAACCACTCAAAAAAAAAAACCTCCCAAAAAAGAAAAACCAATAAAACCTGCATAGTGCATCAGGAGTTGTGCTGGGAACAGAAACAGAACCATAAAMTCAGCAAGTGGCATTTTTCTCTCTGGAAAATGTCTGTCCCTCTGCTGTCACCCACAACAGGGCAAGAGAGACCCACCACAATGATTTTGAAAGCCTCAAGGGACCTCTGCAGACTGTGACAAAACTTCCATGCTCACAATTCCAGTCCCTCTTAGGAACTAAAGGAGTTTCATCATYCCTGATATCCAGAACAGGACACAGCCCCAACTCCCTTCTTCAAAATGTTCTTTCCACACCCACTGTCCATGGTGGAAAAACACCCCTGAGTTTTCATGGCTAGCTGGGGCTACCTGGGAAAAACACACACCTCCAACACCCTTCTTGTGTAACCCAGAGCTAAAATCAATTCCCCAGGGACTGATTTCCAAACCCTTAAAGGACTGGGATGAGAGGAACAGGCCATGATGATGCTGTAAGTCTAGAGTGGCTCTAACCCCACTACTCTCCCCACACAGTGGGTTAAAACACTTCAAACAAAGCCAGATTTCCAGTCTGATGTCGAAATTAATAAAATTCCATCGAGCACATCCATGATTAAAAGAAGGCAGCACCCAAGTGCAGAGGAACAGCCTACACTTGTGGCCTTAAAGCCTTTCCGAGCTGATTGCTGTGACCTTCCTCTTCTAYAGAGAGGCAACTCCAGGGACCCTGAGGCTTTAAATAGAGTTTACAACAAAAATAATTTCCCAAATAAACTAGTCACACTAAAATTTTAAAGACTGAAATTACTGAGAAAGGCATTATGCAGGTTTGGTGATGTTTTGGTGTCTTTTTTTTTTTTTGCTTCTGCACAAAAATCAGCATTAAAATGAACAGCTACCAAAAGACAATTTTGGTCACAAGGGAAAAAGCACAATCAGGTGGTTCACAGGAGGACTGCAGAAAGACCAAAAGAACCACAAGACAGAATTGTAGGCATGCAAAGCTATAGAAAAAAAAAATAATATTGAACTATGCCCTTTAGTTATAAATGAAAGCCACTGTGGGAAGAAATAAGTGGATTTTGCCCCCAAAAAGACAGAAGCTTCAAGTTTTAAAACAGTTCAAGAAACATTAGAAAAGAGGATGCTAACAAATCCCTGCTTTCAGCATTACATCTCACACCCAGCCAAAAAAAGTCTTAAACTTTTAATGAAAGTTCACRAGTCATGATTACAAACGAAAGTCTGAGAACATGCTGTACCTGGGCTGCCATTTGTGAATGAAACTTCTGAAGCTGAGCTTTCAAAGCATCATTCTGCTCTATCAGCTCCTTGTAAGAGAGCACAGAAAGAAAAGCAGGCTGAGATCTGCAGCTACTCGGACTCTTGCTAGGATTAGCTTTTAGCCATGATTATGTTAGTAAGAACAGTTCAGCATTTACATGTCAGACACTTTACAAAAAGATGCTAGGTTTTTGGGTTTTTTTTCTCCCCTCTACGATCAAACAGTCAGAGTGGAAGCACCAGAACCTGTTCTGTGCCAAGGAAAAATATTCCCTGCTCCACCATAATCCCTTTGTTTTCCCTGAAGCTCTCAAGAGTTATGTCCATGCTGCCTGTCCCCTCCTCATGCCAGGAGGAGGGAGCTCACACAAACATCAAAGGTTCATGGCTGCTCTTCCAGGGTGTTCCCCAGAYCATGGATCATTTCACAGCTTGGGAAATGGGGTCAGCACCTTTTCCTGACTTGTTCCCACTGCTTCTCAGGTGTGAGGTGGCCCCACACCTCCTCACAGCACCACACACAAGGTCTCACTTCATAACCACATTGGCACAGTTTTCTCACCCTTGATTCAGGAGGAAAGCTTTACTAAAGCAGCATTTCAGGGACATTTCCATGTTTCCACAGACACAAAGTGAGAGGAAAAACCCCAAACCCTTCAAATATTTGAGCAATASTACCTGCACCTGCATTTGCATGGAGTCCTCCTCAGTAGCTCTCTTTTGCTCAGCCTCCAATAACTGCAGCATCCTCTGCTCCAGCTGCTGTTTTGATACCATTGTATCAGTAAGTTTACTGTGCAAGCTCTGGATTTCATTGTCTTTGGCCACAAGCTTATTCTGCACATCTGTAGCAGAAACGTCAGGATTTAATTCAGAAGTCAATATTTAACTTTGGGKGAAAATCATTTTCAATGTAAACAGGGAGGCTGATTAGAAGCCTCATTCCAACAAGCCAAGGTTCAGCTTCCCCATCAAAATTCAGACCAGCTGGGACCCCAAAACACACTTTCCCCAGGGTGCTGAAGCAGGGCTGACTTCACCTGAGATTTATTTAAACATTTACTCAATAATGCCCTTTTTTTACAAATAGCAACAGCCAGTTCACTGCAGCAGGCGTTATTTGGGAATTTTGTGATACGTGCCTTGTTGTGCTGCTTCGTGTTCAGCTGTTCTTTTCCTCAGATAAGCCTGGATTTCTTCCCATCTTCTCTCTGCTTCCTGCTGCTGGACCTTCACATTGAAGAAAGAGTTGATGAAGTCTAACCTTTAATTTGTTTTCGAAGCATTCTGAGTGCACSTCCTCAGTGCTATTCCCAAAACATATGGCAATGAAGTGAAATTGTTTCTTGTTTCCATTAGAGCACATCAGAGAGACACAGTGCTCTGTAATCCTCCTCCTAGACTAGTTTAGCCTATTAATTTGAAAGGCAAATTGTGAACAGGATTTCATTATAGGCTCTTAACAGAATGGTTTCTGTAATATGAAAATGTAGCATCTTTGCCCTGATAGTTCAGAATTAACACCAGAAGCCAGACCAGCCAAGCATCACATAAATCTGCATGCAGTAATTAAAACATCTCAGCTCTAGATACCAACTCTCCACCTGCCAGGGCAAAAGGCAGGGAGAACTTCTGGCATGTAAGATTTAATTGCAAATATTAAAGAAATCATGAGCTCTGGCTTGGCATTCTCACYTGAAAACACTAATTTCTCTTCTAAAGAAAAAAAAAATACTTCCCCTCCAAAGAAAAGAAAAGAGATTGATCCAAAAGCCAGCCCGTTTACACTTTTTTACTAAAAAATAAATATATATTCAAGCAAAAGCATGYAGCTTCAAATAAAAACCACACAAGGACAAGGCCATCTGGATGAATGGCTCTGAACTATCAACTCTGGTTGGAGYTGTACTCTCAGAAAGCAAAGTAAAAAGCTTAACTGCTGATGTTGAAAAGCTATTTACCTGGAAGCTAAGTTTCACTTCACAGGGAGATCTGTAATCACTCAAAACCCAGTGCATTGAATAAAAACATTAAATAAACCCCCAGGCTGGCTCGGGCCATCTGAAACAAGCAGCTCAAGCAATTCCCACATGCCTCACATCCCACCGATTCAGAACTCAGACAAAACCCTGAGTGCAACCTGACAGGCAGAGAAAAAAAAAAAACCCAGGCACCTTCAGCTGAGCCACTGCCTGCTCTGCATTCTTCTTYTGGAGTTCCTCTTGCTGCAGTTTGCTGCTCTTCTCCCCCAGCTCGTTCATCAGCCTGGCGTAGTCCTGGCGCAGCTTGTTCAGCTCGGCCGACTGCCTGAAAACAAACATTTCCACAGCCTTTTCCTACAAGAAGCAAAGGCCACAGCAGCAGCTACTCAAATGTCAACACCAAGTCCTGGATTTGCAACGACAGGGTGGGTTTGGAGTGGTTTTTTCTCCCTCCAAAATGGTTTCATCCTGGGAAAGGGATGATGGTCAGGTACTCGTGGCCACAGCAGCAAAAYACATCACTCCTGGCCATCAGCACAACCCAGGGTCAGAAACAAAAGGTGAGCAATAATCCACAAGAATCAGCTCCTTGAAAGGGTTTGCAAGCTGACTGGCATGATTTGGGCAGGCTGATGTAAACTAAAGAGGCTCAGCGTAAGGAAGGGTCTCGCATCGAAATTCACATTCTTTTCCTCTTTCCATAAAGGATTATTGATCTCAGGCTCGCTCAGGACTATTCCTCCTGGACTACTAACTGCACACATTTCTTCAGACTATTTGTTGCCTCCTGGCCTTGACCTGACTATTAACTTTTGCASGTATCTGATGCACTCCCTTGGTAGAGAGAGAAGATGCATTTTTCAGCCCATGGGAAGAATTTTAAGAGGCTCCCCTTTGTGCCTAAGCAAGTAAAAAGCATTTCATTTTTATCTCAGGTTGGCTTGAATTAAGACCTTTTCAGGATAACTGTCTAAAAGATAATCATGTTTCATTTAAATGAACAGGACCCTTAAAATCAGGGTTTCCCACTTTCTCTGAACACATTCCAGTCTCCAACAGTAACAAATATCTGAGAGCAGAGATTGAGTCAGTTTTGTTTTCTACACACCCTGCCAGGGTGTTCAGCTTTTACCTGCACAATGCACAGAATCCTCCCTGCCAGCTCACTCATAACTCACCAAACACAAAACCTTTTTGTTTCTCCAAACGTTTGCACCAGCAGCAGAYAAATCCAAGTGCCACCCAGCAGTATCAGACACTGCAGGGGATCAATATTGATGTGCAAATTTAGAGCTGCTGTTTTCCAAGAAGCCACAATCAGCACCTCTCCTAAAGCCCCAGGGGAGGGATACAAACCCTGCCAAAACCACCAGAGGTGCCTCAGCACTTCTGCATTTCTTTCTCTGAAAGCCTCAGCACCACAGGCTAAAAGCTCAGGCTTCAAATTGATAAAAGATAATTATTTGTTCTGAAAGCCCTGGCTCAATGCAAACATCACCAGCTACCTGTYCAGCCCAAAATATTTTTGTTCCCAGCTTAAGSACTAATTCAGAGRCASCCAAAGACTTGGAAACTAAAGCAGKAGAGTCCAGAAAAACACTTCAGGGGAGGCTCAAAAACACACAGAGCTCCAAGCAGCTGCCAACATACTTGCTCTCCATTTGATTGGTGGAAGTACTGACAGCATCTCTCAGGATACCATTTTCCTGCTTCAGGTGGCTTATTTCTGCCTCCATCTGCTCACGGAGTTGCTGGAACTGATGGGGAAAGAAAGATCAATTCCGTAAAAGATTAGGCTAAGGAGCAATAAAAAAAACAACAAAACCAGCTTGTAGCAGTAGGTAAGATATCAAAATAGTTTCAGTAAATAAAACTAAGTGGATTTTTGGGACAGGRGGAGCTTTGTTCCTTTCTCACAAACCAGCTCTTAAATTAAACTGTGCTACTGGGACCCTCATRCTCAAATCAAAGCACAGGCTTCCTTCTACATCAGTGCATCAACGTATTGATCAAGCAACTTTTTTATTGTTTAAAAGGCTACACAAGTGTTACTCAGAATACCAATTGCTCAGCTCCCTAACCTGAGATATTTATCAATAACTGGATAGCAATATATTACTTYTCCAATGGGAAATAAAACAAACGTGCTGTGAATTATCATTAGAAGTTCACAAAGCTTTTAAACAAAGCAGAAAAACTAACAAATAACTAACAATATACAGATTACAGCATGCAAACTGCAAAAGGCTAGTCCTCATCTAATATCCTGATTTTCAGCAGGGTTCCAAACTGAGGCAGAAAGAAGCCCTGAAAGATAGGATTCAAAAAGTAAAAATGAACTCTGCATAGGCAGATAACAKCAGAGCTGGTCTTGGAGCCCCAAAGTCTGCTCTGAAAATCCTTGGGCACACAAGACACTCCTCCTTTATCAGTGGAGTTTGGAGATACAGGTGACACCATTCCAAGACCCAGTTTCATCAAATGACTGACTCATCAATTAACATCTTTTACATTAAAATAATCCAAATAAATGTTTGTRTAACRRCCACAGCAGCAGAGAGCAGTCCCTTGCAGGGCAGCCACCTCCAGATCTGCACCAACAAGCTGGGCCTGCCTTGGACATTTTTTGGGGTTTCTTTTCCTTGCCTATTTTAATGCCAACACATCCCAAGAGAAAAAGGGACACAAGCCCCACACWACTGGAAGTTGTGACCATTTTCAGCCCTGCTGCCATGCTGCAACACATCAGCAGAGGGAGCAGGATCAGATCTTTGGATCCTCTTTACTCCTCTCTCCAGCACTGCCTGGCACAGCAGCACTTGCTAAAGCCTCCCACGAGTGCCCAGWTCTCCTTCCCCACCCCCAGCCAGCAGCAGGACCTCTCCTTGTACACTTATCTACAAAAGTTCCAAGGAAGYTTCCTCTGCTCCAAAACTGCAGAGATTCTACTCTCCAAAGGGCCAAGACAGAAGGTACAATATTAAAGTTGGAAAATGAGGCTTGATACTGTGGCCATCCATACAAAAAAGAACTACTAGAATGAAATCTAAGAATAAGATGGGCCATTTTCCTCAGAAAACTCTGAGTTAAACTTTTTAATCTGATGAAGCAAAMCCTTCTAAGGTCACTTCATTATAAAGCAACTACAATAGAAAGTAACAAGGGTTTTAAAATAAAATATAAGTGTCTGCTCTTCAAATATTTCCAGCAAAGCACTCCCCCAGGCAATAGTATTTCATGTGTCTTATGCTATATTGTCACTCTGTAGTATAATCTTAAAGACATTTATCTGCTGGCAAATGATCATCAGCATTAGTRGCTCCCTTAAGCTGAGTATTTCAATTAGATTTTACACTTTAATTGAATAACATTTCAGCAGAACACCAGGAAGGAAAAGTAACTAGATCAGGGAGCAGCTGCCTGGCCAGCAATGAGCTTTACACAGCACCAAAGTCACCTGTGAGAACGCCCTGTCTCTCTTTTGAGCCAACAAACTGCCACAAAGTTTTGCAGTGACTTCTCAGCACCACTCTGCTTGTGCATGAGCATGGACTCCAGCATTTTTGGCAAAGCATTTACCTTTATCTTCATCTGCTGAGACTCTTGGTAGCTGACGTGTATTTTGCTCTGGAAAGTGCCATTCTCCTTCTCCAGGGCGTTGATGCGCTCTCTCATCTTGGCCGTGAGCAAACCATTCCTCTCCTTCTCTGCAACCAGCTCCTGGGGTGGGAAGTGACAGGAAAAAGGGAATCAGTCACCCACTGCTCCTTTSTGAAGTCTAACAGTCTCTAAGGTAACTAAATACCTTAAACTAAAAACTAAAACACAGCAAGTGTGCATCAAATCTAAATCAGCATCAATTCTTCATTCAGTAAATTTACAGAATTAGACCAAACTTCCAAAACCTTACACTGATGCTAAAACATGATAAAGCTCACATTTATTAAAAAGTTTGCCAATTTAAACACTGATCTTCCATTGTCTCAGAARAGATGGCAGTCTTATTTCTATTAAGTCTGGCCAAATCACCAAGTCTTAACTGATAAAACCACGGATATTACACCAAGGGCAGAGCTTAGATTTTCATCCCAAGTTTAGCAAAATGGCAGAACACAGGTAAAGCATTGTGGCCAAACAGAGCACTTTAGAGCAAAATAATTGCTTTGTAGCAGGTTGCAAAGCCAACAGCTTTGCCACAGGAGATGGGCTATTAGTGTACTACAAAGGCCAGAGAAGCCCTGAATCCCACCAGCATGATGCCATATTACAGCTTTCAAATGAAAATACACATTGCTTTTTAATCTTTTATTAGCCAGTAATTCAACCCAGACACCTGAGAAATCCACAGAGCTGCTCCTCTGCAACATAAATGCACTTGCTGTGGTAAGCAAAAACGTTAAGTGCAGCTTTCCATCACACAAATAGGAATTTGTACCACCCAAGCTTCAGGTGTCTCCAGCCACGCAGTTCCTCACAGTGCCAGGGAGCCCTGACACAATTTAGTGTTCTAAATTATTAGCCTGAATACCCTCCAACTCTTCAGAGTCATTACAGTGTTTTTTTACCTTTTAGTTTAAATAAAAGCTATTCTGTCCTGTAGATCAAACTTAAAGTTTTAAACCATTTCTGTAAATACAATATAGACAGCTTGACACAGTTCTTTCTCCATGTTATTTTTAACAGAGATGCAATTAAAAGAAGAGCACTAGACACATTGCAGCTTCCTCTATCCCTAGATCAATCCACACTCACATGCAGTTCTCAGTAACAAAGCTACCCTGTGAAGGMAGAACCAGAGATCTTGGGAAGATTAACTTTTCCCTAGTTTGTGTTTTGCCAAGTACCTCCGAGTCTTGAGGTACTCAGCTCTTGCTCTTATTTATCCTCTCCAGTTGCTCTCTTTATCAAGATCCCTGCAGGAATAGCTCTGCACCTTAAAGCACCTTTAGCTTTTGACAGTGTTTTCAGAGAAACACATTAATTGGAAGATAAGAGCTTTTATCAGTCAAGCTGAGCTTTATCCCTTGTTGATCCTGATTTGAGCATTACAGAAACTTTGCTTTTCTCCCAGCTTCTTCTGTGYCCCATCCAGACAGGAAAAACCCCTCATGACTCCTACCTCTCTACAGCTCCTGCCTCACCTTCACAACCAACATTTGCAGATGTTTTTTCCCCAACCACATCTGCATTTCCCACACCCAGATTCCTTCAACCATTCCCTCTCCTTTGGCAGCAGATCCCTTTCTCCAGTTTGATTYTGCAGTCCTGAGCCTGCTTCTTTTTTCCCCCCTCTAAACAGATCACAAGCCCTTTCTCCCTCTGGTTACATTTTGAGTACCCCAAAACTCACAATCCCACCTGCAAACACCAGTGCCCTGCCAGGAGCTCACACAATATCCACTCCTTTCTTCCCTTCTCATCTCCCAAGGCTCCCAACTCCTGCATCCTTCWGCCACTCTGCTTTCTGTACCCAAGTTCTATCCTACAATGTGGCCTTCCTGAGTCTAATGCTCACATGCCTTCAAACCACCCAAAACACACAAATCCTTATCCCAAAAACCTCCAATTCAGTCCATACCTGTTTCATTATCTGCTCTACTGTAACTGTTTTCCTCYGAAACCTTCATTAAAAGTCAATTTTTATCAACTAGTTTTTGACAGTGATGCATCAGAATCCCTGTAAGTCCAAAACAATCAGAGCTGCACCTCCAGGGACTAGGCAGGTAGTCTGCACTTTCTGTACCTTCCTTCTTGAAGAAAACTGATGATTGTTGTGCCTAGACAGGCATGTGACTGCTACAATATGGACCAAATTAAAACTGCAACGCAGGAAATAATTTTTAATATTTGCATCCAAAAAACAGTCTCCCACTGGTGAAGGAAGTRTTTTTAAAGTAACTATTGAAAAGAAAAACAGGCTCAGCTTACAAGTCTCAGTAAATGAAGTCTCTGGAAAAACTACTGGAAAGTAACTCTGCATAAATAGATTGTAAAAGCAAATACAGTGCCTTGGTAAGCTTTCTCGGTATAAATATTCCACCTTTTGGCTTATACCAAGCTCAATAAACCAGCATTTTCTGGCTGCTAGTCCTACAAACCCCTGCTCCTCTCTACATACATGAACTCCTCAATTTTTACCTGGGAGAGCTGCTTGCACTGCTCCTTTGCAACAGCTGCCTCCTCCTTCATCGCCACGAGGATCTTCTCCTTGTCCTGGAGCTGGTGCARAGCTGCAGCTGTCTCAGCCTTGCTGGCCTGCAGCAGGATGACACAAAAACAACCACAAGTAGTGGCACAGCACACTAAAAGGCAGCAAAGCAAATCTGAGAGGAGGAAACAYCCCCTCCTGCCCCCAAATTTTCCACGTGGCACCACCGGTACCCARCTCTGCCGCTAATGGATCCAGTTTCACCAGGCAAGGAAATGCATTTTCGAAGCATGGAAACCAATTAAGAGGATAAATGGGCTCTTAAGATGCTTCCCACTGRAWAAGAGCTGCTGTGGTGGCAGTGGGRAAAAGAAAGAAGAGCCATTAAGAGAAATAATGGGAAAAGATGCAGAGATGCTGAATCAGTCGATAATTGTGGCTGGAAGGACTTCCAAGATCAGCTGGTCCAGCCCACGCTCAAAGCAGGTATTATCCAACAAATGYAATTGCTTGAAATATCTCACCACAGAGGGAAAATGAAACAATGATCTGGTGTCTCCTTCCACTTCCCAGGAGAGCCTCTATCTGATGTAATTACATTTCTGCTGGCACACTGACACACAAAGTTTCAGAGAAACTACAGGGAATAGACCTAGAGGAACAATCCCTGTGGTCCTGCCACTTGCATACTGGCCCTAACTGTTTAATAAATGTAATAAGGAGCATAAGTTCTACATGTTTGTGCCCAGACTTCACTCTGCAGTGTGAKAGCAGCCCTGAGGGGTTGTGCAGTCTCAGTCCTTGAAGGTTTCAAGCCCTGAGAAGGCTGGGCTGACCTCAGAGCTGCKGCTGCTTCGRGGAGGAGGTTGGACTACTTCACTCAATGAAGTTTGATAACAGAAGAAGCAAAGAAGTGTCAGTCCCACACATGCACTCTGAATTTGTTTGGAAATTCTCCTTTTGTGCCTGCAGCACAAACACACACTCAGTGACTTGCATGAGCTACAGAGAGAACACCGTTCACACTCCCACCTACAGAMACCTACATTTCTTTGGCTGCATATAAACCCAGGAACTCATTTTGATCCTAAACCTTCAGCTTTAACCCCAAACCTTCCTCTAAAAGAAAAAACACAGCAAGCAGGACGGCTGCTAGAGCAAGCAACATTATTCCAAGTGTAGCACTTGGGTTTTGTCCTTGGAGGTTTTCAAGATGCAACTGGACAAATCCCTGAGCAACTTRCTCAGAATTCAGTGTTGGACCTGCACAACCTCCTGAAGTCCCTGCCAGCCCAAATTGTGTTGCATTAACTGGGCTGACACAYATCCAGTTGGGCATTTCTGCTCTGGTCCTGTGTCTGCAGAGGAACACAGGATTGCGAGAGTCCAAGTGTGACACTCAGGATGTGACAAGCACAAAGTGACACCCACAGTGAGTCACAGCAGGGAGGGGCAGGTGTGTGCCCAGCAACAGCACAGGGAGCAGTGGCCACAAACTAAAAAATAACAAATTTCACCTCAACTGAGGAAGAGCTGCTTTCTCTGGAGGGTGGCAGAGCTGGAGCAGCTGCCCTGGGAAGGGCTGGAATTTCCTTCTCTGGAGACATTCCAAATCCACCTGCTCCAGGTGACCCTGCCTTGGCCAGAGGGTTGGACTGGATGGCCTCCAGAGGTCCCTTCCAACCCCAAGGATTCTGTATTAAGATCCTGGTGGACATGACTCTCTGCTGTCTTGATTACAAGAATCAAAAAGAACTGCCAAGCAATGGCACAGGTTTCCCAGAAGTGTTTTGCAGTTCCATTTCCTGAAGGCTTCAAGATTTCCAGACTGGATAAAGCCCTGGAGCTGGTCTTGCCTGGAGTAGACTGACTACAAACCCCTTGAGATCCCTTCCAAACCTGAACTGCCTGASAGTCCTACAAAAAACATCCAAAGAAGTCAGACTACATTCTTCAGACTTACAAAACACAGAATTAGCTGACCAATTGCACAGCCACAGCAGCTTTTTCTGAATTCTTCCCATAGCCCATCCTATTTACACATTTGGGGAAGATCACTCCCAGAAGTCACCAGCCATCCTTCTGTGTGCCARCAGCAGCATTCCTGCTGTATTCCCTGCTCTCCATGGCCATGCCTGCTCTTTCTAAGTGGCCAGAGCCACCCCTGGGCTGGCAGATGGCAGCAAGGCAAGCACAGAGCAGCTGGAGAGCTCATTGCTGCATGCAAGGCAAGCACAGAGCAGCTGGAGAGAGCCTTCCAAAGACAGACTGCCCAAATTGAAACAGAACATGGACAGAGCTAATTTGACAGCACCTCTTCCAGTTTCTGTTTGTTTAGTAAGTTTTGTCTCCTCCCCAAACCCACAGCCATTCACCTTTTGCAAGAAATCGTGAATTGCACCGGATTTTTCCTTTAACACCTCCACTACACAACGGGCCTCGTCTTCAGAGAAGATCATGTTCTTCATGGATGTTACAAAATCCTTGAATTTTACTTCAGCATTCTCTGCAACACAGAAGGGAGGATTTATTTACTTTGGACTCCGTACAGAATTATTTATTTTGCCTTGAAACAGCATGTGATGGGGTATCATTATGCATTATATTTAATTCCAGTCTGAAATGCCAAGAAGCAAAAGGTCACGAACATTCAGCAAAAACAACATCTCTCCAATTTAAATCYGATAACAATCTGCCAGCTGATAGTTTTGGGAAAAGAGAAAATCCCACCACTTTGTTTGCACAGTTGGTAACGTTTACARAGTTGCTAGCAAGAAGACAAAGCATAGCATATTTTGGAGGGGGAAAATAACATAAATGTGAAAAATTGAAGAGTCCTTTCCAGGGTATTATGACAGTAATTTAAACTGAGTTCTCAATTTGGAGGACAGCCTGGCTGYGCAAGCAATATGCACATGACAAGTTAATTAATTTAAAAACTGGCACATTTTTGATTACAATATATGGAAGGCAAAAATATTAACTTCCAAATTTAGATTGAGGGAACTGCTGCAAGAAGAGTTCAACAGCAGGAAGATAAATCAGCAAGATCCCTCTTAATGGCTGACCAAGTGTTTAAAAAGACACAGAGCAGGAAAGACAATTCAGCTGAACTATTCTCTAASAAACAAAAAACACTGCTCCCAAACRGGCTSCACACAGAYAKRTCATTAGGTGGCCCCCTGACTCCAAGAAAAGGGAGCACAAGACCAAGGCACCCCATGTCCCTGACAAATATTCACCAGTGGCCAAAAGGGAAGGGAAGAATAAATGGGAAGGGATGGGCAGAATAAAAAAAAGTGCAAAGCTTTTAAGTGATGTTTGGCTCAGAAATTGTCCCACAGATCATGGAAAAGGGTCTGGGTTCCTCACCACAGGTGCTAAACGTRCCCCTAAAACCAAGTTACACATCAAACCCAAAGATCTGTCTGAAAAATAAATGAAGAACAAAAAAAAAAACAGCGGTGACACYATGCCCTAAAAGAAATTACCAAGCATAAAATCACTGAATTAACAGAGCAYGGGGAGGGAGTGCTGAGGAATTCTAGCACTCTCCTAGCCTTAAATCCAACTTAGCCTTGGCCACAGATTCCAGCTCACACACTGCTGCATTGACATCASCAGTGATGCTGTTACCAGGAATATGCCAAGATCCCAGGAGCACGGTCCGGTGAGCCGGGAATCGATGGCAKCAGGGCCAGGACCAGCCCGAGCCCTGCACTCCCTGGAGGCACAGAGACCTTGCCCTYACACCCAAGGAGCTTACAATTAGAGCAGGGGAAGATTTCTATATCGGGAGGGCAAATCCCAGCTGACACAGGAGAATTAGGAGTTCACGGAGAAGGTCAGGGCGTGCCGAGGAAATGAGAAGGGATGGCTGCACGTGAGGGATTTTGATGCTGCAGGACAGGAACGTGCAACCACTGAGCCAGAAGCACAAGAGGAGCCTCAGCAATGTGGSAATCCAATCAAAATGCTGCAGGAAGCTTTCAAGGGAGTATTTTAGAAGACAAGACTATAAAGAGAGGCTCCAAAGCACAGAGTGAGTGACCAGACAATGCTGAAGAATCAGCCTGCTGTCCAAACCCGAGCTGGGTGTCACTGCTCAGCCACCTGGCTTCTCCCTGGCTGCTCACAAATTTGAGGTCTCACCTCATGGCTCAGCAAGTCTGTCAGGCTTTGAGATGGTCAGAGGCCTATTTAAAGCYTCAGGGTGGGACACAATGCTCATTAATCACTCCAGCCATTTGTGGGAGGGTATGCAGGAAGTTCCCCTGTCCTAACCAATTCCAAAGGCACTGAAGGGAAAATTGAGCATTTCCCCTAGAAACTGCCAGACTCTTTCCACAGGCAAATCCGCTTCATGTCACTCTGTATTGCTCTGGGTCAGTCTCACATAGSTCCACTAACAGCCCTGGAGCATGCAGGCTGCACTCCCAACTCCAGCAGACTCCAAGAGTCTGTGCTGAACACCCTGGGTTTGGAGTCCATGCCTGTGAGCAATGTCTGAACTCTCTGCTGCATCTGTGTGGTCTGGGATCAGCCCTGCAYTCACTGAGGGCACAAAAGCCCAGTCAGAGCTGAAAAGACTTGGATGGCACAAAGCCCTTTCCACAGTGCCAAAGACAAGGCAGAAACCAGCACTCACAAGGAGAGCATCCTGCAGCCACAAATGTTTTCCTCAAATCCCTTTTTCACAGCACATCACAGAGGATCCCCCTCCCCATGTCTTTCCTGTTGAAGTTTGCAGGCAGGCTGTGCCAGAGACAGACTGAATTATCAGTTTCTTACCTTTATCTGTTTCATTCTTCAGTTTCTTGCCACTGCTCTTCTGGATCCCCTCATTCACATTGTGTTTTACAACTTCGACCGGCTCACGCTTTTCCAAGGTGCCTGAGTCAGAATTATCCATCAAAGGAATATAAGTAGTTGCTTGAATAAGAGGTTCATCCACCAAAACTGTAATCATAAGTCCATAGGATGGGTTAAAGCTTTGTCATAATTGACACCAACATTTTTAGAAAAGGTACCTAACATATTAAGAGTTGAATGAAAGCATTTTTAACCTCAACCATTAGCTATACCCTCTGTTTCTATTATCCTTCAGTTTAACTCATTAAAGCTCTTCAGGTAAGTGCATTAAATAAAGGTCTCTAATGCATAGTAATTTAATAGCTTCAATTAAATYTCTACTTCCAAAGCTGCCTTTTAGCATTTTAACAAGAAGCAGAGAAGAACCTTTACATTTTGACTTTCATTTCACTTTAGTAAGAAAGTTGCACACAGCAYCAATGAGGCTGTTTTACTTGTGGCTGTGCAGGAAACCATTCAGCATCCCTGAAGTATGAGTAAAGTCTTTTGTCCCTATTTTGCTAAAAGCTGCTGCTTCACTGCCAGCATTTCCATGGATTACATCACCTGTGAACTCACTGAGGCAGAACACGCAGCACGGACAGCAATCAAGCTTATTYTGCATGCAGACTCCACTGCACCTAATGAAGATCTCTCATCTGTCAGAGCAGGCTTTGGGCATCATTAACATGCAGAAAGGACCCCAGGGCTACTGCCTGACCCCCACTGGATCACTGGGAAGGAGCAGCCTCTGTCCAAAGAGCTCTTCAGSAGGTGAGGGGAGAGCAGGAGTGCAGAGCAGGGGCAACAGGACAGAGCTGCAGCTGCTGCTAGCCCAGCTCCTGCTCCATTGTGCCACAGGCTGTGCACAGAACCATGGCCCAGCAGGAGAATCAGCCAGCCCAGACTGCAGGGCTGATGGACAACAGATGCCAGGCAGTAGCAGAGAGAGGAGGAATTGGGTGGATGCAGGGTTTTGCCCATCAGTGCAAAGCAAATATGCACTACCGGCTGCCAGAGTTACAAAACACTTTTAAATTCTTGCTGCTGTAAAAGGAGCAGAATAGGCCAGATGGACCCTTTTGTGTCACCTGATAAAGTCTTTCCACTTAAGCAGCCAGCAAACAACTGCAGGTACATAGTAAGAAGAGAGGAGAGCTCTCCTCTAGCAGAAACAACCACCAGCTAATCCAGTTGCTCTCCTTATATTTTGCCTTCCTCTCCTTATTAACTTCCCCTCCTTTCAAAACCTTTTTAATATCAATGAGACATTCTGCAGTATGAAATGCCCACAGTAATGTCTTGGCTAATCCTGAAGTCCAGCACAGCTCATTTTTGCTCTGTCATTCTGGAGAGGTGGCTTGCAAAGAAAGCTGTTTGCATTTAGAAAATGCAAGAACTATTTCCCTGTAGCACTGAGAGCTCAGCTTTGCTGTACTGACATTTATTTGCCATGTACAGACACGTTTGTGGCCCCTCAAAAAATGCAATGCACCCATTTCCATCAGGAAAAGCACAAGAGCATCCACAAAAGGTCATCACATCCTAGGTTCCCTATCAGAAGCTTTTTTTAGGAATCATCTGGGAGTTTTTCAGTTATACAGGAACCCTACAGGTCTTGGAACACCACCCTGGTCTGACCAGGGCTCAGAACAGAACCAAACCCTGATAATCTGACCAAAGCATAAAGGGAACAGTGAGCAGCASTGTCTGCTCCAGGAGCTGCCCACCAGCTCCCAACTTCAGAGCTGCCCCAGAAGAGAAGAGTCTTGAGAAGCTAACA
>NW_026623422.1:1289332-1301195 GCF_030028575.1 Malurus melanocephalus
CACACAGAGGCACAGTGAGCCAAGAGGACACAAGAAGCAGCATCTTGGCAGAGAACAAGGGATGACGAACAGTGAAGGCCTTGACAGCAAAGATGAACAGTTTATGTTGGAGCAAGAGCCAGCCAACAAAAGGACAATAAGAGAGGAATGTGGTCAAAGCAACTGGCTGAAAAAACTGCAATCTTGTTTGGGGCAGATGCAGCAGTTCCAGACATGCCTTGCTCAGAGCAACTTTGAGCCTGCTCAGCTTATATTCTAAGTCTGCACATTATTCCTCATTCAAGGGTGGATGTTTGATCCAAGAYWGCTCAGAAAGGTTCCAACATTTATTATCCCACTGCTCAGTGGTACCACATGTTCATAAAATTTAATAGGATCTCAGGCTCAGCAATCTTTCCTACTGGGAATTCCTGCTTTTTCAAACTGAAAAGAGTTATTATTCTGAGTTCCTTTTCCAAAGGAAGAGAAACTAAAGCATGGATGGCAAAAAGATTTAACAGTCAGGTTTATCTGAACAAAGTCACAGACTGAATTCTCACCATTATCAACTTTCTGCTTCTTTGCAGAGACTTTCTTCTTCCCCGACACATTTTCCTGCTTTATCTCCTGGTGGAGCAGCACAGGTTCTTGCTTTTTGGCAGGAGACACAACAGAATCAGTCTTACTATCTTGATCATCTGCAACAGACAATTAAGACAATATGCTCTTCTGTATATTCTCAGCATTACTTTAAAATCAGTGAACCTGTAACAACCAAAGTCTCCACTCCCAGGAAAACAAACTCACATCTTTTAAATCAGAACACAAATTCATCCACACAGACACACACACACACACACACAATTCCCCAATCAGATGAGACCCCAAAGAAACAGGAAGGTTTAGCAGAGTCAAGAGACAGCACCCAGTGATTTTAAAGACAGGAATCTCATGTGCAAGCAGAACACACGGCAATGCAAGGAACAGTTTAACAACTCCAATTTAGATTTCACTGTGACAGAGCAGACAGCACATGTTACCCACATTAGTTTCTTATTTAGAAATGTACTTTTCCCCTCCATGAACCCACTTGGGCACTTAGAACACACATCCCCAATAGCTACTGGGACTGTGAGAAGCAGAAAATAAGTGTTTCCCATTAGGGAACTGTTCTTTTTAAAAGCAGTTTCTAGTGAGAATTTTTTTTTATCATTTTGGACAGCCTGTGCTATATTAAGAATCTTGTCAGAGCTGACACGCACAGCAYAGGGCTCTGGTGTCAGCTCCTGAAATCAAGGATAAGAGTTCATTGTGGCTGCCCTCAGAACGGTGCTTGCAGACCACATTTTAACTGTGCCACAGAGATTTTTGGAGAACACCCACAAACAATATTGGATACKTTCTCAGTTGGTAGTGGGTGGGTCTTGTTTCTCCATTTTTTTGGGTTGTTTTTTTTCAGAAAAAGAAAAAATTACCACATCAAGCAGCAATGTCATTCTTTTTCCTCRCTCCCTGTGCAAACCTGCTGTTCCTACATCTCACAAGGGGATCTGCAAATATCTTGAGTTTCATTTATTTCTAGAACTGGGTATTTTTRTTCTTTTTTCATTTCTATTCCTAGTCAAGACAAGCACACTGAGACATGTCAGCTGCTAAGGATACGGTCAAGACAGTCAGAACTAAATCTRAGGAGTTTCTGGTCTGTTCTAGGTTGGATATTCCAGTTACAACAGCCAGACCAGTTTTAGCATCAGCTCCATTCAGTTAGAGAGGTGCAGCAGGTRGGCAGCAATGAATCAACCACCAACCCATGAATCAGCCACCAAACACCTCTCTGTGCATTAAGCCTGAACTTAAACAGTGATTTATTTTACAGTCTGCTATGAGCTTTCTCGAGATGCCCTCCCTTATCAGAGCAACCACTCTTACGAYTCCACTTTTTCACAGCCTGACTCAGAAGGCACACAGCAAGCATCTACTGACTTCTCTCAGGTAATCAGATTTTTGATTGAGAGCAAAGCAGCCAAACCACACAGCAAAGCAGAGGAACGAGCTACTCTGTTTCACTTTATCTCTAGTAGAAGAAAGCAAGGACGGGAGGAGGAAAATCAGAGCACTGCTGCCAGATGAAAAACAGGGGGGAAAATAGCAATAGCTCATAAAAAAGGAGAAAGTTAGAAGGGAGCTTTGCCCCGTAGAGATCAGGCAGAACAGTTGTCAGAGACACTCTGTGGCCTTGCAAAAAGCAGAACACGGTTTTGGCGTTCTGTGCAAGAAGCATATGCAACRTCAGATACCCATTCCATTTTTCTGCTTCTTCTGCCCAGGCTTCTTCTTAGCTGCTGTTGATTCAGATGGTGGAGTGGGCTGTTTTGTAACAGGGACTGGATCTACTTTCTTGCCTGAAGACTTGGATCCTTCCGAGTCCTTAGTTACGTGATCATCTTGGTTGGCTTTGTGCTTCTTCTCCTTCTTCTTGCGCTCGCGGACGCCGGCGGAGGGCTCGGTGACACCCGAGGGGACAGCAGTGACGTGTTCTTCATCCGTGCTCAAGGCATCAGAGAGTTTAAAGTCCCGAGGGGCACTTTCTGAGTCAGACTCGTGGATGTTCCCGTTCTGAGCCTCTTTCTTCTTGTTCTTCTTCTTCTCGGTTTTCTTTTTGTCGGCCTTGCTAGGTGGGAATTTCAGGTCCCGTTTCTGTTTGGCGAGGACTTCGTCRTATAAAGTCTCTTTCATGAAAAGCCAGAAGAAGAGGAAGATGACGGTGATAACCACAGAAGGAATGAGGATGATAAAGTAGGTAGACTCATAAAACTCCATTGTGCTTTTTCTTAGCTATGATTGCTTAAAAAACCTATAGCAGAAAGAAAGGAAAAAAGAAGAAAAATTAGGTTTTGAACAGGTTTTCTCTCGGTGTTATTTCCTCCACCAATCATAATACTAAAATAAGATTTCTCATTGTTATAGAGTAGCCTCAAAGKAGCTTTAATAAAATTACCAAACTGTAACAGCTTCTGGAATCATTTACCATGGGCTTCAAAATTGTTGGCCTGGCTGATCTGGGAACAGAATAATTCCTTTCCCTTGCTTTTCTTCATCTTCCTCACTCTTCCTTCCCACATGGCTTTCATAAAGCTTTTGATTTCAGAAATACATGAGACAGCACTTTCACAGGCTGTGAAATAATGACCAGTATATGCAGAACATCACTTTTTTTTCCTTTTTTTTTTTCATAAATCAAACATAATGAATTGAGATTCTTATCTTAGCAAGTGGATGCTAAATTTCAGCTTCCTTTTGTTCCCAGATTTATGACAGCTTCAGTAGTGGAAAGAGGGGAAGACAGRAGAGAGCCCTGAATTTTAGCCAACCATAAAGAATCAGGTATTTTCAAAACTGCTTTTTGAAGTCTAAAACCCAGCTTCACACTCCTGAAAATTCCATACATTTATGAAGACAGGAAGATCTGTTACTTATTTTGAASATGTAACGGTATAAAACTTTCAGGGCATTTATACAGACCAGATGATTCCCGGATAATCTGCTGAAAGCAGTATTTTTATCACAAACACTAATTGATTTTTTTTAAAGCAGAAACCAGAAAGTCTAAAAAAAGTAAAAATTACATAAAAAACTCCTAACTTCAGGGTTAAGGCAAGCCAGATTTTCCCATTTGATAACTGATTGCTATGAACAGACCTGAATTTCTACAGGAAGAATCCAAATCTTCTTCAGACTGTTTGTTCCAAGGGGGGAAAAAAAAAAAAAAAAACCAAAATACCACCAAATACTGGGAAAAAAGAATCCAAACTAATTAGGCAAGAGCAATTCCCAATCCACCAACTCCATTTGAAACCCATCATGGGAAGCACGTAGTACAACTACATTTTCCTTTACACAACAAAAATGACTCTTCAACTCAAGCATCCCTTGGGAAACCCATTCTCTGGGGAATGAAAGGCAAGGGATTTAACCCAGGTTGCTCAGAATATTTCCACTGCTGCTTGGAAAATGAAAACAGATGAGCTTACTGAGGGCACAGGGAATGAAGTCCATGGAGAAGCTGCACAGTGAAGGGAGAGGACAGGCTCTCCTTGCCTCTGGGCAGAAGATTTACTTATTTAAAGTTGGTTTTACCTYAATTCCTGACTGTTTTGGAAGCTGCTATCACACTTGTGCCAGTGTGGAGAGAGCTCGGTGGAGTCTGGCTCTKGCTCAAGGGGGAATAGTTGTTATATAGAATAATTTCTGGACAGAGAGGAGTTACTGTGATAATATATTTGTACAGTGCATTGAGCAGCACAGAAAGCAAGGATTGGGAACTCTAATTTGGCTATTAAGTTATCCAAATAAAAGACTAACATTTCAATACACTAATTATTCATCAGTTGTCTTAACATGAAGTCTCCTCCCAGTTTGTATTTATTTTCTACATGCACACAGCTCACTGAAAATTACAGGGTCTAAAATTACATCCAGCACAGAAAGTTTTGGAAGGGCTGAGAGGGATGGGAAGAAAGGCTTGTCTTTTGGGGAGAAAAAGCACAGATGCTCAGAACGAAGCTGGAGCTTTCAAAATGATTAATTACAGCTACTTGATAAACCCAGCTCCCTGCACTAAGTGATCTAATAATAGTCATCTCTTGAAGGAAGCAGATCTTGAAAATTTGTCTCAGCCAAAGTCAATATTGAATGCTTACGGGGAAARGCTTATCCCCAAAGTAAATATGTAATTAAGCAGACTTGCCACAAGTGTAATTTATTTGATCTTTACATTACTGCAACAGTTACAACACCCAAGCACAAGGAGCCCAGCGGAGCCCAGCAGAGCCCAGCTCTGCCCTGCTGATGACACCAGCACACAGCCAGCCATGAACTCATGGGATGGACAGGAACACCCTGCCAGTCCCTACACATTCCCCAGCATCTGACTGACATCCCCAGCAGATGCTCAGGTCAAACCACAAGCTCAGAGGAACATGTGCTGTTAGAGAGGTTCAAGGCTCAAGGGTCAGGAGGGCACTGTGGCCATGGAGGCAGGACATGATCCCATAAAGTGATTGTTGCTCCCATACCAGAAAGGAGAGACACATTTAAAAGCTTCAGCTGCTTCCAGAGAAGTCATAAATACATAATTACAACAGCTACAACGGGTGGGGAATGTGTGCAGGACTAGCCAAGGTCTGATCTCAGAGCTGGACAGGCAGTGCAGCTCTGCCGAGCCTCCGGCCCCACCCTGCACTTCACCAAAAACGGGATCATCTCCCAGACTGGAGCAGGACACTGCAGTGATGAGGTSCAGAGCCTCTCCAGGCTCCAATCCTGCTCCTGTCCCTCTCCTGCTCATCAGAGCAAAGCCAATTGTGAACCATGTGGACCTGTCACCCCAAACACTAATCAGAGGCAGGTAGATCTGATCTCTTAACTCCATACAAAAATCCAGTTTTTCACACAGAAACAGGGCTCAAAAAAAAAAAAAACATAAACCTAAACAAAAGTCTCAGAGTGTAACCAGAATTGATTAAGCACACAGGAATGGCTAGCAAAAGCTCTGCTCTGATGGTCACACACTAATTTCTCATCTCAGCCCAGCAAGGGTATTTAAAACTCACTCTCWGGGATTCCACTGCTGCTGGCTCTATGCAGAATGATAAAACAGCATCCATCACACCACCCCCTGTCAAAATGTCTTTATAAAGTGGCATCCTTGCCATGGGGTAAATTGGCAGTGTTTTGGCTCACACACAGTTTCCAGTTGTCCTCTGACAATCTACAATTACGAAACAGTTCCATCATTCCCATTTATATTTCTGTATTACACTGACAMGCCATCTCGGAAAAAACAACCAATCTATAGGGGAGGGAAATACTCTATGCCATGCAAAAAGAAACAGGATGAAGAAACTCATTCTATTAAAGCAGGAAAAAGCAAATTGACACACCCTTCACCTACCAGCATAAGTGCTCCATTTAGTTTTACCATCCTGGTTAGGAGATGCTCTCACAAAAAAAAACCCAACTATTTCTCCACCAAAAGTGTTGCAACGGGACTTTTATCACTTGCAGTTCCCTCAGAGAACCCTCTGGGGTGGCTGCACCAGCTCCCCACCCACCCAAACTCACAATCCCAGCAAGGCACTCCCAGCAGCAATCACACTGCACACCCCCTCCCTACTGCCTATGAGAGACACAGTGACTTTAGCTACGTTTAAATTTCAAGGTATTTGCTGAAATACTCACCTTCCACTCGTATTTGATATTTAACCTGCTCTTGATCACGTTTCTTGGAGTCCAGCACCCGTGCCAGGCTCCCCCCTTGCAGACATGCTCCCGTCTCACCCGTAAATTCCAGACCTCACAACATCCCTTTAGTCATTCTGAAAAAGGGGAACAAGCTGCATCTGTCCCAGGCCGTGCACAGACCCAGTTACTGTTCCCATCCCGCCTTTAACAAAAGAATTGCACTTTTGTTCCCTAAACAGAGCCCRTGCCACAGAAAAATAACTATTTCTGAACTCCAGTGGGCTATTACTGCTTGCACCTGACTTCCCCTGCCAGTTCACACTGCCCTGGATTTTCTAACCCACCCCGTGCCTTTTCAAATTTAAATCTCAAGTTTCACCCTGTGCAGATATGGCGTTTCCCAGGATATTCATTCAGTTTAGGTCCAGGGGATTAACTTACTTGCGAAGATAGAAATAAATTATAGCTCCATCTGCCTAATGAGTCACTCATAGCTGAGCCCCAGCACATGAGAAGCATGGCTTCTATAAATGCTCGGGTCCCAAAATGCACATAATCCTCAGGGATTTGTGCCTCTTTGAAAAACTAACATTAAAGGGGAGAAATACAGGTACCAAGGTGCCTTTTTAAAATAATAAGCAGTTTAAGAGATACCACATATTATTTTGCTAAGGCAACAGCTCTTTTAATTGGGATATTTTCCTGGGATTTTCTCAAGCTGGYAAGCAGACTTATATCCAACACTAGGAAGCCAGCAAGAAGTCTCAGAGMAGTATCTGGCTTCAGTAAATTCCTCAAACAGATAAGACTATTTTTGTTCTCCCTAATCTGCACACAGTTTGGAAAACGTTCTGCATCAGCCAGCTGCAAAGAGGATCCTCTGGAAAACAGCTTCACTCCCAAGCTCATTGTCCCCCAGAGCTTTTTGGGAGAGGATACCCAGCAATTTGGGCAACTAAACCCAGATCTGCCACGGGCAAAGTACAAAATTAAACAAGAAGTTCAGCCACTCACATTCAAACAGCAGGAGCAACAAGCTCTCTGTGAGTTGTTCATGAGTATTACCTGACTAAAGCACTGTTGGGCTCAAGCTCTAGAAGGGGGGCTGCCAGAAAAACCTCAGGGTAGCTCGTTTAACATCAGTGTTGGTACAGTGTATGGGAAAACTGCAGAAATACAGCTTAGGTTGGTTTAGTTTTGTTTTCTTTTTAAGCAGCACTGTGTGCTACTGGAAAAACAAGATGGGTTTTTCATGCCCCAAGACAAGACACAAAAGACAGCAGAGCTGCTGCGATGTGACACAAAGGAGCTGGCAGAGCAGGTGGGGATTTTAGCCCATCAGACTTGCTYGAGTTCATTAACACCTGGCTAACTCCAGCAGGTGAGCCACACTGGGAAGGGAAGGAGCCTTTGCTGACCTCAGCCTTCCCAAAAACACCCAGTCCAGAGAACACCAGCAAGGAGCTGACTGCACCTGAGCAGGTTTTACACAGGACAGTAAGGTATTGCACATAAACCTAACCTGACACCTACGTAAGGAAAAGGCACAGCTTCCACTGAGATCACACACAACCTTCTCATGGGTCGCTTTTAAAACTGTACCATTTAAAGTCATGCACAAGGCACTCACCACCCAGAAAAGCCAAAAGTCTGAGTGGACCTGTGAGTTTCAAGTCCAATGGCAACATCAGAAGATTACAGAAGAGAGTCGTAGAATATCCTGAGTTGGAAGGGTTCCCCAAGGACCAGAGTCCAGCTCCTGGCCCTGCACAGACACCCCAATAACCCCACCCTGAGCATCCCTGAGAGCATTGTCCAAATGCTCCTGGAGCTCTGGCAGCCTCAGGGCTGTGCCCATTCCCTCAGGAGCCTGTTTAGTACCCCACCACCCTCTGGGGAAGATATCCTAATATCCAACCCAAACCTCCCCTGACACAACTTCAGCCATTCCCTCAGGTCCTGCCAYCAGTCACAGGGAGGAGATCAGCACCTGCTCCTCCACTTCCCCTTGTGAGGAAGCTGCAGACCAGGATCAAGTCTGTCCTCAGTCTCATCCCCTCCAGGCTGAACAAGCCAAGTGACCTCAGCCACCCCTGTCACAGCTTCCCCTACAGACCCTTCACCACTTCCATGGCCCTTCTTTGGGTACTCTCCAATACCTTCATAACATTCTTATATTGTGGCACCCAAATGTAAACCTTCCTATTCATATTCTTTTTTAATTCTAGTTTTATATCTCTATTTCCATGCTCTGTTTAGACCAGTCCTCTCAAACCCAAGACTGGGGGGGGGGGGGGAAGCAATAATAAACAGCATTTCAAGCTCTTGAGTTTTTCATTCCAGTATTTGCCCTGACAGCATGATCTGTGCAGCCACAGGAGAAAGSTGCAGACACTCAAAAACACCAACTGAGCCATTCAGGTATTAAAACTACTCTTCTCAAGAAGGAGACATGTTCAAGGGAAGCCCAACAGTGCTTGACACCCCCTACGAGGTGCTGACAGCAAAAGCAGAGCGAAGCTTGTCAATAAATCTTGCTCTCCACTTTATTTCACTGATACAATTAAGCCATTTGCAGAGCAAAAGCTCAGTGCTTCAAATACCCTCTAGGTAAATATTTTCCATTCCAAACATGCCGCTGTTTGTACCATCTGTTGGGCTCTGTCTGCTCTCAGTCGCTTGATGTTAGTTAACACAGACAAGCTCTTTATTAAATTCCAGAAAGAGTAGCTTTGCTTCAACAAAAGCCTTTACTTTCAGAGGGTTTTTTCTAATACAGCTTCAGAGCCAACACCTGACAAAATGCAGCAGCAGTGCTGAGAGGAAGCTGGGAGTGCAATACGGCTGCACAACCCTGCCACCAGAACCCTGCAAATGTCCTTGATCCCATCCCAGCGCCGGCAGCAGGGAGCACCCAGCATCCCAGCACCTCCCGCAAGAGGCTTCCACCACAGCCYGGCTGTTCGGGCAAGTTCCTACAAGATAAGGCAGGGCAGAGATTCACCAGGCAGCAGCTGACGCCCTGAAACCACCTGGGCTGGAGGATAAAGCCCGGAATTGGAATTAGCATCAGTGAAAGTGGAGCGAGCAACCCCGCGTTTAGCCGGGGATAAATGCGCGCACACCTAATGCTGGCACGGAGCGAGGAAAGCCATGCTGTGCTTTTCTGCCCAGCACCTCACCCAAATATCCCAAAACTGCACTGACCCTGTCACAGCAGCACCCATGGGGGTCACCAAAGCATGGGCACAAATGCACTGATATCAGGAACAGGGTGGCAGCAGGACCAGAGCAGGGATTGCCAACCCCCAGGGCATTGCGGTGGCACCTCCGGTCATGGGGGCAGTTTTGGGCCCATCACAAGAAGAAAGATGCTGAGGTGCTTGTCCAGAAAAGGGAACAGAGCTGGGGAAGGGTTTGGAGCACCAGGGATAATTTTAGGGGGCTCAGCCTGGAGAAAAGGAGGCTCACAGGGGACATTCTGGCTCCCAACAAGTCGCTGACAGGAGGGGGCAGCCAGGCAGGGATCAGACTGCTCCAAGGTAACAACATGTAGGACAGGAGGAAAAAGCTTCAAGTTGCACCAGAGGAGGTTTAGTTTGGATATCAGGGAAAATTTCTTCATYGAAAGAGTGGTCAGGCATTGGCACAGGCTGTGCAGTGCAGTGGTGCAGTCCCCATCCCTAAAGRGATTTAAAAGCCATGGGGATGYGGCACTTGGGGACATGGGTTAGTGGYGGCCTTGGCAGTGCCAAGGGAATGGTTTCACTTGATCTTACATGGCTCTTCCAACCTAAACGAGTCTATATTGTTCAGCATAGGAAATTSTAAGGAAACCAAAACATTTCTTGCAGCATTTGTGAGGGATGTTATTTGGGATAAAAGCCAGCATGCGTCGGGACCAGTGGAAAATGTCCCTGGCTCCACCAGACTCCAGAAACTGCAGGTTCCCCCTTTAAATCACAGCAGCTAACATACAGACACACATACACACACAGAGAGCCCTATTACCTCCAAATTCAGAAGCTAACAAATTATCTTTACACTACCTTTTTCCAAAGTGCCTGTAAAGAATCAAAGGTTTCTTTCTTCCAGCAGGAATTACTCAGCAAGTCTGCATCTTCCAAGGAGTCCCTGAGGCTTCCCCGGCTCCTTCCTTCACGCATTCGTGTACAGACAAGCTCTGCCCACACCACCATGAACTATTTGAGAGGCATTTAAACAACTGAGCAGCCAGCTCAGGCTTTTGGGTAAGCATTTCCCCTTTCCCTGCTCTCCACACAGGCAGGGACCAGATCAGACATTTGCTCTTCAATCACCACCCGCTTCCTTGCGCAGAGAACCGAGAAGCGATACTGCTCGAAATAGGAAGGCTTAAAAAMAGATCACAGAATTTTCTCAAAATAATACCACAAATAAGAGCCAAATCTGGCAGATTTATGGMCAAAGCTGAGTTTAGGTTCCCAGTCTGAGCAACAGTTCCATATGTCGTGCAGTTTTTGAGCATCAAGGGATCTCCTGCAACATGAACCCATCCCAGAAGCAYGAGCCAGGTACAGATTGGAGCCAGAACTCTTGGGTCAGCTATAGCATTAAACACACACAACCACACCTGAAATCTGCTTCTGCCCAGCACCTGGATGAGAGGTAAGAACTGAGCCACACCTGGTTTTATTCCAATTAGCTGTCTGGGAAGTTCACAGGGCTTGGTACAAGCCAGGTTGCTGTGACATTCCATAGAAGMTCAGCTTTACCACACACAAAAGCCATTTACACAGGTTTAAAGCTGCTGTGCACCTCAACAAAGGCTTTAAGACAGCTGTTATGGTCTAGTGTATAAATAATCTTCACCTCAGATCCATAGAAAGCCTCAGGGAGCAGCTACTGACCCCTAAAAGCCATGGGCAGGTACAATCCAGATCTGAGCCCAGCTGGGTTTGCTCACTCTGCCACAGCTTAATCCCTTTCTGACGCAGGAGTAAGTTGCATTAGTGTAAGCATGTTCATTCTGCACCTACCCCTGCCATGCTCTATTATTTTAACTCAGTTAAAACAAGGTCTGCAGCACCCATGGGAACGATGCAGTTGACCACCCTCTGGTCACAAATGAGGTAGAGCCCCAAATTCCAAGTAAAACAAACAAACAAAAAAAAAAAATAAGCTCACCTCCTGTGAAATTTAGCATTACTACATTCCTTTCATCTCCTTACACCCAATTCCAAGCACGGAAGGAAATTCTTGGCCACGAGGGTGGGGAGGCCCTGGCAAAGGTTGCCCAGAGAAGCTGTGGCTGCCCCATCCGTGGAAATGTTCAAGGCCAGGTTGGATGGGCTTGGAGCACCCTGGAACAGTGGAAAATGTCCCTGCCTGGGACAGTGGAAAATGGCAGGGGGTGGACACGAGATGGTTTTTAGGGTCCCTTCCAAACCCAAATCATTCTATAACAGAGGAAAGCAGGTATGAGCAGTAGCTGCTCAGTACTCAAATTCCTCTCATACCTTCACAGCAATMTGCAAAGAGAAAACAGCTGGAATTTTATATATWTAATATAAATATATACCCTTTAATATATACCCTAAGTGTATATAGCAAATATAACTATACAAATCTACATTCCTGCACTATGAATTCTTATTTTACA